>NC_056744.1:14950684-15307169 GCF_019279795.1 Protopterus annectens | reverse complement strand
ACTGTGCATTCCTGGCTTGATTGTTTTTGTTTTACCAGGAGTAAAGCCTAAGATCTCCTTTGATGTCCTCAGTCTATGACCTACAATTATCGTAACACGGTACATAGCTCTCTCTATATATACATATATATTGATGAGCATGTTTTGTTTTAACGAGGTAGAGGTGAGTGAAGTGTTTGACACTCCTACTGCTATTTTTTGGTAGTAAACCACAAAATATAAAGCACTTTGTATCATATTTTTTGTCGGACTGTGTGTATGTTGGTTTAACTGTTATGAAAGCACTTTAAACCTAATAACAGTTTGGGAGTCACACTAGCGTGCCTAAGGTCAAACAGGCCTAGCAAAGCTGCCCCATACTATATTCTGAAATGTCTATTACGACAAATGAACAGTATAAAGAAACAAAAAAATAAATAGACTGAATATATGAGGCGTCACCTAATCTTTACAACCTCTGAAAAATCTGCACACATACGAACATATATTATTCTGCAATAATAAAAAGGCGTTTAATACTATACGCACAAAACCAATGATACAAAGCAAATCGTATAATCCCTAACACTCAAAAACAATATTTACTATCACTCTATGCTCTGACACACGCACACACACACACAAATAACACTGCTTCTATCACCGATAAATGCAAACTAAGACTACTCGCAATCTGTCAACACATAGCTCTCAACCAATTCAGGGACAAATTTCAACAGAATCAGGGACAAATCCAGAAAAAAAATTAGGGACACTTAAAATATTAGTGCTATTAACTTGAGACATTGGCAGAATCTGAGCGTATGAATTAATACACATTTTCTGTGGTAAAGGAAGTGTATAAGCAATAATTATTGTCATTATTCATCAAGTGTAATTCACCACCTCTTTTCCAAAAGTAAGAGGGACAGAGCTAAAAACTGAGTCAAAATCAGGGACAGTTGAAAGGTATGTGTCAACACAGCATTTCACCCGTAAAGTTGTATCATTGTGTGACTTTTTTACGAAATCTCTTCGCTTTCTTAAATACATCAATGTGTTTATTATGTCTAGCTTAACATATACCAAGTTAAATAAAAGTTCCCCCTTTTTGTTTACAAAAACGTCACTTGAATACGCATGCTCTGGCACCGTTATATCCTTTCTTTTCAATACCCAACGATATGGTACAGAGTCTGTAGAAAAAATGGTTATAGTTTCTCACTGCCCTAATTCAACCTGCAAAAAATAAACCAGGTTTTCTTGACTAGTTAATGCCAAAACACAGAAACAAATCTACAAATAAAAGATAACAGACCTATAAAGATTCCTAACACCACTTTGATTCCGCAACTTCCTCTTTGCTACAGTTTCTGACAAATATCGCGACATGACGTGTAATTCCCCGAAAAAAATGTTCGTTTTCTTAGTAATGTTAATGCGGAAATGGGCAAAGAGTTTGGGTATTTATAATTTCCCTCATGACACTTAACTTTTAACTTCTGTGTGTTAGCAGTGACAGCAGAAACCCTTTGAAACCATTGCAAAATGTCAGGAGCGTTTTTTCTTTTATTTCTAAATAAGACCTTATACAGTTAGTAATAAGACTCTCGTTATAGGCTTGGTGTATTTAGTGATTAGTGAATAAGCTATGCGTCAATGAATATGTATAATTTTATAAAGAAAATCAGGAAAAGTTATGAGAATAGAAGTCAAATCAGAAAGCCTGATTAATAAATAGAGCTATGTACAAATCATGGATAGCGGCTGAAGTGGTGTGGTGACAAGTGGTATGACAAGTATGGTGACAACTTATAGCAAAAGTTGTACTGCCAGTGTAATGACCCGATTGCAGTGTTTTTTTCTTTTCTCCATGGTGACCAAGGGAAGCATTTACATCGGCCATGCTCTGATGTGTAGTTCGTAGAGATTCAGGTTATGCTGACTCTTCATATTTTTTACATTTGTCTTTTTCCTAAGCGATATTTACTGGTTTTCTCATGTTTGTTGACACAGACCTGTAATTCAAGGATAGTTTCATTTTTTTAAGATGCATTCTCTTGATAAAGTCCTTAGCGTTTCTCTTTTTTTCTATCATAAAAAATATATGAGTTGTAAAGTGCATCATAATGACATCAATAAACATTAAATAAATGTTTTTCATTTTCTTGACATCGGAAATCCTCAAATCAGTCAACATCTGCGTTGTGTATTAAACTGTAATAATAAACAGTCTACTACTAAGGGTACAGAGAATAGGCAAGAGAGGACTGGAATTTACTGGAGAAAATTGATAAAGGGGTCTTGTTATTGGGAGCAAATAACTAGAGAGGAAAAGGAAATAAGAATTAGATGAGGGCAAGACGACATTTGGCCTGCAGGCTAGAGACTGCCTTCTCTACCAGAGATTGATATCAACATTAGATCAAGAGAAAATGATATGATAATCCTAACCTGCTCTATTGAGTTTTTAATTGAATCTAGAAGAGAAGATGTTGTTAAAAAAGGATAATTAATAGGGCATACAAAATATTTCACGGTAACCATAAGAATCAATCAGAGGAGGTTTGAAAAGATTGGGAAGAGAGCTTGTATATGCAATTTATAAGGGAGCAATGAGAGGGCATAAGTATGGTTCCATAGTATGCAATAAAGTCCAGAAGGTTTAGTATTTTTTTCCTGGAAGTGTTTACACAGGTATGTTATACCCCAAGCAGACTACAAATAAATGTTCCTAAGGTGGATGGCAAATGATGGCGGTGTGATGGGGAAGACAGAGATAACTGGGAACATGTTCCTACAGAGTACTCTGTCAGAAATATTGGGTGAGCAAGTAAGTGTATCTAAAGAAACTATTCTTTTGAGCTGGGACAAAGGATCTGGATTGCCTAGACATATTAAGGCCCTGTTAAGAGCAATTTTTGAGGCTGTCAAAAAAGCAATTGCTAGAAAATAGAAATCACTTTCTAAATCAACTGTATTTTAAGTATTGAATATTGCAACCCTAGCGCATCCGCAGGTGTAGCTGAAGGAGATATGGGTTCCCTCCTACCTGACTCTGGTGACACCCCTAGTTTCAAAGGCAATAGCACAACCACAAACAAATTATTTCAACAGTGCACCATTCTCAGCTAAAGCGTCTTCTGTGTGGAGACATGCGTGAATGGGCGTACCTTCGTTGAAGGTTGTGCGTCAGAGCTGGCCACCCGGCACGTAAAAATCTACTGCCAATCATTAGCGGATCGGAGTTCCACTGTGGCAACCCCTAACCGGGAAAAGCCGAAAGACACAACAACAACAACCAGTTAGCAATAAGGCAAGGTGAGATATGCTTACAATAAAAACATACATTCGCCTTCTTCCCCAGAACTCAACAGAAAAAGGTCTTGACATTCAAACATGCACAAAGAAGGCAATATCAATGAGCAGTGAAGCTTTATAATACAGCAATACAAACACGGGGAAAAATGCAATGTCATTAAGCAATAAAAGAGTTATAATATAACAATCCAGATATGAAAAAATGCACTGTCATTGAGCAGCAAAATTCTTGAAGGCAGCAGTCCTAACACAAGTAAAATGCAATATTATTGAATAATGAAGATTTATAATGCAACAATACAAATATGAGAAAATGCATTGTCATTGAGCAATGAAGATTTATAGTGCAACAATACAAATATGAGAAAATGCAATCTCATTGAGCAATGAAGATTTATAATGCAACAATACAAATATGAGAACATGCAATGTCATTGAGCAGTAGTAACACCCTGAACCCCCTTGATCAATTCTAAAGAAACCATCTATGAAACACTCTATTATACTCTGTTCACTGGCCAGTGACTACTTACAGTCTTGCTGCTGCCATGATGGGGCCACGTTGGATCTCATATGAATTCCAGTTATTTGTAATCCACAAAGCATTTAGGCGGGTCCACAATCTTATAAAAATATAAAATGATGGCCAGAGCCTCTCACCACCTCGTCGAGAATATCATAGTGACCAGGCACGATGGTTCCTCTGATGAGAAAAGTAGAAAACTCACCTGCCAGAACTCTGGTAATTATCAATGGCTTCTCTGTACCAGGCCCAAAGGAACTCCTTTTCTTGCTGAATCATATGCAGGCATGGAACTACTGATTTCAGACTTCTCTCCTGATTCCCCAAAATGCCATCATCCAGGATTTCAGCAAAAGACAGACACAATCTGCTACTTCACTTCCCCGTCCCAAAGCACTAGAAAAGAAATCCAGTTATGCTGCAAGGCCCTTTTTCCCTTCAGTTCCCTGTTTCAGTCTTCCCTCCTTCAGCTAGTTTATCAGTCTTCTCTTTCACTTTCAAATTTGTCTTTTATATTCTTGAAAAGACCTCCACCTTCTGGTGTAATGAAAAACTACAGTCTATTACTTCTGCAATTAAATGCAGTGGTAGCTACACAACAAAGATAAAACAACCGGAAGTGGGATTTTTGAAAAGGGAAGGAGCAAATCACACAGAAATAAATGGAAATTGTGGGAACAATTCTTACAGAATAATGTTCAGGAGTGAGGTTTATGGGAACGTAGGAATTGAGCTATTTATGTAATGTTGGACTGATGATAGTAAAGAACATATGTGATGTGTAATGGGTGTTACTGCAAACACATTCATATAGTTTGTTTTCCTTTTATATTAATGTTTATTTGGCTATGTTTTAAGTGATAATTTAATAAAGGTGTTAAAACAGTCTACTGTTTCATATAACAAAGTCATTGACATTTTAGTGCATGGACTAAAGAGCAAATATTAGCAAATGTACACTGCATTAACATCCTGGCAGTTAGAAAACTGTCAGTTTTGAAATCTCAGGAGAATCTTTTGTGGTGCTTGAAAAAGTGTCTGCTGAGCTTATTATGTGCCCAGCAGAAATGTTATTGCAAAAACAGGTCAGATTTCCTGGATTGTGAAGGTGTACTATATGCTATATAAATGTAAAGTACAATGGTGTGGGCAAAGCAAGTGAGAATATATATGATGGAGCATTAGGCAGTTGAACAACTGATGTGATTGCAGTTTTAGACACTTGTTCATTTAGATATTTATTTTACTTATGCCACTAATTTATGGATTGTTACCCATTTTGTTGGGAGCTATTAATAATTGCAGCACTGTCATTGTCTTTGATCTGGTGCCTACTTTGCCTATAGTGTATAGCTCATTTTTAAATGAACAGTTTAATAGTTTGCTGTTAATGAATTGTTGCTGTAGCCAGAAATGTTGCAGCAGACCTCTGAACTGTCTCTATTTAGGAGGAATATTCCTGTTTTCAAGCCTGATTTACCCTTGCACAGAATATCTCTATTTTTGGAGGTATGTCCCTATTTTCAGGCTTGATTTACTCATTCACACAATTTTCTGAATCCCTATCATCACACATGATTTTGAAAATCACCCTACATGACCAACATACTAGTGGTGATAAAGAAAAAGGACAGATAGCTTACATCTCCTTTTTTTCTTAAGGAAAGTAAATGACCTTGCGTGGTAGAATTTTGCAATACAGTTCATTAAAGTCTACAGATTTATACGTTTTGATAATGTGCTTATATTTTTCATGCTTTTTGTCACATTCTGTTTTAAGCATGTTTTTCAGTAGTATCCCACATTCCTAACTGAAAGCAGAAGAGTCATGTGCTATTTGGCATTCAGATCTTTATGCTAGTTAGACATCCAGAGTTTAGCTGAATGATACTACCTTTTCAAGGGCCTTTGTTGCTGTTTTTAATGTCTGTAGATTGAGATGTATGTGTTGCAATTAAGGTATATTGCACCTGACAAGTTAATTGTAGTATTATGTTACTGAGCGTTTTGGTATAACATCCTGTAGTCCATAGGTTATATGCTGCAGCTGCCTGGTTAACTTTGGCATTATATTACTAAGCTGCTAGGTACGACATCCTGTAGTATGCAGGTTATATGATGCAGCTGCCAAATTAACTTTGGCTTTATATTACTGAGCTGTTTGGTGTGATATGCTGTAGTATGCAGGTTATAACTGCAGCTGCAAAATTAACTTTGGCATTATATTACTGACGTCTTTGATACTGTATATCATCCTGCAGTACGCAGGCTATATGATGCAGCTGCTAAATTAACTTTGGCATTATATTACTGAGCTGTTTGGTGTGACATGCTGTAGTATGCAGGTTATAAGCTGCAGCTGCAAAGTTAACTTTGGCATTATATTACTGACGTCTTTGGTACTGTATAACATCCTGCAGTATGCAGACTATATGATGCAGCTGCCAAATTAACTTTGGCTTTATATTACTGAGCTGTTTGGTGTGACATGCTGTAGTATGCAGGTTATAAGCTGCAGCTGCCAAGTTAATTATGGCATTATATTACTGAGTTGTTTGGTATAACATCCTGTACTACGCAGGCTATATGGTGCAGCTGCCAAGTTAAGGTTGGCATTTTATTACTGACCTGTTTGGTGTGACATGCTGTAGTATGCAGGTTATAAGCTGCAGTTGCCAAGTTAATTATATCATTATATTACTGAGCTATTTGGTGTGACATCCTGTACTACGCAGGCTATATGTTGCAGCTGCCAATTTAACGTTGGCATTTTATTACTGAGCTGTTTGGTGTGACATCCTGTAATACACAGGTTGTATGCTGCAGCAGTCAGGTTAACTTTGGGATTATATTACTGAGCTGTTTGGTATGACATCCTGTAGCAGGCAGGTTACTGATGTATGGCAACAATTTTTTTTTAAGAAATACCATGTCGGTCTATGTTCCAGTGTCTTTGTGATATATGGCAGACATTTTTGAAGACTTACTTAATGATTTCTATGGTTGTTTGGAACAAACAAACAAATTCAGTGTGCCTGCACTGGAAAGACATGTGTCTGGACATTTCTCCCCAAGCCACCGCTGAAAATTAGCTACGTTCCAAGTCGGACATTCCTGGTTAATGAATGTAAAATAAAATAAATAATAGATACCTCTCTATGTCTGAATATTAAAAATCATGACACTGACCTTTAGTATCACAGCAGACAGTCAGAAAGAGGGGCACTTTTCATAATAGAAGGTCTTTGCATATTAGGTCGTATATAGTTATTGATACAGGACCCTTGCATAAGTTTAGTTTATATATTTAATATGTACCCATAAACAGGTCTGACTTTATGAGGAACATCAGTAAATTCAGAAGGTGCAAGGGTAAATCTGAGGGTAAAATCATAGTGATATGCCCAAATGATAGCAGCTAAAAGGTATGGGTAGGTACATCTTCTAGGTTAGACAGGACATTCTACTCTTTTTCAGACATTTTGCTCCATAAAGGAGAACATACAGCAGATTATCGCTATGTAAAAAAGTTTGAGTTATTTTGATCTAGATTCTGGAGTAATGAGCAGCTGAAGTTTCTGGTAGAAACTGTTGATGACTGGACTGAAAATGATCACATTCAGCAACAGCTGAGGCTGAAGTTTTCATCTAGCATGACAGAAAAGAGATCAGACTGGTATGCTTATTGTAATAAATGAACACTGTCAGCAGCTTTAGGAGGGGTGATCCTTCAGTCCTGTTTTTTTTCTCATATAAAAGTATCTGAGATAATCTGTTATACTTTTCTTCTGTTCCTAATTTTGTTGTAGTCTGTAGACTGTTTTGCTATAATCTGTGGACAAGTGATATGTAATATCAGAATTTTGGATTCTTATATTTGAAGGCAGGTGTGTGTGTGTGTGTGTGTGTGTGTGTGTGTGTGTGTGTGTGTGTGTGTGTGTGTGTGTGAGAGAGAGAGAGTGTCTTGTTATTTTTCTCATTTGTATTTGAATTTATTAAGCTGTATTATTTGTTTAATTATTTGTATTTGTTAACAATGGTAGAGGACTGACACTCATGAACCATGTTCAGACTTGGCCTGGGATCACTGTATGGTTAAATGACTTGCTCAGGGTCACACAGTAGGCAAATGGAAATTTACTCCATTTTGTGTTTGATATAAACTAATTTCAAGTCTGTCTGGATTATTATCATATTTGAAAAACTGTTTTTTTTTCATTTATTCATTTTCATAGGGACACCATTGCAAATATTTCTAATTTTTTAGGAGAACCGAAAATGGTGCTTTTTCTTTTATGCCATATAAATAATCTTCCCATTCCTATACCCCCTTTTACTCCAACACCTATTAATCAGTTAATCTGTAAGTCATCTCTATTAACATCTATTTATCCAAGTATATTACCACTCTGTAAAAGGGCAATGGTCTCAAATTATATATGAAGACATGTAATGTAGGTATAAAAAAATAAACAGGCAAACCAACGTGTTCTTGCACAAGAAGCAGTCACTTTAATATGATAAAATCACCAGAGACTTAGCACTTTCGCCTTTTACAATCCAGGCATCATAAGAGTCAAATAACAATTCACAACAGTCACATTAATAGGAAGAACAGACTGATATAAAGTAAATACCTGGATTTTTTTTTTAAAGTGTTAAGTTTTGGATGTAAAATGCTTCCTCCAACACCATTAACATATACTACAGCAAGTATGAAACATTACATGGATGAACTATTTTACATAAAAAAATACATTAAAATAAAATAGTACTTAAAAATACATAAGTATATAAAACACAACAATTTTACAGAGATCCCATTCTCTAAGCGCAATAATGCCCTCCAGGGTGTGTGTTAATTTGTAATTAATGTCCTTCCAGGGGTGTAGAGGCCCTCTGCTTAAGGCATTAATTACACATTTACATACACCCTGCCGGGCATCATTGCTTGCGTAATTCCCTGGCTGTGGCTGAAATGGTTTCTGACTGGAGCACTCCACTACTCTGGTAAACAAATGTAAAAAAGTAAACAATACATTCCTGACTCTTTGCCACATTTAATTGTGATTTTAACATCTGTGTTATTATTATTATTATTATTATTATTATTATTATGTCTTATTCATTATAATTGTTATTCTAATTGATTCCTCAGTTGTTCTTTTGAATTTATTCATTTTGACATTTATTTGTTACTGTTGATCTGCATATATGGTGTTGTATATAGTGGGCAGGATTGTTTGAAACTTCTGCTTATTTACAATAGAGGTAACTCTTTAGTTTTTATGTGGGCTGCTGATCTGCTTTCATTTTTTCCTTTGTTTTAAATGTTATGGTCTTATTTGGAAATTGCAATTTGTAACAATCAGTGATGCTGAAAAGTTATAACCTGATTATTCTGTAACAGCCATATAAATATATAAATATCATGAGTATTAAAATGTTCATTTCTTTTTAACTCCCCTTTAGTCAGTTTTCTTTCTTCTTCACAATAACTTTTTCACATTTTTTTCTTTGTTTATCTCATTTTTAATATTAACTCTGTCACTTTGCATTTAATTGTCAGTATTCTGGTACTATGGTACTAATTTGAATATTATTTGGAAATCTCAACCACATTGGATCTCTACTTTCTCAGTAAAATTATTTTTTTCCAGATTCTTATGACTACTCCACACAGCCTATCTAGACCTTGCCAAGGCCTTTGACACCATACCCCACTCAGGAATCATAGATAAACTTACTAAGTTGGGCATTAATCCCTATGTCACCCAATGGGTTGCTAAATGGCTTACTGATAGAACCCACACTGTAAAAGTAGCTGACTCCAAATCCATCTCCAGACAAGTGACAAGTGGAGTACCTCAGGGTTCAGTCCTGGGGCCGCTCTTGTTTGGCATCTACTTCTCTGAAGTACAGGTCAACACTAAGGGACTCTGGCTAACAAAGTTTGCAGATGACTGCAAACTGGGAGCCATTATTGAATCCCCAAATGATGTGGATACTCTACAAATGGGCCTTACAGAAACAGATGCTTGGTGCCAGAGCCATGGGCTCAAGCTCAATGCCAAGAAATGTATTGTTATCCCCTTGGGAAAAAACATGTATCCATGAATTACCATATAGGTGGCAGTACACTAAACACAGAAAGTGTGATAAGAGACTTAGGGACACAGATGGACAGTGGTCTCACCTTCGATAACCACATCGCCACAACAGTCAGGAAATCCTTCTATGTGGCACACCTCATCACGAAGGGCTTTTCATCCAGAAAAAAGGAGGTCATTGTCCCACTGTACTCATCCCTCATTAGACCCATTATAGAATACAACGCCCCATTTGGTATGTACCTCTCAAGACATCTGCAACAACTGGAAACGCCTCAGAAATACCTCACTAAAAGAATCACAGGCCTAAAGCAGATGCCCTAAGCTGACCGCCTTAAAAAACTCCAGCTATTACTCTGTCGCATATCGTCTACTCAGAGGCGATCTCTGCTTAACATACAAGGCCATGTCAAACCCAGAGCTGTTGGACATGCTACACTTAAAGAAATCCAAATCCCTCAGAGCTACATGCTCCAGGGATCTAAACCTTGTCATCACAATAAACAAAACATGTTGGAGGGATAGGTTCCTGACCCAGAGACTCCCCAGACTCTGGAATAGATTGCCCATACATGTCAAGCAGAGTGCCTCTTTGGACCTCTTCAAGAGGAACCTTGACGATTGGATGGGAGAAAGGAAATTCACCCCAGGGATCACGTCAGTCGCCCTGCTAGACAGGGGTCCAGGAAAGTAAATAATGTGGGAAGAAATAGCCAGGGAATTGTTATGGCTAGCCTTGTATAGGCCCTAGGGCTGATAGCCTAGTACCAACCTATGAACCTATGAACCTACTCAGTAGACATATACTGTCACTGTAATGCATCTCACTTAATATCATGTTTTATCTTATTAATACTTTTCAAGTGATATTCAGTCTCATATAATTATTTTGTCATCACAATATGTTATTAAAATGTGTCATTTAATGCTAATGGCAGCATTAGAAATACACTTTAATTGGTGATTTCTGTTTACTCCCAATATTATAGGAATACATGAATGAATCATCACTAAAACATAACTTTTTTACACCCATTTTAATGCATCTACCTGATCTGTAGTCATGTTGGTGTATTACTCTTATTATGAAATTATGCACCTTCTTTCCAAATATCTTTTTCATCTAGTGTATGATACTGACATTTAACTTAACAGGAGTATATGCTAATACTTTTCAAGAACATACTGAACAATTACATTTAACTTGAGCATACATTACCTCACCATTTTTTTTTTGCCCTAAAGTCAAACAGATTTTAAATAAAATTGGATATTTCATTTTAAAGCTTGCTGCTTAATGTCAGGTGATCTTGGTATCTATTGGTCTAAGAGCATCTTTATAGGTACAGTCTCACTGGGCTTTCTTTATGTTATATAATTACTTCATCTGCATGGCCTAATTTATTTTCCAGAAAGTATTCTCAAATTAAATCAAACTGACTTTTTCTTGCCTCAGATTTTATTTCCCCTAATTGTGGGACCACTGCTTCAGCCTCACTATTTTTTTTCAGCTCAGAAAATAAAACAGCCCCTTAAAATATTTACCTAGCTACTACATTCTGCTTATGATTCTTGTATCACTTATTAACCTAGATCCAGTTTAAATTTAAAAGAAAAAGTTTGCTATGTCTTTAGAATATTTTATGCATATTTTATATCTTCTTCCACTTATGCACAGACTTTCTATTTCCACTTACAGTTCAAGACATTTAACTGTACCTTGGCTTAACGGCAACAACAACAACCTTACAAAGGTTGTAAAATAGAGACAGGGCATGAAAATGTTTAAGATTACATGCAGCTTCAAGCTGGGGATATTATTTATTTCTCAAGAACAAATGTAAGCTCTTAATCAACAAAACAAAATTTGTATTTCTTTACAGTAGCTACTGTATATATTTACTAATTGAAAATATTATGGTGGACATTCATTTCTTAGTCAGAAGAGGAACTGCTTTATCATCATCCACTTTCAAGGTGGTGCAGTAATGGTTTTGTGTTATTGTTAGCTAACACACTGTAGTCCTGAAGTATTTTGTTTAATTCATTAGCATTTCTTAAATACAGAGTTGAATAACAGTGGGTACATTTCCTTCAGTTTTAAACAATGTTCTCATATGCTATTGACACAAATGTTCTTCCTTTATGTTGTTTTCATACAGATTTTGTACTGGACACTGAACCTTTGTTGTTACACTCACCTAGACTAACTTCATATTTTTAAAACATTTATTTACATCTGATTACTGGGAAAGTTTGACTGTGTAGAAGCCCATTTTCAGCGGTGGGAAAACATGTTTACAAAACATTTAAGAACAATAACTTTATAATCTTCAAAAATAAAACAAAGATATTTGCAGTTTAAATAATTATAACAAATTAGACATAATATAAAACGTTGTTAAGAATCAACACAAGATATATAACAATCATTTAATATTTAGAGAAGTTTTAGACAGTTTGTAGAGAAATTAAAGGTAAGTTAGTCTAATACAATTAGTTATGGCAGTATGAAGTGAGGGAAAACAGGCTTATGGTATATTTAAAGTGAAAGTCAGGGAAGAGAATTAGATAGGAGGTATAAGGAATGAAAAGGTACTTGTTTACATATAAAAATATATATTTTTCCTTGTTTTGAGCAGGAACAGAGACAGATTTTAGCTAGGAATTATTTCAGAGTGGTTTTGAAACATGGGAGGGAAGGGGTAGACCTGATAGATACAGGTAACGTGTTCCAGCTCTTAGCAACCTTGTATGAGTACAGACAATGGCCAGCAGATTTGCTATGTTTGTAGACAAACAGGAGTTTTTGGTCACTGAATCACAATGACCAACTGGGAACATAGTTGTGTAGAATGTTTTTTAGTGCTGGACAGGCAGATGGATGCTGTATAGTTTTATAGGTGGTAAGTAGTTGTGTATATGTTAGTTGATGTGGCAGTTCTAATCTATTTAGGCTTTTCAGTGTTATACAGTGGTGGGTTTTGAAAGGGGTATGTGCTGGAAATTCAGCAACTGTGTTATAGCATTTCCCAAGTGTTAATTGTTGTGAAGCCTGGAGGTTAGTAAGTATGGAGCACCATAAAGAAGAGTGGAGAGGAGATAAGTAGTGGCAAGTGTAGCTTTAGTTGCGTTGATGAGAATGTTTTTGGCTGTGTAAAGCACCCTAGTTTTTGCTGAGTTTTTCTTATGCAATATTGTGTATGCAGGTTGAATGTCAGATTATCATCAGCTATCACCCCTATTAGTTTGCTATGAGAAGTGACTTCCATGGTTGTATTATCAGGAGAAAGGACTTTAAATTTTGATTTTTCATGAGAGAGGGATTTGGGGAAAAAAGTAGTTTGGTCTTTTTTGGGTTGAGCATGAGTTGTGAGTTATGAAGCCATATTTCAGTGACTGTTAAAACTTCCTGAGTAATTTTTTAGAGCTGTATCATGTTGTCAGATGTGCCAATGAGAGTGGAATCATCTGCGTATTGCATTAGGGTGGCCTGTTGTGTGAAAGTATAGAGGGTGTTGTTGAAAATGTTAAAGAGAAGGGGACCAAGGATAGAGCCTTGTGATACACCAGTGGTGACTGAGAGGTAAGGAGAGAGCGTGCAGTGCCATTTTACTGACTGATACCTATTGGACAGGTAGCTTTTGATCCACAGAAGGGTGGGCTGAGAGACACCCAGTGAGGACATTTGACAGAAGTTTGCTGTGACAAACTGTGTTGAAGGCTTTAGACAAATCTAAACATAAGAAAGAGACTAGTTTGTCATTATCTCTAGCTTTATTTACAGTACATATAAAGGTTAGAAGGACAGTGCTATTACTACAGGAAAGATGGAAGCCAGGGTGTGTAGGGGATAGAACTTCTTCCTGCAGGAGATAGTCTAGCAATTGTTTTTGAATGTATATTTGAAAGTATTTTGAAAAGGGGAGATAAGATTGCTACAGGCATGAAGTTATTAATGTCTGTTGAAATTTCTTCCTTTGTGCAGAGGGATAATAAAAGCAAAAACTGTTGAATGGTGTTAAATCCAATGGACTTCAAAAGGTACAGAAGACAAATGAGATAAGGCCACTGGAACCACAACAGGCACATTTCATTTATACAGGTTGCTAGTTAAAACTTTCATCTTCAGGCTTTGTCAGGCATAGAAAATCAATTAAAACAAATACAATATATATTAAAAAATGTCATCACATGACTTCAGTTAATTAATTACACTTACTCGTATAAATATTTTAGCAATGGTTTTAAAGTGAATGTGCCATTCAAACCTGGCTTAATGTATGCTGTCATTCTTAAAATCTACTTCATCTCTTTCATGTGATGAAACGTTTTAATTATTTTATAATTATTTTAGTTATTTACTTGACATTAGTTTGACCTGGCAAAGATGAAAATGCACCCTTAGCTGTACTGATGAATTCTTCCACTTTCTTTCTTTAGTGCATAGTATTTCTTCTACTCATATTTCAGGCTCAGTGGTCCCACCCTATTCCCCATGATTGCATGCTACTACCACTGTTTCTCTATCACACTATGGCTTTAGAACATGTATATGGTTGATTTTCTGATGCCGTCATTATTCAGTTGGGAGACTTCATAATTAACTGTGCACATTTTTTTTTGTTTTTATGGAATAGTGCCACTGTCAGGTGTCCAAAAAATTATTTTCTAAAGTTGGTATAAGTATCATGACTTGGTCTCCTGGCTGAAGCTGTCTTATCCTTGCACTTCTTTTATAAGTGCAGGCATGAGTGTCCTGATTTTTAGTCACGTGCTGTTTTACCAGTAGTGGTGTTGCTTCTGGTCATTCATGTATGTGGGACAGAAGTTCCGGTATGCAACAGCTGAGTGGGTAATCTTCCTGTCTTGTGTGTTTTTTGCATATCCAGTATTCCCTTGGCTTGATTCCTGACAAACAGTAATTCAAAAATGGAAAAATCCCTGAAAGATATTTCCTGGATTGGACATAAAAACAGTCAACCCCACATTTTCCATACTTGGCTTTTGGCAATATTGCCTTTAGCATTTCATTCAACCATTCCACTCAGCCAAATGTTTGTGATTGATACACAGAGGATTTTATATTATTAACTTCTAGCTTTCAAAACAGGCTGCCATTAACCAATACATAAAAGGGATGCCTTGATCCATTGGGATGAGTTTTATTATCCCAACCTCACTACAAAGGAAGAATGAAGTCTGTATTGGTGACCTTAGCAAGGGTCTTTGAGTAACTGATGGATTAATGTTAGATAAGTAATATATCCCTTGTCCCATACAGGACTTTAATAAAAACCCTATGTGTACCATAACTAACCTTTCAAATGAGGCTTATTTTAAAAGTATAGGTACTAGCAGGTCCCAACTATGTTCTGTAGGTTCATAGGTTCATAGGTTTATACTAGGCTATCTTCCCTAAGGCATTTATAAGCCTAGCCCAAATTTTTGTGGCTTATGCCACCCCTTATATGAAAAAATACTGTGCCCATTAGTTTGTTGTGCCTCTGTCCAGCAGTGACACAGAGATGATTCCCGGGATAAACCTACGATCTCCCATCCACAGGTCAAGATTTCTCTTGAACAGAGCCAGCGAGGTGCTCTGCCTCACATGGATTGGGATTTTATTCCACAGCATAGGGAGTCTCTGAGTGATAAATCTATCCCTCCAGCACGTCCTATTTATATCCGTGCTAAGGTTTAAGTCGCTTGCTCTAGTGGTTTTGGTGGATTTGTATTTTTTGAGGTGGAGCATGTCCATTAATTCCGGGTTGGACATGGCCTTGTATGTCAGGCACATGTCACCTCTGAGCAGACGGTATGCAACTGAATAGAGCTGGAGTTTCTTCAATCTGGCATCATATGAGAGATTTTGGAGTCCCTTTATCCTTTTGGTGAGGAACTTTTGGGGTCTCTCCAATTGCTGCAGATGTCGGGTGAGATACATCCCGAATGGGGCATTGTACTCGATCATTGGTCTGATAAGTGAAGAGCACAGGGGAACAATGACCTCACTAGATCTGGATGTGAATCCCTTCATGATCAGGTGGGCAATGTAGAAGGTCTTTCTAACCACTTTAGCAACGTGAGTGTCAAAAGAAAGGCCACTGTCAACCTGGGTCCCCAGGTCCCTGATAACCTATTCTGTGCTTAGTGGATTGCCACCTATATGGTAGCTTGGGGTTACCTTGTTTTTCCCGAAGGGTATGACTATACATTTTTGGCGTTTAACTTCAGGCCATGGCTCTGGCACCAGCTATCTGTTTCCATGAGTCCCTTCTGAAGGATATCCGTGTCCGATGCACTTTCCACTATGGCGCCCAGTTTGCAGTCGTCTGCAAACTTTGTCAGCCAAAGTCCTCCCATGTTGGCCTGTACTTCTGAGAAGTAGATGCCGAACAATAGGGGGCCAAGGACCGAGCCCTGTGGGACACCACTTGTGACCGACTTGGAGTCTGACATAGCGCCAGCAACTCTAACCCTGTGGGTTCTGTCCTTAAGCCAGTTTGCAACCCATCTTGTGACATATGGGTTTACATTTAAGCTGGTAAGTTTTTCTACAATACCCGAGTGGGGTATTGTGTCGAAGGCCTTTGCAAGGCCAAGGTAGGCTGTATGGAGTGCCTTTCCCTCATCAATGGCCTTGGTGACTGTTTCAAAGAAGTCGACCAAGTTCAAAAGGCATGATCTGCCCTTGACGAAGCCAAACTGGGTCGGGTCCAATGTCTGCAAGTCCCCTATATCTTTGTTTATGAGCTCCATTATGATCCTCTCCATAGCTTTGCAGACTAGACTTGTTAAGCTTATGGGGCGGTAATTACCAGGGTCCGTAGAGGCACCGCCTTTGTGGAGTGGGACCACAGTTGCCGTACGCCACTCCTTGGGCACGTATCCTGTGGTAAGGCTGAGATTAAACAGCTGCCTTATGTGCGGGTTTAATTCCTCATTTAGCTCGTGTAGCACACAGCCGGGGACACCATCCGGTCCCATTGATGCTGTGTTTTTAGCTTTAGAGAGAGCAGCTTTCACCTGCGCATTTCAGATGTCTGGGAGGCTACACTCTGCTGGGATAGTTATCTCTCCTTTACGGGGGGAGAGGGGGGTGAAGTTTGCACTGAACCTGTCTGCCAGTATGTTGGCAATGTCTGTGGGTTCAGTGATTTTTGTATCATTTTGGACTAATTCTGAGCATATCTGGGAGTTTCCACCCAGGTTCCTAACATAGCTGAAAAAGGCCTTATGATTGTCCTTTGAATCCATGGCAATTTTTCTCTCAAAATTGGCCTTAGTTGATTTTATGAGTGCTCGTACTTTTTTACTAATAATGATCAGGGTGACTTCCCTTTTATGGATTTTGTTCTATCATGTAATAGCTTTCTCCTCTTATTGTAAAGTTTGTTAATGGCTGGGGTCCACCAGACTGGACGTTTGCCCTTTGTGGAAAGAGTCTTGGTTTTATTTGGGATTGCCTGATCCATGCAGTCCTGGAGGTGTTCATAGAAGGCATTTGTAAGGGCTTCCGCAGCTTGGGTTGTGGTTTCCACTGGCTCAGAGGCCTTGAAGGATACCACACCAGTCTTGAGTAGTGTGAAGTTTGCTTTAGAGAAGTTCTTCACTGTGGTCTTTTGTTTGGGGTGGGGGTGGGATGTGGATTTCCAGTGAGATTAGTTTATGATCACATCTCACCAATGAGGGATATACTTCCGGTGTGGAGCATTTTGTCCCCATGTTTGTGATAATGAGATCTAGTATATTTTCTCCTCTCATGGGAACAGTGACTAGCTGTTCCATGGCATTTGAATTTATGAACTCCAGGAACCATTGGGCTAGAAAGTTAGGGCTTGAGTAATGTTCCCAGTCTATATTCGGGTAGTTGAAGTCACCCAATATGATGGTGTTTGGAGATACATTTATACCCTCCGGTGTCTTCAGGAAGGCTGTGTGGGGTTCCTGAGTTTGAGAGGGTGGCCTGTAGCATGCTACAATTTGTAGAGCAGTTTTGCCTATGGTTAGTTGCACCTGGATACTATCCGAAGCTTCGTGCGTTGCCACCAACCTGGAGGTGTGGGTATCCTTTATGAATATGGATACACCCCCTCCTTTTGTGGTGTGGTCCGGGTTTTGGGGCCGGAACACATGACATGAGGTAAAACCTAATAGTGCCGGGGTGCTCTCAGGAGCCTTGAACCAGGTTTCAGTTACAGCAGAGACATCAATGTTCTCCATACTGAGAAGAGCCTCGAGTGCGTGCATTTTGAGATTTAGACTTCTGGCATTGAGCAGCATTACCCTCAGTTTCTTCCCATTTTTGTTTTCTAGGGTGGTAGGTTTAGAATTTGAGCCTTGCCTAAAAAAGGCACTATGGGGGTGGCAAGAGCCTTAGCCAATATCCGGAATCCCAGGGGTGACAGGTGCAAGCCGTCCCTTGCGAAGCAGCGTGGCTTGTCAAGCATGTCATCCCAGGCAGACAGACACTGGATCCCCTTTGAATGACACCAGACATTAAGCCAATTGTTAAAGCTGATCATCTTGTCTCTATATTGTGGCATCATTCTTGGTGAAGGAAGGATACTGCTCAGGGTCAGGGTCATACCTGCCTGAGCTACATAATCAGAGAGCTCCTCTATGTCTCTTTTCATGTAGTCCAGGGAGATACATCTCAGGTCGTTCACACCAGCATGGACAATGACTGTGTCATATTTGTACTTGCCGTGGAGTGACCAGAGTGCTTGTGTTATGTGGCGGATTCTAGCACCCGATAGGCAGCTTACTGTGACCCTCTCCTTGTTCAGCCTGGTGAGTGGGACGTCAGTGTGTCTGACTATGGAGTCACCTATGACAAGTATGTTTGGTGTTGTATTTGGCCTTAAGGGCTGTGACTGCTTTGCACACTGCTTTTGTGGTTTATGTGTTGCTTGTGGGGTGTCTTGAGGTAGCAGTTGTTTGGTTGTCTGCTTTGGAGGCCTCTGCTGTTTAGGTAAATTTTACTCAGAGCCTCCGAGTATGTCTTTGTGTGTTTATGTGTTTGATTCAGTGGTGTGGTAGCATTATGTGAGGCTGGTTTTGTGGTGTGTCTAGTTGCCTTCTCCTCCTGTCTGGTCTTGCCAGTCCTGAGTTGAGAGAGCTCAGCCTCCAGTTTGGCTAAATAGCTGCATCTCTCGCAAGTATTTGTGTTATGTGGGAGGAGGAGAGGGTTGTCTGTGTACATGAGGTAGTTATAACATTGCCTCAAGATTCCCAGATTCACCAGCTGGACCAGAGAGGAGATTGACAACTGAACTTTGGACATGCTAGAATAATATTGGGAATTCCTTAATAATTGAAAACAAGGGCCAGTGGGGAGTGAGGGTGTAGTGCTTTTAATTTTTAGTGCTGACTTATATAATTGCTATAGTGAGCAAGTGCCAGGTAACTTGAGTGCAATGTGTTACAAGTAACTAAATGCAAAAACGACAAACAGTAACTTTCTTTCAAGTGAAACAAGGAACTAGTACAGTAAGCAATGCAGATTTCACTAGTGATCCACAGAAGCGCTGAGAAGCCGCGTATTAGGTGGAATTAGCTTCCAGGGAAATAACAAGCAAACAAACAACAAGCATATAAACAAAGCTAGATTCAGCAGGCCTGGATCTAGTCTATGCTAGAGCAAACAAGGTGTACCGATTTCAGTAAGATACAGTTCAAATATTCAGGCACTATAAACCTTTAACCAGAAATTCCCAGCTCAGAAGGGGTAGAGTCCAGCCTCTTCTCCCACAAGAGTGCAGACCACGAACCTTCTTAATGTAAAATAACTGGCCTGAAGCCCAAGTGCCTAAACCAGAACTAATACCCTTGGACACTGGGCTCTCAATCAGCAGTTCCCAACTTAGAAGGATGAAAGCTACCTGTCCTGCCACCACAGTGCTTGCCACAAACCTTCCTAATGTAAAACAACTGGTCTGAAGCCCAAGTGCTTAATCCAAAAGACTTAGAATGATAGCTACACTTTAATCAAGTTACAACCAAGCAGTAATAAATACAATTGAATACTTTAGAGAATGTCTGGATTAGTGCTCAAGTTACACAAACAAAGCTAGATCCAGCAGGCCCGAATCCAGTCTATGCCACAGCAAACAAGGCGCACCAACTTCGGTAAGAAGCAGTTCAGATATGCATGCACTATAAGCCTTTAACCAGAAATTCCCAGCTCAGAAGGGCAGAGTCCAGCCTCTCCTCCCACAAGAGTGCAGACCACGAACCCTCTTAATGTAAAATAACTGGCCTGAAAGCCCAAGTGCTTAAACCAGAATTAATACACTTTTAGAATAACAGACACTGAGCCCTCAATCAGCAGTTCCCAACCTAGATAGATCCACTAGCGCTGTGGACATGAGGTGTACCACTGCCCACTGCTACATAGACTTCTGGTCAAAAAATAGAAAATAAATCTGTCAGATGACTTCCTTAACACATATTCATGTTTTTGTTTGATCACCAGCATCGTGCAAGGCTGGGGTACAAAAGAGCTTTTATAGCTTCATAGGTACATAGGTGTGTACTAGGCCAATGGCTCTGAAGCCTTTACAAGCCTAGCCCATAGACGTGCCCTGGCATCATGCCATCGTTAGTTCATGGTGCCTCTATCAAGTAGAGCCACTGGAGTGATCCCCAGGGTGAACTTTCTATTTCCCATCCACTCATCAAAATTTCTCTTGAAAAGGGTTAGTGAGGTACTCTGCTTGACATGTATAGGAAGTGTATTCCAGAACATGAGCAGTCTCCGGGTCAGGAACCTGTCCCTCCAGCATGTTCTGTTGATTGTGGTAATGAGGTTGAGGTCTCTGGAGCATGTGGTGTGGAGGGATTGGGATTTCTTTAGGTGTAACATTTCTAACAGGGCTGGGTCAGACATGGCTTTGTAAGTCAAGCAGAGATCACCTCTTAATAGACGATATGAGACAGAGAAAAGCTGGAGTTTTTTGAGTCTGTCCATGTAGGGCATGTGTTTAAGGCCTGGGATCCTCTTCATGAGGTACGTTTGTGGCCTTTCCAGCTGTTGCAGGTGTTTAGTAAGGTACATGCCAAATGGGGTATTATATTCGATGTTTGGTCTAATGAGGGAAGAGTAGAGAGAGAGGATGACCTCTTTCTTCCTGGATGCAAAACCCTTGGTAATGAGATGTGCCACATAGAAGGACTTTCTGACCATTTTCACTTCTTATACTTCTTCATAGCTGATGTCCTCAAAATAAGAGAAACTTGGATCCTAGCTGACTTCCTGCGTACAACATCAATTACCTAGCATTCCTTCAAGGGGTACCTGTTGAGATTCTGAGGGGTGCAATTGTAATCTTTGGAAAAGCCTCGCTACATGTATTGATATAAGGAGAAATCTGTACTAAGACAGGGATTGTAGTGCCTCGATGTATTTCCCTTGTTCTAACATACAGTGACCTGATACTTAGTTCATATAAGAAGCAAGCGGTCTGGGAGAGCAGTGCCCCCATGTTGGAAGTGCAGGGGTACAAAGTCCCTATGCAGAAATGCTTTAATGGTGTAACAGTGAGTTTTGAATGTTGATTTGTGTGTGTGCGTGAACGTGTGTATGATTCAGTTTATTTTGTAGGACATTTGAGATCTGCAATTTCTGATCTCATATTTGTAAAAGGAAGCCTCTTTAAGCTTTTGCAACTGTAGCATCATCCCGCTGACTCTCCAGAAGTTAAGTTGTTGTTTTACCCAGAGGGTGATCAGTGCGGGCTTCCCTTCTCCCCGGTTCCTTATTTAGACTCAACCTAACCTCTCTCTCCCTCCAACTACTGTTTTAGTACTAGTAGCTATTTTTATCTTCCTTAAATGATTCCTTTTGAAGGGAGGCTATCTCTTCCTTACCTCCTGTTTGTTCGTGTAATTGTGAGTTCCTGATGTTGCATCTCCTTAAAGGTAAGGAAACTCTTTTCATGTTATCACTTTATGTACCAATGGGTTTATATCCCCTACAGAGTGTATTAGCACCACATATTCAGTATTAAACAGAACAGTACATGTAGGGTAGTCGTTATTTTGCCTCCATATACACAAAGTACAGAAAACAGAGGTAATCCAGAAGGCTTGAGTGAAGTTTGGTATCCCACTTGTGACCCAGAGGGTGACAGGACTAACAAGAAACAGAGTACAAAGGATTAGTCCAGATAAAATTACTTTTCTAGCAGATCTAGGAGTCTCTCTCTCTCCCTCTATCTCTCTCTCTCTCTCTCTGATACCCTCTCTGTGGGAGGAATAAAGATACCTTGTTGAAGTTTCCAGCAGTTTATTCAGTTATGCAGGTAGGTAGATGAGTGTTCTTGTTCTAACGCATTTACATTCTACAGGTCAACCTCTCATATTACATCTGTTACAAAACAGGCAAGTAAAATCTGGTGATAGCCTCACAAAAGCAGACATTTTCAATGCCAAAAGTGTAAACCACTCTATTAAATGGACCTGCTGAAGCTCAGATGAAAGTGTTTTCTTAAATATTATTCTGTAGTGGTAGCTCATGGTATGTTGTCATGTTTTGTTTGTTAAAAATAAAAATAAAAACCTTTTAACTAAGAATGAGGTTCCACAGGCTGCTGAGCTGGTAAACTCTCATGAGTCTTTCAGGAATATTCAAATAAGGGACTAAACTCAACGCTTTGGGATTGACTCCTTGTTTTTCTATCTCCCAGATTTCCTCCAATCATCTCCCCTGGACACTCCCACCATTGTCTGCAGCTTCCTTTAAATAACTGACCTGTTGAATGTAATGTATTAGAACAAGAACACTCATCCTCCTACCTACTTACCTGAATAAAGTGCTTGAAACTTCAACAAGGCATCTTTATTCCTCCCATAGGGAGGCTATCAGAGAGCGAGAGAGAGAGAGAGTCTCCTAGATCTGCTAGCTAAAGTGATTTTTATCTGGACTAATCCTTTGTATTCTGTTTCATATACACAAAGTACGTTTATTTAGTTTCTGTGGTTAAGTAGGTTTCTGCTCACATGTTCAATGGAAACAAAGGTCATCATACTGCCAGACTTTAAAAACTCCTCTATCGCAGTCAATTTAAAGATATTCTTAACATTTTTGTGCTGATGCATCTGTATCTGTACGGCATTGCATTTAGCAGTACAAACAAACTTTTTTTCTCCTTTTAGCTTATTATGAATAAGACTATCAATAATTTTTACATTGTATTCTATGAGCTTTTCTTGCAGGGGCAATTTTGTTTGTAAATGTCCATCTTACATATATTTATAACATCTGAGAGGTAGTTAGTTTTATTCTGCCTTCCCCCATGTTCTGGGATTTCTTGTTCCAGCTATTCATCTCTAGCAATTTTATATATTTTTGAATGTCTTACCCTTAAAAAGTGCAGTGTTACCATTCCTTAATATGTGACTCTAATGGGCAAGTGATTTCAAAGGGTTCAGTTGTTTCATGTCACAATATCTCTACACAAGAATTATTGTGGCCTTCAAGGTTGCAGGACCCGCTTGACTGCTCTATTTTGGGAGTGCAGTTGGTAATTTCTATAAAAAAGACTTTCATAATGAGTAGTTGAACTGCATGACCAGTCAAGTTACTCTTTATACCCACTTCCTGGTAGCTGTAGAACATCAAGTAGGTATGAATGGGCAACTTATTTCCTGAAGAGGTGCAGATATGCTTCTAATCATTACTAGCAAAGTCAAAGATTCAGGTATGCTTTCTATGGGAGGGGTTGTCTCAGGTAAGGAACAGATGGACTGCACTGGCCCACTCGTATGCTAGCCACATTTCCATTTCATCCGCACATTAAAACTTTAGAGGAATGCTCCAAAACTGTTGGTTTCCACATTTTTCTGCAAGAACTGATTGCCCAATGTTATCCTCTGACCCAAGGAACAGACAAGGTAGCGCTTGTTCTGGCCAGGACAACCAAAGATACTCCCTCCAATAAAAGCTCTACAAGGGTATTTACCCAGTGGCTCAAAGATTCAATCTTTTTTTATTAGAATTTTTTTCCCAGTTCTAGCATGATAGCCTGGTTCCTTTGCAGTCTGAGTCAAGGTCATAAAGACCTATTTCCTTTTGGAATGATTACTGTGGTGATAATGCAGACATCATGCTGTATGTCTAAATGGACTTAAACATTGTCATTGTGACAAGGCAGGCACCATGTCATGCATACTCGCTTAGGACTCACACTCATCTTTCTAGGGTACAGCATGTGCTGCGTAGAGAACAAGGTCTTGAATGTGCAAAAAATGTCTTTACTATGTACACAACCAACTGGAAATAAATGCAGAAGCTATTTTCATTTCGTAATTAAAACAAAAAAAATAATAAGGAAATGTTTTAGTATAGCGGTGTCCTTTCATGGGCAAATGCCACATTTCATTCACCCATAAAATGCATACAAGTCTTCCCCTGTGCGATTTTCTCCCATACCATTAAACAGATTCCATCATGCATGCAGGCTTTACTCTGTGCAGTTCTTTGAAAGAGCAAAGACACAGCTGAATTGTCATTTTTGAAGAATTCCAGTCTTCTTCTAGCTTTAACAAGGCATATTCGATTGGGTTGGTTAAGCTTACTTCATGTACTTCTTTTACAGATACTGCAGTAATAGTCTGATTTAAACGTATTTAGGTTTTATTAATCAGGCTAGCACCACGGTATCAGGAACTGTCCTTTTACTTTACCTTTGTACTCCTTATGTGTGCCACTGTCCTGCTTGACCTTCATTCCTGGATTGGATGGGTACCACAACTTGTTGTATCGTTGTTGCTTTGTTTCCTTCTTATTAGGTGTATCAGCCTGTCACATTGTCTGTATATGCTTACTTTTCTAATGTCTTCCCTAATGCTTTAAAGTGGAGGAAACGCTTTTCCCATTAGAACATCATGAGTTAATTTGGAAACAGCATACACACTTTTTCTTAGAAGAACTGTTTGAATTTGCACATGTGATTTGACATTCATTGTTAGCATAATTAATACATATCACCGCTCCCTTTTATTTTCTAATAATTTTATACTTACATACATATAGGGACATTTGAAAAGGGTAATCATGTTTCCCGAAGCCAATACAGCTTAATCTTCTCTGCTTTCTAGAAATATAGTACATTTTACTAACTTGACTCAATGATACTAACTTCACTTTTGTGATATTCTATAGAAATAGTTTCATTTGTAGCACACACATGATAGGATCATAGGAGGTTACTAGGCTATTGACCCGGAGGTCATTTCAAGCCTAGCCGTTTCATCCCAATGTAATACCATGGATACGCTAGTCAATACCCAGGATTGTATTTAGTAATGATTGCCCATGTCCAGGAGGGTTGTGGGTGCTATCCCTGGTATGAATTTATGGTGCACCATCCACTTGTCCAGGCTTTTATTTGAACAGTGTCATAGAGGTGCTCTGCTTCACATGAATTGGCAGCATATTCCAAAGAAGTGGCAGTTGTACTGAGACAAATCTGTCCCTCCAGCACATCCTATTCAAGTTGCAGGTTATATTTAGGTCCCTGGAATGGGTAGCTCTAGTCCCGTTTGATTTATGGATGTGCAGCAGATTCATTAGGTTTGGGTTAGAGATGGCTCTGTAAGCCAGGCATACGTTTCCCCTAAGAAGTCTATACAGTACTGAGTATAGTGACAGGGACTTTAGTCACTCTATGTAAGGCATGTGTTGCAGTCCCTTGATCTTCTTTGTTTGAAACCTGTGAGGTCTGTACAATTGCTGTAGGTGCTTTGTCCAGTACATGCCAAAAGGGATGTTATACTCAATTATGGGACTGATTAGTGACAAGTGTAGAGGGCATATAACGTCCTTTGCTAATCAAATGTGCTACGTAGAAGGTCTTCCTTACTATAGTAGACATATGGTGATCAAAGTTAAGATAACAGTCTACTTGTGATCCCAGATTCCATACCACTTCATAGGTACATAGGGCATTTTTGTTAATTTGATAGTGTGAAGGGACATTGTTTTTACCGAAGGGAATGATGATGGATTCCTTTGCATTTAGTTTGAGACCATTACTAAGACACCAGTCGTGTAAGACCCTCCTGAAGTATACTGACATCACCTGGGGATTTGATAATTGCACCCAGTTTGCAGTTGTCCGCAAATTTGGTCAGCCACAGCCCCTTGGTTTTGGCCTGAACTTCTGAGAAGTATATACCAAAGAGTAGGGGGTCCAGCACTGACCCTTGTGGCATCCTGCTGGTGACACATCTAGTGACTGATGTGGAGTCAACCACTTTGATAGTGTGTGACCGGTTTGTGAGTAAGCTGGCAACCCATCTTACAATAAAGGGGTTTACATTCAGTTTGCTAAGTTTATTGGAACTGCCTGAGTGTGGGATTGTGTTGAAGGCCTTGACTAAGTTGAGGTGTGCTGTGTGCACAGATTTGCCCTCATCAATGGCCCTAATCACAT
Source organism: Protopterus annectens (assembly GCF_019279795.1). Lineage (NCBI taxonomy): Eukaryota > Metazoa > Chordata > Ceratodontiformes > Protopteridae > Protopterus > Protopterus annectens. Next base: position 15,280,794 of record NC_056744.1, on the reverse strand, counting down.
TTTTGAAGAAATCCATCAAGTTTAACAGGCAGGATCTGCCCAGGTCAGATCCAGGGTTTGGAAGTCACCTATGTCTTTATTTATTTATTGACATTTGTTGACCGGGAAAGTCCACTGGGCCCAACGACCCATTTTCAGTGGAGGCCCAGGGAGAAAAGCTCCATGCAATCACAGAAATTTTGACATAACATCAGCTTAACTTTGAAAATCAAGAAAGTTTTTACATAATCCAAACTGAAGTAGATATACAAGACAAATACATATTATAGAGGCATACAATACAAGAAAATAAACCCAGTGTGTTAAATTTTTAGTAATTCTGTTGTATATTCTCATAAGTAAGAATACTGTTTAATCAATTCTGTTTATTCAGCCATAGAAATAAAGAAAGGAAGAGAAATTGGATACAACGACAGATAGTGTTAGTTGCAATTATATTAAGTCAGTAAAAATATTCGTAGTGTATAGTGGCCAAAATATTTAAGGTGGTTTAATCATATGACTACAAGAACAGACAAGGTTATTTAGATAGTGTTCTTTTAGTGCAAATTTAAATGTTTATAAAGAGTCTAGTTGAGTAATAGAGAGAGGGAGCACATTCCAAAGTTTGGTGGCATGAATAGAGACATTGTCTAGCTCTTTTGTTGGGTTTAGTTATGGTTAAGAGTTGTTTGTTAGATGACCTAAGATGCCGAGTAGGGGTGTGTGTTTGTCTTAATGTTTGAAGGGATGGGCAGTAGTTTGTATTATTTAGTAGTTTGTGGGTGAGAGTAAGTTGGGAGTAATGTAGGTAATGAGGAATATAGATAGATATATATATATAAATATAAATATATATATATATATATATATATATATATATATAAAAATATATATATATATATATATATATATACATAACATTGTGTGTGTGTATATAGATATATATATATATATATATATATATATGTATATATATATATAGATATATATAGATATAGAAATATATACATATATAGATATAAATATATATATATATATATATATATATATAGAGAGAGAGAGAGAGAGATGTATATAGAAATATATATATATATATATATAGCTATATATAGAATTATAGAGATATATATATAGAGATAGATATATATATATATATATATATATATATATATATATATATATATATATATATATATATATATATATATATATATCTATATATATATATATATATATATATATATATATATATATATATATATATATATATATATAAATATATATATATATATATATATATATATAGAGAGAGATATACAGTGAGATTTTTATACACACACATACACACACACACACACACACACACACACACACACACACACACACACACACACACACACACACACACACACAGATATATATAGAAAGATATACATATATATATATATATATATATATATATATATATATATATATATATATACATACACGCACACACATAGATACATACATACACACAGATTCATACATGCATACACAGATATATATATATATATATATATATATATATATATATATATATATATATATATATATATATATATATATATATATATATATATATATATATATATATCCTTATCCATATATATACATATATATGGTAAGCCGTGGTGGTGCAGTGGTAGCATTGTCGCCTCACAGCAAGAGGTTCTCCCGTTCGATTCTCGGCTGGAGTGCCTTCTGTGTGCAGTCTGCATGTCCTCCCCACAGTCAAGTGGCATTCGAAAGACATGCATAATGGGCATACCTTAGTTGAAGGTTGGGCATTGGGCTGGCACCTCGGCACCGTAAAAGTTTACTCCCAATCATTAGCAGACCAGAGTTCCGCTGTGGTGACCCCTAACTGGGAAAAGCTGAAAGAAGAAGAACATATATATATATATATATATATATATATATATATATATAGATACATACACACACACACACACACACACACACACACACACACACACACACACACACACACACACACACACACACACACACACACACACACACACACACACACACATACACCTGGGAACTGTACTTCAGTCCCACAGTACTCACCAGCCCAACTAGTTTGCCTGATAAGCAACACTTACACATTCACTTAAGTCTATGTAGGTCTGCATCACCTTATCATAGCACCAAGTGCTATCTTTGCTCAGTGAATATCTGGTTGGGGAGATGGGCAGCATTGCGGGATAGGTTCACTACAGATTACATCGAGTAAGCACACCCCCTTGTCTGGTAATCAACACCCCTAACTCCTATCCCTTGCAAGTACAGTAAGACCAGCACCCATGGATGGGCACTTTTTTACCATCTCAGTTTCCAGCTTGGTGCACTTGGGCACCCTGAAGCAATGCAGCAATTGCCTTATGTACAATGACAACCACTTAATTCTCCAACAAACAGTATGTGAGAGATGTACTTACACATTGTCACTGGAGGTCTGACTCTTACATACAGGCACCAAATGCAACAAACAGGTTGTTAGCAACTCACACAGACCACTCACCACTCCCCACTAAGAACGACACACACACAGACCTACACATGCAGAGATGCTCATGTGTAACCTACCTAAGCCTCAAAGGCTTCTCAGTCTCAGTCTTCAGAAACTCTGCATGCAAACAAACAATGTGCTTACTAGCACAACGCAAAGCAACACAACTTAATGTGTCAGCTACCAACCACATAACAAAACATTTCACAACCAAACATTCTGGTCATAGGTGACTCCACAGTCATCTATGACATGCTGATGTGCCCCTCACAATGCTGGATAAAGAGAAGGTTACAATTATTTGCCTGTTAGGGGGCAGGATATGACAGATCACACAAACACTCAGGTCACTCATGCCTAAGTACAAGTATGACTGTCGTAGTCCATGCAGGCTTAATGACCTAAAGTGCACCTCCTTGGATTATACAAAGAGAGACATAATTGAACTCTAAGAATGCATGTCACAGGCAGGTATGAGGTCCATGATGATACATTCCATGGCCTTACAGATGGGGCTGGTCAGACTTATGGGTCTGTAATTCCCCGGGTCTGTTGCAAAGCCAACTTTGTGGAAGGGAATAAATTGTTGCTGTTCTCCATTCTGGACGAACATAGCCTGTGGTTAGGCTATGATTGAATAGGGTACTTAATGGTGATGCTAGTTCATGTTTTAGTTTGTTTAGAAGACAGCCTGGGATGCCATCTGGTCTCATAGAGGCTGTGTTTTTTGTCTTAGACAGTGCTTTAATGACCTGCTCTTCAGATATGTAGGTTGGGGAGGGAGTTGGGGGCAAGGTTTGTGATAAGTTCAGAGGGTATAAGGGAGTTAAATTTTCACCAAATTTGTCCAGCAGCAGGTTTCCCATCTCTCTGGGATCAGTGTGTGATACCGTCAGTCACTAATTTGGAACATGCTTGGGTCCTACCTTTAGGCAGCGTACATAGCTGCAAACGGCCTTATGGTTATCCTTAGTTGTGATTGCTAAGTTTTTCTCAAATTTACCCTTAGAGGATTTGACATATTGTTTTATTTGCCTGTTGAGGCTAAGGAAGGTGCTTTTCCATTGTTAGGGCCTTGCCTTAGTTTTCCTAGACAGCATCTTTTTACGTTTGTTGTAAAGTTTGTTGATGCTAGATGAAAACCAGGGTGGCTTGTTTTTACTTGGGGCTCTGGCTTTGATTCTTTTTAGAACAGCTGAGTCTGTACACTTAAACAAGTGATTGTACAGGGCGTTAGTGTAAGCTTTGGTGTAGTTACCACTTCCATCTGGGGGTGGGGCCCGGAATGCATTTATACCTTCCCCTAGAAGGATATAGTTTGCCTTGTGAAGTTTTATAAATTGACTTCACCTTTTATGAGTTCTGGTGTTACTGCCAGTTCGAAGGCGACTGATTTGTGGTCCGATTTAAATAATGAGAGTGCGACAGTTGCAGTGGTACATCTGTTTGTCATTGTAGTGACAGCTGTTAAACGTCTGATACTGGTATTGTTCTTATTACTAGTGGAACATAATGTGGCTATGTGACCCCTCCTATCACATCTCAAACAAGTTCATTAATTAGTTGACACTTTTACACAAAAGATTGCACATTTTACCACAATTTTTGAATTAGAAGCAGACAATTCAATTTAAAATAATGTCTCATTAATAAACATTCAATTAAAGTTATTGATATGCCAAGAGTTCTTGGGATTACTTTACAATCCCTAGTTTCTGAAAAGGTAATGCTCTTGTAAATATTTCTAGCATTTTTTTTTCATTTTGCTGTTATTATGAGGATCTAAATATAGCTTTATAACACATACCAAATTAGACATCTGAGCTCTTTCTGGTTTGTCACCATTGAAAAGTGCAGTTGTAAAATTTTGCAGAATGCTTCAGAAGTTACTTCAGCCTTAGCTATCAGTGCCTTTTTAAGTTTTTCATACTCTGTATAATCATGGCACATTCTACTTTTTTACACCTTTATTAAATTCTCATATTTGAAACAATGACATGAGTACATAAACATTAATAGAAAAGAAAACTAACCACGTGAATAGTTTTAATTTTTACATGCATTATACATGTTTTTTTAACAATTATCATGCACTACAACATTACATAAATTAAGAAAGAAAAAAGACCTTAGGTGTCGTCCACAGCTTCAGGCTTCCGACTGTTAAGACACAATTTATTAATTGCTTTAAAAGTGAAGCTGATAGGATGTAAACTTCACTAGAATATGATGAACTGAAAAAAATTAAGTATCCAAGCAGTTGTCATCTACAGCTTCAGACTTCAGGCTGTTAAAACTCAATTTATTGAAAACTTAAAAAGTGAAGCTGACAAAATGCAAGCTTCACTGAAATGCTGAAATAATTAGCCTAGTAATTAACATCCACAACTTCAGGCTTCAAGTTGTTAAAGCACAGTTAATAGATGCTTTGTAAGCAAAGCTGACAAAAACATATACATCACTGGAGTGTAAAAAGCTGATGAAATTGTCCAAACTAACATTACATAAATAGGTCATTTCCTACCGTCCCTTTAACCTCACTCCTCCTGAACATTATCCTGTCTGTACTGGTCTCTTCAAAATCCATTTATTTCTATGTACGTTGTTCCTTCCCCTTTCTAAAGATTCCAATTCTGCCTCCAGTTCTTTTCTGCAGTGTTCAATTGGTTTAAATTTTGAGTTCCATTTTCTAGTCACAACCAATAGCATGAAAATTAGTAAGGCCTTACTCTGTCTGAGCAGTTCAGATCCACTATCCCAGCTCATTCCGTAGCTGCAACTATTTGCTCCCTCAACATCTCTGGCAAAGTACTCTGTAGGGAACTTTTAAAATCTGCCAACTCCTTACATTCGCAAAATGTATTTCCCCAATTTCCTCTGTCTTACCCATCATACATTCATCATTTGCTGTTTACCTGTGGAAGAAAGCGTTGTCTGCTTGGGGTATAAAAATACTTATGCAACCTCTCTATGCCTTTATCTTTGCTGTACTCTGTTACCAGTCCCTTGTACAGAAGCCAGTCTCTAACCTGCAGTCCAAATTTCTTCTTGGCTTCATCCTACTCTGTTACCTTTCCCTGTTTGGTTATTTGCTTCTAATATCTTATTCCTTTGCCAGTTTCCTCCAGTAAATTCCACCCCCTACTTGCAGTCATCCCCATTGGTAGATCTCCTTTTTCCATTCCAATGTTGGCTTACGTCTTAGAGTGATTGTTCTTATTCTCCTAAAAGACCTTCTACATTCAAAATCCTACTTTCTCCTTACTTCTCAACCTTCTGCTTGTGTTCATACATATCAACCTCTTAGAGCAAGAAATCTGGACAAACCATAAATAATGAGGGGAGGGGGCAAAGCTCCAAATATAGGTCAATTTTTAAATATTGCTCTTACAAACTTAGAAAGTTGATAGAAAAACAAGTGCTGCATTAGTGTAAATTTTCAGAAGGGATATGGAGTCTGAAACTCAAATGACTATCATTATTTTCTGACTTCATTCCTGAGTGATTTTCCAGAAAACAAACATTTAATGAGGAGCACATCAGAATTATGAGGCAAAATTCTGGACATTCTACTAAAATCTTGGCAATTGAGAGGTATGCTTGTGGTATGTATATGAGTCTTAGCTGCAAAGGTGTAAAGTATCCCTTCATATCAAGTAATCCTAAACCACATTATTCTATGAGATGAATCAACTTATCCCCACTTAACTCTTGTCCTCTTCCACTCCCAAATAAATTACTTCAAGTCTTTATTAATTATGGTCCACAACGTATCCTTGATTGATAAAAATTAGTATTTAAAACTAATGGGAATAGAAGCATTTTCGCTGCTTGTATCTTACTATACATATCCATAATCAAGGGTTTCCTATGTAACATTTTTGTATGATCTTTTACTTAGTCTCTTCCCACATATCCTTAGCTGTCATAATAAACTCATTTTTAATCTATACACCTAAATGCTTCATCCAAGAGGGACAGTCCCAAAAAATAACTGATGTCTAAACCATGGACTAAAATTAAATTCTAAGAAGTGTATAACTCTGTCCTTCAACAAACATGACTCCTATCCCATTGACAGCACACCCCTGAGACTGATCCAATAGTTAAGGATCTGGGACCCTATGATGATAATGAGCTGTCCTTTGATCACCACTGTTGTAAGGAAGTGCTTTTTCATTGTAGAATTTATATCTAAAGGTATTTCATCCAGATCCAGGAATGTAACTGTTCCACTGTATTTGGCTCTTATTAGACCGATCACTGATTATAATGCCCTTTTCAGTATGAACATGTCAAAGCAATTGTCACAACTGGAATGACCACAATCCATTCTTATCAAAATATCAAATGACTAAATTGTAAAAATTATGTAGACCATCTCAAAGCCTAGTCTTTCTTCTCAGTATTATGCAAGTTGTTTAGAGGTGACCTCAGCCTTGTGTATAGAGTTTCAACAGACTCTGTTCTATCAGACCTATAACACATTTGGAAGTACAATGTTATCATAAACTCCCACTCAAGAGATCTTATGGGATAGCATTGTATCACAGAGAATACTGCATCTGTGGAACAGCCTTCCATGCCACACGAAGCATAGTACTTTGGGTCGATATTAGATCATCGAAAAGGCAGAATTTTGAATTATCTAATATCAAACCCAGTATCGCGAACACTGAAAACAGTGAAGCTGCAGAAAATGGAATTCTTTCCTAGGGAAAGAATTCAGTTGGCTGCTGTGGCTTCGCTGTTTTCAGTGATGTGGTAGAAAGTTACGGGTTGGGTTAAGGCAAGTGTGTGATTGTGCGGACGTTCAGGTTAGGGCGTGGGTTGAGTGAGTTAGGGTTAGGGCGTTGGTCAGATAAGTGTGCGATTGTGACAGAATTTGGGGTTAGGGGTGGGTTAAGTGAGTTAGGGTTAGGGCGCGGGTGAGGTGAGTGTGCGGTAGTGAGAATTTGGGGTTAGGGGCGGGTTAAGTGAGTTAGGGTTAGGGCGTGGGTGAGGTGAGTGTGCGATAGTGATGGACCTTAGGGTTAAGGTCTGGGTTAAGGTAAGTGGATAGATAGTAGTGTATGTGCAGTGTAGTGTAGGGTTAGATGTAACTTTTAAATGTATGTGTGTGGATTGCTGCTTTTTAGTGTGCTTGTGGTGTGTGTGTGTGTGTGTGTGTGTGTGTGTGTGTGTGTGTGTGTGTGTGTGTGTGTGTGTGTGTGTGTGTTTCTTGGAACAGCAAATTTTTTCCCTGGGAAAAAATTCACTGTTTTGAAATCTCAAAATTGTTAGGGTTTGGGTTTTGAAGTTTGATGTTACGGCATTCGATAATGAGCCATTTCAATGATCTGATATAGACCCTAGTACTTCTCTTACTCTATTCATATGTAATTTGGAAAAATGGAAGAGTGACCACAAATTCAAACCTGGTTTCACACCGCAGTCACTCATGGATAGGGGAAACATGTAAATGTCCAAACATGTCCTTGTTTGGCCAATCTGTGGGTTATGTATATGTAAAATGTAAAAGCTAAAAAGGACCATGGGAATATAATGCTAGGCTTCTTAAGCTCCTCAATGATCAATAGCCTAATAAGTATCAATGAACCTAACTTATGTCACCATAAGTATGGGTATTGCTGAAACAATGCATGTGTGTACATAGTTTAAAGCTATAGCCTTTGTTTTATCTTCATTTATTTTGTATCCTGAAAAGACTTGAAACCATCTTAAGATGTGTCATAACACACAAATGTTGTTGTGTCTTTCGGATTTTCCCGGTTAGGGGTCGCCACAGCGAAACTCTGGTCCGCTAATGATTGGCAGTAGATTTTTTGCGTGCAGAGTTGTCGGCCCTGACGCACAAACTTCAACGAAGGTACGCCCATTCACGCATGTCTCCACACAGATGACGCTCTAGCTGAGAATCGAACAGGACAACGTCTTACTGTGAGGCAACAACACTACCGCAGCACCACCACTGCAGTTAGTCATAACACTTACTTTTCTGTATTTATCAAGCACAAAATGAAATAATCTATAAATAAAGCTAACTTTTCTTGATTACCATGCCAGTTATCTTCTTAAATTTATGAGTCCATTCTTTTCTTTGCCAGTGGTTTTGAATATAAAGAAAATAACAAAAGGGAAAGAGCACCCATATCTGGATCCTCAGTTCAAACACAGCTAGCTGGAATGGAACCCTCCTGTGTTAATTCTTGCCTCTGATACTTCATATATCCTCGTAATTAACTCCAGTATGCTATCAGCATAGGCAGACATAAAATCCCAGCTGACACTATTGAATTCCTTCCCTGCATCATGAAACACAAATGATAGAACTGTTTGTTTACATTCTTCTTTCTTCTAAATCATCCTTGTTCTATTAATGTTGTTAAATGTTTGTCTTTCCTCCATAAAGCCACACTGATCTATATCTATCAATTTTAGCAAATGCATTTGCCATTTTCTTATCCACTATTGACATAACCTTTTTTTTATGGATAAAAATCAAAATGGACCTATACAAACCTGTATCTGAAGGGCATTTACCCTCTTCAGATAGTACAGCCACCACAGCTTGCTTCCAGGATTACGGTACTACTCCCTTCCGCTCTTAACATATTATTAAACAAGACCTTCCCGATCTTTTCTTCCCTAGCAACTTCCAAACTTCCTCATGATAATTGTCTGTTCCTGTAGATTTATCTGTTGATTGATTATACATCACCATTTTTATCTTATCTCATCCTAGCTTAGCTATTAATTATTGAGCCCCATCTCCCTCTAACGTTGGCATAATTAAGTCTTACATAAATATTTCCATTTGTAGCTTTTATTAGTTTCCACATTCCTCTGCTTTATACAGATTTTCATAAAATTGTCAAAATATCTCTAATACTTCCATAGGATCTTTAGCTATTTTTCTTGTTATTGACTTCAAATAGAGACTAAACGCCAGTGAGCAAATGCATACTAAGGACACAAGACACAAAGGTAACCAAGGACACAAGACATCAGGTGTTTTATGCTGGTTTGTGAATTCCTTTTGGTTCTTTGTTATAGGCTTCCTAAGTTTGGAAATAATCCTTTCTACTTTCTGTTGTCTAAGTCATTTTGCTAAATATTTTTTGTGCTTTTGGGTTGTTATAAAATAGTTGTTTAACAGCAACCTTTCTAAAGTCATGCATATTATCAACAAATTCCCTTAGTTTCTCACTGTAGCTTGGCAGTTAGTCATCATCTTGTTCTATAAGATTCCCCTTATTCTACAGTGCTTGAACCATTGTCAACCCCTATAAGAAATTCCAGTTACTTTTTCTTATCTCTTTCGCTCTCTCTCTCTCTCTCTCTCTCACTTAGCATGTTTTTAAATTCCATTTTCATTTCATCCCACTTACTAGCTAACCAATCTGAAGAAATTTCTATATTCCCTAATAACTCTTAAATTATTTCCACTACCCATTACTTAAACTTCTCTCTCTCTTTAACAGACAAGTTGGAAAGTGCCAATGTCGCATTATTACTTCTTACCCCATATTTTATTTTAGTTTTTATTAGTGCATGATCTGAAGTAGTTATCGGCTGTGTTTCAAAGTATTCAATTAAAGACACATGGTATCTCAGTTATTGTACCTTGTGGAATAATATGCAAATTCTATCTACATTCAGACTACTGAATTAATATATTCCATACCAAACATTCTCATACACGTCTTCAAAAAGCTATACTCTTTTGTTATATTTTTCCATGCTAGGTCATCCTGATGCAGCCTGACAAATCATTTCCATTTCCCATCCATAAATAATATTCTGTGCTAAAAACATATTATTTCTCCCCATTTTCTTTAAAGCTCCGTAATACCAGTTTTAGGTAGTATATAAGTACATTCCAGAGTAATGCTTCTCCCCTGCCAACAACCCCTTACTATCACAAAATTTCCCTTATTGTCTTTTCTTCCTCATCTATCACTATTGGAGCTCATCCAGCAATCAGTATTATTACTCCTCTTTTCCTCTGTCCTCGGGATTCTGCTGAATATCCTCACTGAAATCCTTTATTTATTAAAATTCACATGTTCATTTCTATCTAAATTTTTTTTCTGCAACCTTGCTATTTCTACTCCTCACTTCTTAAATATAATTCTGTACTCTGTTTTTTTTCCATACCTGTAAGGCCATTTACATGTCATGATAATATGGACAGATCAGCCATTATGATAGAAAGCTATCACTCCAAATTATTTATACCTGACAGTTCTGAATGTATATTTCTTACTTTTAGCTTTCAGACATGGATTGATTTCTTATGAAGTCATTTCTTCTCTTCTCTGTTTAAACTTATGTCATATTTATCAAGACTTTTTGCTTGAATGAAAACATTCAAACAGAAAAACTAAGTAGATCTTTAGAAAATCCATCCCATTTTAACTTAAAACAAACACCAAAAAACTGTGTACATTTTCAAAAAATGAAGTTTATCTCTCCTGCTAGAAGCACTTACCCCAAATCAAGAACTGCACTCACATGCATTACCTCATCCAAATTCAGGCTGACCATGCTAAAGCACATGCTACAGTCTGTGTTTCTATTTATATTAATTGCTGTCAGTTCTTTTCTTATCTCTATTCCCCTCCCAGATGTGAAAAATAGCTTTCATGCTTTCAGTAATCATTAACTTTTAAGCTGGATACTCTCCCTGATTGCTGGAATAAATTTGCTTTTCTTCTGCCAGGTGTATAGTGAATAATAATTTTCCTACAAACACTATACAGTCTCCATTTTTTAATACTTTGCCTTTCTGCCACAGTTTTGTCAGGATCATCTCTTTCTGCTGGTGTGATTGTTTGTTTCCTAAAATACGTCATGGACAGGTTTGGCCCATACCCATCCAATTAACAAATCCCACTGTGGAACACCAGTCCAGTTGCTTATTTGTACTTTCCTAAAATTAATACAGTCTGTTCATTCCAGTTTCCCTGGTACAGCAGAAATATCAGGTTTTCTCTGTATGCTTTGTACTCTAACCCTTCTATTTTTGAAATAGCTCTTCTTGAAAAGCCTCATACTCAGCCTGCCTTTTTTATTTCTTTCTTTTCTTTGATTTTTGCAGTTTTATCAGTTCATCTGAACAGCTAGAATTGCTAGTTAAATATCTTCCATTTTTCCAGCCTTTTTTATTTGAGTTTGTATATTCCTTCAGTATTTCACTTATTTTAAACACCTCTGAATACATTTGATTTGATTTTTCTGTAAATTACAAGAAGCCATCCCCTGTACGAAAGCAGAAATACTGGCATCACACCTCCAGTCTCACATAGACCCATTAAACCTGCACTGGCAAAAAACACACATAAATACACAAAAACATACTCGGAGGCTCTAAATAAAAATCTGCAAAAGCAACAGAGCCTCCAAAGCAGACATCCAAGCAACCTTCACCCCCCAACACAAACCACGAAACACATACTTCAGAAAACCAGTGTGCCATGCAATCACAGCCCTCAAGGCAAAATAACATACTCAACATACTCAACATACTAGTAATAGGTGACTCTATAGTCAGGCACACTGACGTCCCACTCACTTGGCTGAATAAGGAGAAGGTGACTGTTAGCTGCCTGTCAGGTGCCAGGATCCGCCACATAACACAAGCACTCAGGTCACTCCAGAACAAGTACAAATACAACTCTGTCATTGTCCATGTTGGTGTGAATGATCTGAGATGTACCTCCCTGGACTACATGAAAAGATACATGGAAGAGCTCTCTGATCACATAGCCCAGGCTGGTATGACCCTGACCCTGAGTAGCATCCTGCCCTCACCAAGAATGATACCATGGTATAAAGAAAAAATTATCAATTTCAACAATTGGCTATGTTTCTGGTGTCATTCAAAAGGGATCCAGTGTCTGTCTGCCTGGGATGACATGCTCAACAAGCCCCGCTTCACTAGAGATGGCTTGCACCTGTCACTCTTAGGCTTTTGAATACTGGCTAAGGCTCTTGCCACCCCCATAGTGCCTTTTTTAGGCAAGGCTCAAAAGACAAACCCACCACCGTAAATAGCACAAGTAGCAAAAATCTGAGGGTAATACTACTCAACGCCAGAAGTCTAAACCTCAAAATGCATGCACTCGAGGCACTCCTCAGTATGGAGAAAATCGATGTATGTGCACTAACAGAAACCTGGTTTAAGGCTCCAGAGGGCACCCCAGCACTACCAGGCTACAACTCATACCATACATTTTGGCCACAGAACCCGAACCGAAATACAAAAGGCGGGGAAGTATCCATATTCATCAAGGATACCCACACCTCCAGATTAGTGGCACAGCACGATACTTCAGAGATTATCCACGTGCAACTAACAACAGGTAAAACTGCAATTCAAATTGTAGCTTGCTACAGATCACCCACCATGTCCCAGGACCCCCATTCTGCATTTCTGGAAACACTGGGTAACATAAAGGTCCTACCAAACACCCTAATATTGGGTGATTTCAACTACCTAAATATTAATTGGGAGAACTACTTAAGTACTAACTCCCTTGCCCAACATTTCCTAGAATTTATAAACTCAAATGCCCTGGAACAACTGGTCAACTCTCCCACCAGAGGTGACAACATATTGGACCTGGTCATCACCAGCATGGGTGACCGGTGTTCCATACCAGAGGTCCACCCCTCGCTGGTTAGATCTGACCATAAACAAATCACTTTGGATATCCACATTCTGCCCCCACCCCCCCGACAAGGAAACCACAGTGAAAAACTTTTCAAAAGCAAACTTCACATTACTTAAGATGGAGGTGGGAAGTTTCAAAGCCCCTATGCTAAAGGATAATGCTGTCCAAGCTGCAAAATCCTTTACTAATGCATTCTATGGGCACCTACAAGAATGCATCGATTGTGCTATCCCAAGCAAAACCAAGACTCACTCCTCCAAGAAAAGGAAACCAGTCTGGTGGACCCCTGCCATAAACAAGCTATACAGTAGGAGGAGGAAACTAGTACAGAAAGGAGTAAAATCCCAAGAAGGGAAGACATCCCTGATCAGTATTAGCAAGAAACTATGATCCCTCATAAAATCATCCAAGGTGAGCTTTGAAAGAAAACTTGCCAAGGACTCCAAAGATAACCACAAGGCATTCTTTACCTATGCCAAGAATCTAAGTGGCAATGCTCAGATCTGCTTGGAGTTAGTGCAGAATGGCACAAAATGCACTGAACCAACTGATATTGCCAACATCTTGGCAGACAGGTTCAGTGCAAACTTCACCCCCCCACCCCCAAAAGGGCCCATTACCATACCAGAAGAATGTAGAACCCCTGAAATCACAGACACTCAGGTTAAAATAGCCCTTTCCAAAGCCAAAAACACAGCATCAATGGGACCGGACGGTGTCCCAGGCTGCATCCTATACGAGCTCAAAGATGAACTAACCCCTCACCTAAACACACTGTTCAAACTCAGCCTCTCCACAGGCTACATACTGATAGAGTGGTGCACAGCAATGGTTATTCTGCTCCACAAAGGTGGAGCCACAACAGACCCCGGGAACTATCACCATATAAGCCTGACTAGCTTGGTCTGCAAGGCTATGGAGTTCATCATCATGGAACTCATTAACAGAGACATTGGGAACCTCCAAACACTGGACCCTACCCAGTTTGGCTTTGTTAAGGGCAGATCATGCCTCCTAAACCTGGTGGACTTCTTTGAGACAGTTACCAAGGCTATAGATGAGGGAAAGGTGGTACACACAGCCTACCTAGACCTCACAAAGGCCTTCAACACCATTCCCCATTCTGGTATTATAGACCAGCTCACCAGCGTGAACATAAACCCCTATGTCACAAGATGGGTTGCCAATTGGCTCATGGACAGAACCCACATGGTGAGAGTTATGGGAGCTAGGTCTGACGCTAAACCGGTTACAAGTGGCATTCCCCAGGGCTCAGTCCTGGGAACCCTCCTGTTCGGCATATACTTCTCAGAGGTACAGACAAGCACAGGAGGACTATGGCTGACCATGTTTGCAGATGACTGCAAACTAAGGGCTATAATTGACTCACAGGCTGACACAGACATCCTGCAAAAGGGTCTCACTGAGATGGATACCTGGTGTCAAAATCATGGTCTCAAGCTAAATGCCAAAAAGTGCATAGTTATTCCCTTTGGAAATAACAAAGTACCTGCAAACTACCACATAGGTGGTAGTCCCCTAAATACGGAAAATGTAATAAGGGATCTGGGGACCCAAGTAGATAGTAATCTCTCCTTTGATAATCACATTGCTAAAGTGGTTGGAAAATCCTTCCATTTCGCCCATCTAATCACAAAAGGGTTTGCATCCAGATCAAAAGAGGTCATTGTGCCCCTCTACTCATCACTCATCAGACCCATCATAGAGTACAATGCCCCACTTGGGATGTACCTTACAAGACACCTGCAACAGCTTGAAAGACCACAGAAGTACCTCACCAAGAGGATCACTGGCCTCAAACAGATGCCCTATGCAGCTTGACTGAAGAAACTCCAGCTGTACTTGGTTGCATACCGCCTGCTCAGAGGTGATCTCTGCCTGACGTACAAGGCCATGTCCAACCCAGAATTGATGGACATGCTCCACCTGAAGAAAACCTTATCCCCTCGGGCCACATGCTCTAGGGATCTAAACCTCACCACAACAATAAATAGGATGTGCTGGATGGATAGATTCATAGGTTCATAGGTAGGTACTAGGCTATTGGCCCTAAGGCCTATACAAGCCTAGCCAAAAAGCTAACCTGGCTTTCGCCACCCAAGAAAATTATTTTCCTGTGCCCCTGTCAAGCAGAACAACAGAAGTGATCCCTGGGGTGAATTTCCTATTACCCATCCAATCATCAAGATTTTTCTTGAAGAGTGCTAATGAGGAGCTCTGTTTGACATAGATAGGTAGTCTGTTCCAGAGAATGGAAAGTCTCTGGGACAGGAATCTATCCCTCCAACATGTTCTGTTTATTGTGGTAACAAGGTTTAGGTCCCTACAGTGTGTAGCTCAGAGGGATTGGGATAACTTTAAGTGGAGCATGTCCAACAGCTCTGGGTTTGACATAGTTTTGTATGTTAGGAAGAGATCGCCTCTGAGTAGGCGATATGCGATGGAGTAAAGCTGGAGTTTTTTGAGTCGGTCTGCGTAAGGCATATGTTTGAGGCCAGTAATCCTCTTTGTGAGGTATTTTTGTGGCCTTTCCAGTTGTAGATGTCTTGTGAGGTACATATCAAAAGGGGCGTTGTACTCTATAAGGGGTCTAATGAGTGTAGAGGGGAACAATGACCTCTTTTTTTCTGGATGAGAAACCTTTTGTGATGAGGTGTGCCACTTAGAAGGATTTCCTGACCACTGTGGCAATGTGATTATCAAAGGAGAGACTACTGTCCACCTGTGTCCCAAGGTCTCTTATCACACTTTCAGTGTTAAGTAGACTACCGCCTATGTGGTAGTTCATGGGTACAGAGTTTTTACCAAAGGGGATGACAATGCACTTTTTGGCATTGAGCTTGAGACCATGGCTTTGACACCAGGCATCTGTCTCAGTGAGGCCCTTTTGTAGGATGTCCACATCATTAGGAGTTTCGATTATGGCTCCTAGTTTGCAGTCATCTGTGAATTTAGTTAGCCAAAGACCTTCTGTGTTAGCCTGTACTTCAAAGAAGTAGATACCAAACAGGAGAGGACCCAGGACTGAACCCTGTGGTACTCCACTTGTCACTGGTCTGAAGTCTGATTTGGAGTCTGCTACTTTCACAGTGTGGGTTCTGTCAGTAAGCCAGTTGGCAACCCATCTTGTGACATAGGGATTTATACCTAGTTTAGTGAGTTTATCTATAATTCCAGAGTGGGGGATGGTGTTGAATGCCTTGGCGAGATCTAAATAGGCTGTGTGAACCACCTTACCCTCATCTATGGCTTTGGTGACTACTTCAAAGAAGTCTGTCAGGATTAGGAGAGATGATCTGCCTTTTACAAACCCAAACTGTGTGGGGTCCAGAGTTTGGGGCTCTCCAATGTCTTTGTTTATGTGTTCTATGATGATACGTTCCATGGCTTTGCAGACCAGGCTCATCAGGCAAAGGGGCGGTAGTTCCCGGGGTCTGTTGTGACCCCCCCCCCCTTTGTGGAGTGGGATAACTGTCGCGGTGTGCCATTCAATGGGCACAAAGCCTGAGGTGAAGCTATGATTGAACACGGTACTTAGGTGGGGTGACAGTTCATTCTGTAGTTCATGTAGAAGGCAGCCTGGGATGTTGTCATGTCCCATTGATGCTGTGTTCTTGGCTTTGGAGAATGAGGGTTTTACCTGTGCAGCCGTGATTACAGGAACTTTGCATTCTTCTGGTATAAAGATGGGCCCTTTAGGGGGTGAGAGGGGGTAAAGTTAGCACTGAACCTATCTGCCAGGATGTTGGCAATATCAGTTGGTTCTGTATATTTAGTGTCATTGTGCTGTAACTCAGAGCAGATATGAGTGCTGCCATTGAGATTCTTGATATAGCTATAGAATGCTTTGTGGCTGTCTTTAGAATCAGTGGCAATTTTGTTTTCATAACTAGCTTTGGAGGATTTTATGAGGGATCTCAGCTTCTTACTGAGGCTGACCAGGGAATTCCTCCAATCGTGGGATTTTACTCTTTCTTGCAACAGTTTCTTCTGTTGTAGAGTTTGTTTATGGCAGAAGACCACCAGATTGGCTTCCTTTTTTTGGAGGATAGCATCTTGATTCTGTTAGGGATAGCGTGATCCATGCACTCGTGTAAGTGCTTATAAAGTGCATTTGTGTAGGATTCAGCAGTCGTACCTCTATTGTCCATCTGCATGGGTGTCATGAAGTATGCCACTTGTGTGTTAAGAAGTGTGAAGTTGGCTTTGGAGAAATTTTTTACAGTTGTTTTCCTAATGGGGGGTGGGAGCGGGATGTGGATGTCTAGGATGATTAGTTTGTGGTCGGATCTGACAAATGAAGAGCTGATCTCTGGTGTGGAACACTGGTCACCCATGTTGGTGATGATCAGGTCTAGGATATTGCTGCCCCTGGTGGGGGTGTGGATAAGTTGATCCATGGCATTGGAATTGATGACTTCCAGAAAACGTTGAGCAAAAGAGTTGGTACACGAGTAGTTTTCCCAGTTAATGGTAGGGTAGTTGAAATCACCCATTATTAGAGTGTTGGGTTGTACCTTAATATTTTCCAGTGTATCAAGAAAAGAGGAGTGGGAATCCTGGGGCATGGTGGGGGGTCTGTAGCAAGCTACAATCTGGATTGCGGTTTTGCCCAGAGTTAGTTGAACTTGGATAATCTCGGATGCATTATGCTAAGCAACTAGCTTGGAGGTGTGGATATCCTTAATGAATATGGACACGCCCCCACCTTTAGTGTTTCAGTCCAGGTTTGGTGGCCGAAAGGTGTGGTATGAATTATAGCCTGGTAATGCAGGGGTGCTCTCTGGAGCTTTGAACCAGGTCTCTATCACTGCACAGATGTCAATGTTCTCCATTTTAAGGTGTGCCTCGTCCCAGAGACTTCCCATGCTTTGGAACAAGATTCCAATCTACATTAGGCAGAGCTCCTCACTAGCACTCTTCAAGAGAAACCTTGATGAGTGGATGGGAAACAAAGTTTACCCCGGGGATCATTTCAGTGGCTCTGTTGGACAGAGGCACAGGGAACTAATCTAAGGGGGAGGTGAAAGCCAACACATTCTGGCTAGACTTATAAATGCCTTCGGGCAGATAGCCTAGTACCTACCTATGAACATATGAACCTAACAAAAGTCCAGGTGTGGTTTTGCTTGGAATTTTGTTTGGGTCTGCTGCTGGAATACACTCACTGCTCTTGGATTTTCTTGCTGCATTTAAGAAAAGTGTTAACCAAGAGCAAAAGTACTTCCTCCATGGGACCTGACAATATATGTGGTTGCCTAATTAATAGTGTAAGCATTCTCTTGAAGACGCACCCTTCTTAAGTGTTTACCCTAAGTTTAACTGCTGGTTTTGTTCCTGATGAGTGCCATACTGCAGTGGTTATACCCCTTCATAAGGGTGGTCTTACAACCGATCCATGTAATTACTGATATTATCAGCCTTATGAGCCTCATTTGCAAAGTAATGGAGTATATTATAAGTGGCCTCATAAACTGTGATATCTAAAATCTTATTAGACATGACTCAAACAATTGGCTTTCTGAAGAGTAAATCCTGTCTATTTAATCTGGTGAACTTCTTTGAAAGGTTTATGGATGATGTAGATAGTGGCCATGTAGTGTACTTAACTTATCTTGACCTGATCAAGGCCTTTGACACTATTCCCTATCCTGGCATCACACAAAAGGTAAATACTTTAAAGAAATCAACCCATATGTGGTAAATGGATAACAAACTGAGGGAAAGAACCCATACATTGTCAGATGCAGGTGCCTCATCAGAAAGTATAAAAGTGACTGGTGTCCCTCAAGGCTCAGTACTCTGATATCTCCTTTTTAGTATTTACTTCTTAGATCTCTAAGTAAAGGCCTCTAGCTAAAAAAGTTTGCAGATGAATGCAAACTAGGAGGTTATTGAGTCACCCTATGAAACCCAAAAGCTACAGAAAGAACTATCTCTTTTAAACTCTTGCTTTACTAAAAATGAACTCAAAATAATTGCTAACAAGTGTAGTATCATCACTTTTGGTAGACAGAAAGCTTATTATACTGTACAGACAACACAACACTACAAAATGAATATGTAGTCAGAGATCTAGATAATTGTGCTGATAGCTCCCAATCTTTTGAGCATCATGTGACAATGATTGTCAGGAAATCCTTTTAGTTAACCCAGCTAATTGCAAAAAGAGTATCATCAAGGACTAAGGAAGTAATCACTCCCTTATACTCAGCATTGATCAGGCACAATATCAAATACAATGTCATCAAGGACTGAAGAAGTAATCACTCCCTTATACTCAGCATTGATCAGGCACAATATCAAATACAATGCCCTTTTGGAATAATTCTCACTAAACATATTAAACAGAAAGATTCAAATGGTTCCTAACCAGGAATATCCTACATCTAAATTCCCTGAGCAACCAGAAGAAGCTGGGAGCTCTATCTTTTTATTCAGTATCTTGTAGAGTTTTGAAGAGAGATCTGTGTCTTGTTAACAATGCCAGTGGAGAAACAATTCTCCTGGATTTTCTGTATGTCTGCAAGTCCAATATCTCCATCAATATTAGAACCAGGGACCTTAGTCTTTACCAATAAATAAATAAAACATGGTGGTGGAGGTACAGATTTATAATCCACCCCCTCCCAAACTTCTGAAATAAACTTTCTCTGCATATCAAGCAGTGCAACACGCTATCCTCCTTTAAACATAACTTAGGTGACTGACTGGGTATCTGCAAATTTACTCAAAGATTGACTGGTATAACCCTCCTGCAGAAGGCAGGTGTGGTCTGATGGAAGATATTGGCAATGTATGAATTGTCATAAGACTCTGTGTCCTTGAAATATCTATGAATCTATGAGCACACACCAGGTAACATCAGTCAGTTGCAGGAACATTTTTATAATGAAAACTGTTTGTTACCCATGTTTCCAGCAGCACACAAAACTGCGGAACTAGGGAAGGTTTCATTACTCAGCCATTTTAATCCCATTCCAGTTAGTTACCAGCATTCTGCTCAGCCAGCATGACCACATAACACAATGCACCTCCCACATTGCAGCACAATAGTAAAATGTAAGTCTGTTAGTTGGATGCATTTCTGGCTTCACAGAGTTCACAGGAAGATCTAGTTCAAATAGTTTAAGCATTTGGGAACAGAGGAATAATAAAGACCTGATGTTTAGCAATCCTTGTCCAAAATGCCTGTGCATACACAGTCAGTGTCACCTCTGTAATCTTACTAGAAACTGAGTTGTTTAAATAAAAATGCATGTTAATTGTTAAAGATGAATTGAAAATGACCCTCTTTGGCTTTGCACAGGTAACCTTGGAGATATTTACCTTATTTTTCCAATGCGTTAGATATTAGTTCTTAGTCTTTAGAAGTAATGCCACCATTTTGCCACCATTTTATTCCATCCAGGCTCATTTCCACAGATCTCTTCCAGCAGCCAAGCTATAGCTTACCTGAGGAACTAATTTCCTGCTTTCAGGCAAGAATATTTTATATCACAATAACAGGCAATTTGTTTTTCCATTACCTTATCTAATACATGCAATTTACCTCATTAAAAATTGTGAGAATTTAAAGACAGAAGTTTTAAGTGTACACATTTAATGATATATTTTCCAAATTTCCTTAGACAAGGTGCAAAGTAATTATAGGAAATCTGTGCTCTTGGGACTGATGATAAAGCACTGCAGGGTATGTGTAGGAAGTCCTTGCTTAAAGCACTCTGCAAAGAATGCTAGCAAGACTAGAAATGTGACTTATTTGTGAAATATAAATGAAGAAGAAAAATGAAAATAGTATAAGTATATACCCCAGCATGCCTTCTGTTTCCTATTTTACCAACCACAATTATGACAACCTTTCTGAAACACTACACCATGTACTTAATTACCATTCCTTTTATTTTAAATCTTTATCATAAGAGAGAATCCAGGCTCTACTTAGAGTGGCAGATTTTCAGGACAACTTACATTTTCACTGCCTAATCCTCAAATTATTGAAGCTGGAGCTGCTCACCTATTTAGTCCCTTAGCTCCAATATTCAAATTAAGCCTAACAACAAGGATATTGTCTGCTAGTTTAAAGCATACTTTTATAATTCCTCTGCTTAAAGTACTTCACCCTAAATCTCCCTTAGATTACAAATCTATTGCCAATATTTGTCCATAATCAGAATAGTATAAAAACTGGTTTATAGATACTTACTTGACTATTTCCAAAAATACAACTGTTTAACAGAGAGACAACATGGTCTGTGCCCTAAAACAGCTCTCATACAGCAATCCTGTCATGAACCTTACAAATCTACACAGACATGGAGAATGGTCTTATAACAAGGGTTCATCTTTCTCAATTTAAAAAAAAGGCCTTTTAAACTGTCAAAACTCAATGACTTTGGATTTTACCCAGTGGTAATTATCTGGTTTAAAAACTGTCTAATTAATAGAACATTCTGTATTGTAGTTTACAACTCCTACTCTGTAACAAGATCATTCCTCAGTGGTGTCCCATCAAGGGCTGGTCTTGGGCCTTCTTTTCTTCTCATTTTACATAAAT
The DNA here is from genome assembly GCF_019279795.1 of Protopterus annectens. Lineage (NCBI taxonomy): Eukaryota > Metazoa > Chordata > Ceratodontiformes > Protopteridae > Protopterus > Protopterus annectens. The sequence goes on along the minus strand of NC_056744.1, from coordinate 15,258,998 downwards.
TCCTAACCTTGGGTCTTGCCCAATTTAAATATTACCATGTAAGAAGGTGACATACTGTTGTCAGCATATAAATCTACCTCTTAGCTTTCCACCATGTCATAAAATAATTTTGACTTCTGTTTTGAATTTACTTATCAAAACTTACATTAGCCATCAATACTTCCAAATCCAGTATTATGGTCTTTGGAATAGCCAAAACATTAACCGATATTTCCACATCTTTCATCACAGAGCCTTTTGGGTCATTACTCCTTTTTTACCACAGGGAAAAAATAACTAGTGGAACTTTTGTATAACACTCTGTCCTTTTACAACCAGGTTGGTAATTGTGTAGCCAAAGTAATAGAACAAGTAAAACTGGCTAAAATTATATCATGGTAAGAATAAATAAAAACACACCCACTGGAGTAAATGCCTCTTCACAAACGAATACAATATAAGTAACAAGTCCAACAAATATTATGAAGAGGCAACCACCAAACGCCAAATAATCCAGTCTTGAAAATAAGCCAGTCTTAAAAGTAAACCATCAGTCTTTTTATTTCGTGCACAAAGGTGTGCGCTTTTACAAACCGCTTCTTCAGACCATGGTTCTTCAGACCATGTTGGACTTGTTACTTATAAAATTATATCATACCTGCTATCCATGGAAGCTCACCAGTCCAGTGCTAATCATAAGGCTTGACAGTACCTTATCTATCACTGCTCCCTCCCAGGCTCTAGCATTGCTAATACTACCCTGCTACATACTATGGAAAATAAGTTTCTAAGTCTTTAAAACTTTGCCAGTTCTACAGAGCACCATTGCACTTCTATTTAGAAAGCCACTTAGCTTCCTGTCACAGCAAGGTCCTCAATACTCTTAAATTTAAACTTTTAAAGATTATTATTGACCATTTCTTGGTAATAAGTGCAGTACACATATCCTCTTATGTACTCAGAACTAACACCCCTATGAAGCTAAACAGGCCCCCCTTTTCTCTAGCTGTATATGAAAAGTCTTTTCTCAAGATTATGCATGCCTCATGGAACAGTTTTGTCTGACCATATCACTGTTGTTGTCTTTCTGCTTTTCCCGGTAAGGGGTCTCCACAGCGGAACTCCGGTCCGCTAATGATTGGCAGTAGATTTTCACGAACGCCAAGGTGCCAGCTCAACGTTCAACCTTCAATGAAGGCACGCCCATTTACACATGTCTTTCAAACGTCCACCCAACCACGGGGAGGACATGCAGACTTCACACAGAAGGCACTCCCCGCACTCCAGCCGAAGAATCGAACGGGAGAACCTCTTGCTGTGAGGCAACAACGCTACTGCTGCACCACCACGGAAGTCATATCACTGATTTGAACAATCTCACGCTTTAAAAAAAAATCCTTATGGATGTCAGCTAAAGTATGCATTCTGCATACCTGTTTGCATTTCAGTCTCCTATTCTGTTTTTAAGGCTCTGGGCTTTAATTTCTATTTTTTAAAATCAATCTTTTTTTATGTAACAGGGAGTTTGAAATTGACATAAATACTTGTCTAATTAGTATATACTTTAATTCTTTAGGCAAACACATGCACATCTGTTTTATATTGTATATGCTTCCATTATAACTATTGCTATTCTGCGTTGAACTGCACTGTACTACTGTTTTTACAATAACTGGTTATATGCTGTATTTGTTTCTGCTCTATCTGCAATATGGCCCAGGTAATGACTGAAAATGGTCATGTATCAGCACACTTACCCAGTCAACAAACAAACAAATGATAAGCAAATAAATAAAATACAAAAAAACAACAGTATGTTGTCCTTGTGAAAGATCAGAACTGAATTGGATAATTCAGCTGTTGCCACTGACAAAAAGAAGCTTGAAGAGGTTCATCATTGTATATAGACCTGGGACTACTTTAAGATGTGACAGTCTTAAGTCTAAACAAGGCAAAAGTTTGCTATTAAGAAAGAAATAGAAACTTTTTTTTATTTAAAGAAGAAATAAGATATTTACAAGGTCTGATGTTAAAGCAGACAAAATAATAGTTGCTGGTAAGCTAAGAAATCTTTGCAGCCCAAGTCTCTGGCATCAAAGAATAAAGCCCTGGCTATGACCTATACAACCAAAGCCTGATCAGCGGCCTGGGTAGGGAAAGTAGAAATGAGTTGCTGACACTTGTTTGCCCATCCAGGGTTGGGGGTGGGGAATGGCCCGGTTTGCTGTCTGACACACAAATGGTGGCTTGCAGGCAGTAAAGATATAACCAGTAAATGAAGACATGGGCTTATCACTCCCAAGCCAAAGATAGTAGCTTTTCCTGCATATGTGTGTAAGGACTTACATACACAGGCATGGGAATAGGATTTTCTTTTGGTGATGTGGTTATTTATATTAATGTTAAGAGGGTGGGTTAAGGCTAAATTAGAAAAGCTTTAGCCACTTAAATTAATGAGACTTTTGGATAAACCCGAGACAAACTCAGAAAATTTTCAAAAATGGGTGCAATGGCAGGAAAAGTATTGCTGGTGAGACTGGTCCTCCCTTGTAGGTCTTCTGTGCTGATGCTCCAGATGGTAAAGTGGCAAGGGCCACATAAAGCCAACAGTCCTTAGACAGTCATGGCATATAACAACTTTTAAGTGTGCCTGAATGCAAGTTCTCTGGTAGCTTTTGCCTGAGTCAGTACCCATATTGCCAACCACAGGATATGAATGGGATACGACTCATGGAAGGGGACTGATGGCTGGCAGAGGGTAGATGGAAGGAATACATGACTACTTTTAGTAACTGAGAAGTGTAAATAAAAATCATGTTATCCATTATATTGACCAGGAATGTCAATACAATTTGAATAAAAAGGAAAATACTTTTCTATATACAGTACTTATCCTAAGTCATACAACAGAAAAGGTAATTTCTTACATAATACCCAGAAGGCCATTTTGTAAAGTTTGAGCATATTTTTTTCAGTTTTGTGACTGTGTATCTGATATATGTTGACTATTATTTGAAGCTTTTAAAGGCCATGAAGATACTGTAAGCACTGATGTTATTAATCCACTTAAAGATGTGATTTTGAGGCATGGAATACATAATGCAAATGTCTCAGATAGTGGTCCACTTTATGCAAGTATGAAATTCAAGGATTTTTTCCATGCAGTTGGAAGTCTAGTTTATACCATTCACAGCCCATTGACCAAGTTGAGAGGGCTGTTCATACTGGGAAAGATCCTATGAGCAAAGCTCAAAGCATTAACATTGACTTACGTATATGTGCAGCTAGCCTTTTTGGAATATAAAAAATATCTCTATATAAGTTGTTGATGGGTTAACAGCTGAGCTAGTAAGAGCTAGCTCAGCTATTCATGGGTCATAGTTTGAAGAGTAAACTGCCTACTTTTATTTCTTCCCTACTTCAGTCTAGCAATGTGATTTCAATAGAACAGAGACTGAAAGTAAACCAGTCTAGACAAAACTATTGCTGTGAAGAAGAGCAAGATGCCTACCTTCTTCAAGTGAGGTGGAGAGACTGAAATTGCAGCAAAGTTCTGCAAAAAAGCAGCCTGAAATAGGAGCTGCAAGGAGGTGTGAGCAGCTGAGATATTTTGTTTTTTGTACTGAAGAAGGAAAATTATTGAGAAGAAACTGGTGGGAAATGAATACATCCCAAGAAAACTATAATGAATACAAGAGCTGTGTTATAGAAGTGTGTTATGAAGTATCTAGACAGATATCCAAGATGATGTCTGGTGAACCATTTATAGAAGCATCAATGGATGAGACAAGCACTGCTCATCTCATTCCAGAATTATTGTGACGGAATGTCTAAATGCAACAGTCCATTTGTACTTCCTAAGGCTCTGCTAATGTTTGAAACACAGAAAAGTGTTAAAAAAGCCAGCAAGATACTGAAATGGTAGAAGAAACTGAAAGTTAGTGAACTGCTTTAGAAATGTATTTCTAAACATTGTACTAATTAAGTATTTCAGCTTGAGGTACAGAACACTGACATGATAGTATATGTAGAATGTGCGAATGTCATTGTCATTTTTTCACTAGTACATCAAACAAACAACATTTTCAATAGCATCAGTAAGTATAATGCAACAATTCCCATAAAAAATGATAGCATTTCTACCTTACTGCCTTTTGCATTTTATCAGATTCCAGTTTAAATGTGCCCCTGAAACTGAGTCCATGTACCCCACTTTCTCAGATACACCTGTTACTGTTTACCTGTTATCCCCTTCCCATCTCTTAGTCTAATGTCCTTGAGTAGGTCCTTCAGCTCAGAAATCTCAGGCTCTTTGTCTAGTTTCTACCTCTTTGTAATTACCTTCTAAGCCATCATGGGATAAAACAATTTTCAGTCAAGATGTGCTGAGGTTATTTTGAAGTCTACAAACACAACACTGCATCAGGTCCTACACACAAATTCAAATTTATGGTCATACAGAAGATAAATCCAAATATACATGGTGGTGATCTAGAAAGCTACACTGAGGAATGTGAGTTAAGGTGGATAATTAGATTCAAAGTTGATACGTTTCCAGGACCGAATGACAAGGTTCCATTAAAACCAGTCCTTCGAAAAAGAAGGCTAAAAATGATTAAAGTATGATGAACTTTGAATTGTTTTTACCAGCAACCTTACTATCCTTTGCCAGTAAAATTATACAGTCTCTACCAGTAACAGTATTATTAGTGCAATAAGATCTTTATGAAAATGAATATTATTGGGATGAAGTATTTTAGAATTATTTATTATATATTATTGAAATTGTATAGTATGCACTTATTAAACATATTGTTATTTTTTAGAAGCAACAAGTATAGTTTTTACATGTATAGTTCTTATATGTATATTTTAAACAAATATATACATTGTTTAGTCAGTTTTAGATTATTTATAGTGAGTCTGGTGCTATATATGCTTCTTATTTTAACCTGACATTGTATGTAATTGTCATAATGAAGTATCAGTGTCATTTTAACTACTAATGACATCTAATTTTATGTCAACCAATCGGTTGTGATTAATGCCTATTTAAACACATGATTTCCCTTTGTTTGTCATAAGTCTGAAGAAGCCAATACAGTGAAAGTGCTAACTTCTTTTTTAATAAAAGTATTTCATGGTTAATGAAGAAATGGATCGTGTAAGTTATATTCGTATACAAAAGTGATTAATTGCTGCAGTGAATGAGTCCGGTGGATGCCTCTGTTGTTTTATTTGTTCTAGAAAAATAAATCTACCAATCAGTATTTTTTTCTTTCATTGCTGAATTATTTATGCTATTCCCAAATGTAGCCTAAAAAGTCTGATATTTTTCTTGCCTTGGGGCTCTATTTCATGTCAGAGCAGGATCAAACTGGGAAATAAAGTGTTGAGGTATCTGCCCGCTCTGCTCTACATTTTTCTTATAGCTCTATGATGCTGATAACCTAAATCATAATTGTCAGCTATGTTTATGCATATATCTTCTTTAGGCAGTCTCAGAAAGTAAAATGTGTCACAATTTTTCCTTTGCCATAGAAATGATCACCTTCTTGTCTGTCATAAGTAATCCAAGCACAGTAAAATTAAAATGAAGTGCAATATACAGCAACTGATAGCTTATAAGTGGTACAGTAAACAAAATACCCACACCCACAGTAGTAACCTCTAACATTCCCAGATTAAAAGGGAAAAAAAAGAAAAGTGAATAACACCTGATCTGACCTGCTTTTATGAGTCCTGGAACTTTTGAAAATGAAAGTATTATTTAAACTAATAACAGAGAATTCCAAAACATGCTATTATACCTACAAATTGATCACCAGTGGAACTGTAACCGTTTTGTTATTGACCCTCATAAGTATAATACAAAAGCATTTTACTGTATCCCCCTTCATTGTCTATCTTGAGGAAGGCTGCAGTCCACCCATGTGCCCTCTAGTGACATATGTGTGTGTGTGTGTGTGTGTGTGTGTATGTGTGTCTATATATATATATATATATATATATATATATATATATATATATATATATATATATATACCAACTCCAAGATCGCTGCATCTCAGAGAAGGGAGAAATCCTCAGAATACTGCAGTTTCAGTCTTTAAGTGCAAATCACAATATCCACACATTAGTGATTGCACAAAAGAGTGACAGTTGCTAATGCGTCAGACAAAAGCCTGGCACCCCTATAAAGCATTACTCCCAATATAAGGTCTCTGCTCCCCATACCTGCTATTTGTATGTACTAACTCTGAAATTTTTTAGGAGAATACTCCAAGATACCCATGTTCTTCCATATTCTCATTTTCAGTTTTGCAATTCTGTGAATTAATTACAGTTACAATCTTCAGAATTTCAACAAGCAACCAAATGAAAATACAATAAAATGCACAAATGACATCAAGTGACATCATCTGTCTCCAGCAACTGAAACAGACATTTCTTTGTAATAATATATCATCATACAAAATCTGTAACATACACAAAAAACAACAATAATATTAGAAGACTAAACATTATAGTAAAAGATTTAAAATGAAATAGCCATATTTACCTCAGCAAAACCAAATCAAAACCAATGAGCACAGATTTCAGTTTGGGAGGTTTAACAATCTCAGTATTTGGCTCTAATCTTTTGTAATAAGCTCTTAAAATTCATCAACAAAGAATAAAGAAAATATACCAAGACAAAAGTATAGTTTTGTCCTGAAGTGAAATGCTAGCATGTAAGGAAGGATAAACATTGTATCAAACCATATTGTAAGTATAGGGATTTACTCATGATGTTCTTCATCTCACATTGCTGCAGTCCTAACAATTGGGTAGTCCGCTGTCCTCGGTCGGCCCGAATATCAAAGTATAAGGCTGACGTCGGTCAGGGCGCATTTGACTGACGTCAGTACGTCAGGGTACAAATGCGCATGACCATATCCTCAGTCTTTTTTGCCGCATGGTCCGATGCAGAAGCAGTATTGCAAGTGCCGGTTGGCGTTCTGAGATTTTTCAATTTTGAAGTTTCAGACCGGGTTCAAAGTTGGCAATATTTTAGTTTTTCTTGCCTCAGTCATTTACCGGATGTCAGAAAAGTTAATAATTGCATTTCTTGTGGGAAACACATACCGCCTAACGATTATCATACTTTGTGTATTTCTTGCTTCGGGCCTGAGCACGACGTTGTTGGCTGTTGCTCTTGTGCTAGATTTAATAAGCACTATAAAGAGGCGGTTGGATTGTGCGAGGTTAGTCTTTGGGAAGCGGTGTAACTATAAAATGCCGTCGGATGCGCTTCTTCAAAGAAACGCAAGGACAAGGCAGTTAAGCCTAGGCTTGAGAACCGTCTGTACCAGACGCCGGTTCTTTAGAGGTGTCGGTGGAGCCGGTGGCTCCACCAGAGGTTTCTTTGTGTTCACAGGGGAGCCTTGTTATTACAAGATGTGGCCTCTCAAGAGACTAGTCAGGCTGAGGGGCTTCTCATGTTACTATACTCCCCGCCCTTCCTAAGGTGGCTAGGCCCTCTCCTTCTGTCTCCAAGGCTTCCCCCAGGGGCAAGCCAGGTTTAGCTTCAGTTAGTGTTACCCCTAGCTCTTCAGGTGCTGTGCCCAAGAAGCATATGCTTAAAATGGCAGAAGATTTGATTACTTTGATTAGGGGTTCTATGCCCCCTCCTCATAAGCAGCCTAGGGTGGAGCCTGAGCTGGGGGGTTTTGAGCAGGCTTCAGATGTTTCAGAGTCTTGGCTGAAGACTTGCAGGAGTACTCTCCTTATTCTGATTCTGTTGTGGATGATTCTACTCCTTCTGCTACTCCCCCTGAGGATTTTTCTTTTTCAGAAACTCTTCATTCCATGAGGGAGCATTTTAAGTGGGAAGGTCAGGACTTCTCTGATTCCAGAAAAGGCTTAGGGAATTTCTGTTGTTACCCCAGCATAGGCCTTTAGCTATACCTCCTGTTTTGACTGTAGTGGAAGATGTTTTATGGAAGCTTCTCTTAATCCTGATTCTTTGCCTCCTGCTCCTGTTAAGCCGGATAGGTATTACAGGGTGCCTGAAGCTCATAAGTATCTTTTAAGAGTCCTAGGGCAGACCCAGAAACTGTTAGCCATGGGCCTAAAGGTGTTAAGGCTTCTGTTGTTAAGAATCCGGTTCCTGCAGACAAGGAGGCTAGGGCCTTGGATAGATGGGGCAAGAAAGTCTATACTTCTTCCACTCTTGCTATGAGGGCTCTGAATTGCCAGTTTCACATGTTGAAATACCAAAATTATCTCCTTTCACAATTGAAATCTAAGGTTGATGCTCTGGCAGTAGGTATTGATTGTAAGGAGTTGCAAGATTTAGTGCACGTTTCTGAACAGGTGGGTAAGCATTCTTTGCAATGTGGTTTTGATGCTGTACAGGCCTCATCTAGGGTGGCTGCCACTGGGTCAGTTCTTCGGCACGCCTGGCTGAGAGATCAGAATTTGTCTGAACATGTTAAAACAAGGATTTTAGATGCTCCTTTACAATCTGACGTGTTGTTTGGTCCTCCTGTTGAGACAGTTTTAAAGAAAATGGAAGACAAGGCTAAGTCTATGCAGACTGTTAAAGATTTTTTGCATGTCCAGCCTCCAAAGTTTAGTAGAAATTGGCCTACTAAGGGGTGGACGTATCCTTCTTATGATTCCCAGTCTAGGGGTAGATCTAGACGTGGTAAGGGCAGAGCTCAGGGCTCTTTCAGGCCTAGAACAGGAAGTTCTCCTGCACAGGCTTGGTGAGGGCAGGGGTCAGTCCTTACAGACCCAATGACCTACCTTTTCAGCTGCCAGAGCCTGCTCGTCTGGCAGCACCTTTGGTGGGACGGTTGGCACTTTTCAAAGAAAATTGGAGTTTAATTACCCAGGACAGATGGGTATTGGATATCATACACCACGGCTACAGGTTTTATTTCCATACCTTGCCTCCTTTCACAGGCATGCCAGACGTTCCTCCTCAACAAAGAATAGAGGCTCACAAGCAGGTTTCTCTGTTGCTCCAACTAGGGGCCATACAGCCGGTCCCTCTGCCAGAAGTGGGCCTAGGATTTTATTTGTTCCTAGTACCAAAGAAGGGGAACACGTGGAGACCAATTTTGGATTTATCTATCCTCAACACTTATCTGGACATTCCCAAGTTCAAAATGTTGACGTTGCAGCAGCTTTTACCTCTGCTGGGCAAAGATCATTGGATGGTAACTTTGGATCTCAAGGAGGCTTACCTTCATGTTCCTATCAGACTAAGTTGCAGAAAGTATCTGCGAGCTGGGACTTCTCACTATCAGTTCTCTGCATTGCCCTTTGGCTTATCTATGTTTCCAGAGTGTTCACGAAAATTCTGGCTCCAGTGATAGCTTTCTTCAGACTAAAAGGAATACAGATCTATCCTTATTTGGGCGACTGCCTCATTCTGGCTCAAGGAAGAAGAGCTCCTTCATCATTTGGAATATGTGATAGCAGTGCTAAGATGCCTGGGGTATTCTGTGAACGAAATAAAGTCCAGTCTAGTACCCTCTCAAGACATGTGCTTTCTGGGTGTGAGACTGAATGCAGCATCCCAGATGGCCTTTTTAACCCCGGACAAACAAAAGAGTCTATCCCTTTACTTCCATCAACTATCTCATCAGTCCGGGCTGACTGCAAGGACAGTCCTTCAAGCCTTAGGGTTCATGGCATCTTGTATTCTGGTGCTTCCCAATGCCAAACTGCATATGAGGAAGCTACAATGGTATCTCAAAAATGTATGGACAGCACTGCCAGGATCTGGACACTGTCATTCAAATACTACCTTGCATTCAAAAGGAATTTTTGTGGTGGGCTCAGGAATGTCACCTAAACAAGGGACTCTCTGTGACCGTCAGATTTTAACGACAGATGCCTCAGACAAAGCTTGGGGAGCTCATCTCAATGGAAAGTGGATACAAAACAAGTGGCCTGTCAGACTACAACATCTACATATCAACATGAAGGAGATGTTAGCAGTCCAGTTTGCATTAATTGCTTTCAAGGAATTACTTCTTCCAGGGCAGGTGTTGATTCTAACAGACAACACAACTGTCATGTGGTACATCAACAAGCAAGGGGATTCTTATCCTCTATGCAGGCAAGCAATGATTTTGTGGGAGACTGCTCTCAGTTTACAGCTCAATCTTCAGGCAAGGTTTCTGCCAGGAGCACAGAACTCCTTAGCAGATGTGTTGAGCAGGCAATTATGGATCCCGTGGAAATTGGATCCTCATGTATTTCAGAAATTGACAGTGTCATGGGGAACTCCAGACATAGATCTGTTCGCTTCTCCACTAAACCATCAGCTGCCAAAGTTTTGTACAAAGGTTTCATCCCACAGCTTGGAGAGTGGATGCTCTTTCTTTCAATTGGAGCAATCTTCATGTGTATGCCTTTCCACCTCTGCCTCTCCTCCCAAAGGTACTTCTGAAAGTCAGGCAGGACAAGCCAAGGATGATCTTAATAGCTCCGGATTGGCCTCGACAACACTGGTACCCATTACTGAGAAGTCTGGTATGGAAGCCTCCATGGCCTTTGCCTTCGATTCCACACCTGTTGTCGCAGGAGGACAGCCATTTGCTAAATGTCAAGCTTCACTCTCTGCACCTAACAGCCTGGCATATTCTGTTTTGAACCATAGTGGGCCTCCACTTCCTCAGCAAGTTTTGAATGTTATCTTGGAAGCTAGGAGGCCTAGTACAAGGAAAGTGTACAAATGGAAGAGATTTTTGTTTTGGAGTGCAGCAAAAGATTTTGATGTTTCTGAGCCTAATTTGTGTGTGGCTCTTCAATATCTTACTGAGTTACTAGACAAAGGTTTGTCTTTCTCTTCTATTAAAGTTCATGCTGCAGCAATTTCAGCTCACTATGATTGCAACCCACCATTGTTTTCTCATCCTTTGTTCAAGCAATTTCTTAGAGGGCAAAGAATATAAGACCCCACGAAGAGCTCCTACTCCTGCTTGGGATCTCAATTTTGTGTTGGAGAAACTCACTCTACAACCTTTTGAGCCTGCAGCTACTGCTGAGTTGAAGTATTTATCATGGAAGACTGCTTTTTTGTTGGCCATTACCTCTGCAAGACGGGTTTCTGAATTACAGGCCCTTATGGCAGTTGAGCCTTTCTTGATTTTCCATAAGGATAGGGTATCATTACTAATCCTTCCTTTATGCCTAAGGTGGTTTCTAGTGTGGCTTTGAACCAAACTATTCATTTGCCTACGTTTTATGCAAATCCCCAAACTAAAGGGGAAAAGATTTTGCACACTTTAGATGTCCACAGGCAGTTGCGTTATTATTTGGACAGAACTAAAGGTTTCAGGCAGTCTCAGCAGTTGTTTATTTCTTTTGCTTTGAGTTCTCAGGGCAAGCCTGTATCATAACAAACTATTTCTAAGTGGATTGGGTTTTGCATTGCTTTCTGTTATTCCCATCATGGCAAGGAGATTCCAGCTGGGATTAGGCCTCATTCCACTAGGGCTACTGCCACTTCAACAGCTTTTGAGGGAAGGATATTTTGGAGGCAGCTACTTGGAGTTCTGTACATACTTTCTCTAAGCATTATCACCTGCCACTTTACTCTAAGTCTAGGGCTGGTTTTGCCACTGCTGTTTTGCAAGGCATTTTGGCAGCTCCTGCTTCCTTGTAGTTAGCCATCCTCCTTATCTCTGCTTTGGGATTCTACCCAATTGTTAGGACTGCAGCAATGTGAGATGAAGAACATAGTACAGTTTTGTACCTACCATAAATGTAGATGTTCGAAGATCCACATTGCTGCAGTCATCTCTCCTCCTTCCCTCTGTTGTTAGAGGTGGTTGTGTGGGTTGGGTTGTACATTTTGTGTATATTGTATATATTGTACTATAGTTAGTGCAGGGTGGTTGGTTGGTTGTTTGTTGTCTTTTGGTTTTGACCTTTCTTTTAGGGTCTTCTGACATCTGGGGCAAGAAAAGACTGAGGATATGACGCTGGTCATGCGCATTTGTACCCTGACGTACTGACGTCAGTCAAATGCGCCCTGACCGATGTCAGCCTTATACTTTGATATTACAGCGGACTACCCAATTGTTAGGACTGCAGCAATGTGGATCTTCGAACATCTACATTTATGGTAGGTACAAAACTGTACTATTTCTATATGTGGCCAACAGAATATTTGTCTACAGCTATGACTAACAGCAGTCATCATGACATCCAAGTCAAAAGTAAAGTAACAGAGTTCTGCTCTGAGGACTAGAAACATGAAGCCTTTACTACACCATAGATGACCCGAGTTTGAATACCAGCTCTGATGCTGGAGGAAATGCTAGAAAGGATGGGACTGAAGAGGCCACCACCTGTTTGTCCATCTCTGGGGGAGGAAGGGAGGTGGCGTGATCTGCCTTTGCATGCTAGGTGCCCTACCTGTCACAGCTCAGGGTAAGGAATAAGTAAAGGTCAACTGTGCAACCCTTGCCAAGCAGCTCATAGTGCTGTAGTTATAGTAACGGAAGCACATGTGTTTCATGAGCACTGCAAGACACATGTCAGCTGCTATGGAGGCATGAGTACAGGATAATCAGAGAAACCAATGTGGCTGCCTGAATGATGGCCTTCAATTACCAGTGTTCTCTTTTGGGAAGTAGAAAGGCTGACTGAGTCAAGAGAGAGCTGATGGTTAGCAAGTAATCAGGAAAACTGATGAAAAATAATAAACTAGCAGGTTTACATAGGAATATTTTTAGTGTGCTACAGTGTATTAAAATGTATGAAACTCTTACAAACATACTCTTTCAAGTAAAACCTAAAGCAGAAGATACACTATTGCTTTAAAGTGCTATAATCATATGGAAATCTTACTATGATAAAGATAGATTTTTAGTGGGCCACAAAACTCAATAATGCGGCATCATTCTGATTTCTGATTCAAAGCTGAATATGCAGAACCCCTCTAGGAGTTATTAAACTGGTGTGGTAGTTAGGCATTTTGTTTTGTCCCTGCTTTCTGCCTATTATCCATCCCTCTCTAGGCCATTTGTCTAATTTGCCTTATTTGTTCCCCATCATCGTGGCAAGGGTTAGCCAAGAGGAGATATCATTCAGGTAGCCATTAGGAGTAATTTGAGAATTTTTTTACTTTGTCATTTTTCCCTACTGCCCTACAATTCTACAGGTTTGGTTACTCATAGAGGGTTGTGCAATGGGTTAACTGCACTGGAACCTCCCCCCCACTTCTGTGAAGGCATTCCCAGCAAGCAACCCTGCACATTACTTTGACATCCGGATAATACCCCACTGGACTGCTAACAATAATGTGATATTCCCCACTGTCCTGGGTCAATAACTAAGGAGCTTCAATCCTCACTTCTGACTCCGGTATGAGACTGTCACTTGCTGTAACATTGAGGCCAAAGTACAGTAAAAAAGACACAATGTAACCACCCACTTTTTTATAAAAAAATAAAATAAAATAAAGTAACAACTAACACCCATTGTTATCAAATTGGCATCACTAAACTAATATTAAAATACTTTAAAAAGTTTATTTAACTTAACGAAGTTAAGTGAAGTCAAGTGTAGGTGAACGACCTCTAGTAATTTACAGAAGGGGTAAGAACCTTAAAGCTTATTGTGAGAATAGTAGAACGAATTCTGTCAGAACTCCAGGCATGTATAAATGCCAAGCTTGCAATTATTGCACTTACATCTTGGAATCTAACAGATTTTGTGTTAACAACTTATATTTTAGTTTGAAATGGAGAAAACTGTAATTCTAAGATGGTAGTTTATCTTGCCAAGTGCCAGTTTTGTCCAGCTTTCTATGTTGGCAAAACTGAAAGGAAGCTCCGTAATTGTATTTACGAGCATTTGTATGCAAAAAGGAAACATAAGCTCGAAAATGCTTTAGCTAAACATGTTGAACAATACCCTGATCATTGTTTTAAGTTCATTATTATAGACCAAGTGTTCAGTAATCCAAGAGGAGGCCCAGAATCTCTTAGACTGGATGAATTAGAACTTACATGGCAAATTAGGCTGAATGCTTATAACTTGCCTGGTTTAAATGAAGGATGTATTCTAAGTAGTATTTTAAAGCTTAAAAGTTTAATTTGTTAAGTTAAATAAACTTTTTAAAGTATTTTAATATTAGTTTAGTGATGCCAATTTGATAACAATGGGTGTTAGGTGTTACTTTATTTTATTTTATTTTTTTATAAAAAAGTGGGTGGTCTTTTTTACTCTTTCATTTCTTTGCTGATTGGTCAATTGATTGTATTTAAATGTGATTGAGTTACTTGGTTTTTGTCTGAAGAAGTTTGTGAATTGTCATAAACGAAAAGCGCTTAACTACTACTCTGTGTGTCTTCTTTTTTACTCTGCCCAGTTATTTTGATATCCAGTTTGTTTGTGTTAGTGTTCTTTACCAGTTGCTCATGGCTTCTGGAGCAGAGTTAGAAGATATTGGCACACCGTTTGGGAATACTCCTGTGATTTTAAAAAACTGCAACGAACACAATGGGTTACCACCTTCTAATGTCTCAGTCGGAGACAAAATGAACTTTGATTCTGTCATCTCGCGTCTTGACCATTTACTTACTCGTTTGGATAATTTGGAATGCCGGTTTGACGCAGAGAAAGTACCGCTTCCGGCTTTCCCTAGCACAGCGAGAGACAATAGTATTAACGGAGGTAACCATGACATGAGTCGTGGCTTATTAACTAATGAAACAACTTCCAGTCTACCTTGTGGGCAGAGGAGCATTCCGGCCAACGTAGGTGAGGTTTCACCCTCAGTTTCGACTCCACTACGGCTTGAGAACAATGTTAACTGCTGTGACAACAATGAAAAGGAAAATGGTTCTGCGAATCAACTTATTAGGGTGACTATGAACGCAAGACCTTCATACATGGACATTGTTCAATCTAATACTTCAACGGCAGGTAATAATTTCAACATTAATACCTGGTTGTCTGATACCTCATTTTTTGGCGCTAATGGCAATAATATGCGCACTAATACAAGTCTTGGTTCTGAATTACCTAACATTTCTGTTAATTTAAAAGAGCTTGATAAACTTTTAGTTAAACTGAAGAAAACTCAACTTGAGGTTTCTTATTTTAATGAATGCATTAAGAACAAGATAGTGCCTAAAGGGCTAAGGCGTTGGCAGTATCCAACGGGTCTGGAGGCTAATTCTCAATTTCATTTAGAAATCATAGCCTTGTTTGATCGCCAGGGCTTAGAAATGATTGAGCTCATGTGTAAGCATTACCGTGTGGCTGTTGATGAACTTACTGAACTGGTGTGTGAACTTGACAAGAAAATTAAGTTTGATAACGAGTTTTCTCGTTACAAATACGAGTACAACCGTATTTTTTCTAGTATTGATTCTTATCTCAATAAACTCAAGGCGAATAAAGTTAAAAAGTTGGACAGAGACCTGAAAGCCTATAATGATGGTTCGGCTTATCCTCAACCACCTGTATCTCAAACCTGGCAAGGTGGTAAACATCAAGGATTTTTTAATTGTAATAAAAGTAAAAGTATAGTGTCTGTTGATAACCAGCATGAAGTAGAACAATTTCCTTTAAATGGGTCACTACATGATGGTCCAGCACAACTTGTATTTAACAGTAATGACCCAGTACAACATGTTAATCAACCTGGTCACTACAATTTGAGATCCAACAACCCTAATTTTTTAGGGGCAAGACAGAAGCAACAAACTGGGCACATGTACCAAAAGAGAAAACAGAAGAACAACTAAGTAGTGGCTCTGGCAACATTCCTGTTTTATTTACTAGTGCCTCTGCTGATTGTAAACTTGTAGAACCACTTAATATTAGTGGTCTGATTAATGTTAGTGTGCCTGTTGATAATTGTAGTACACTTATTGATTCTTCTGTTAACCTTGATGTTACACCAGTACCAGACGATTTAGTTCTTAGAACTAATCATCCTGTGTTATTATTTAATGTTAGTGGTGATTTTACAGTTTATAATTTTTCCCAAATTGATGTTTCACCTGATTTAATAGCGTTACTGTCTAAAGGCTACACTTATGTTCCACCTCAAAGGTTGGACTTGGCTAAAACTATTATTGATTTAAAATTATATACTAGAAAACTTAATTTGAATATGATGATGGGCAACTCCCTTGTTAGTGAATTTCATCAATTTAGGATACCAAGCACCTTTAACCCACCGTTAAACCCTTTAATTAAAGTTTTTGAACAGTTTTGCGAACTTGACATCTGCAACTTAGCATTGTCTAAGCAACTTGAGCACTTTAATTTTTATAAAGACAGGGACTTTCAAAAAGAAAGAGATTGCCTTAATTTTATAAAAATGAATGGCATAAGAATATGTAAGCCTGATAAAGGCGGGGGGGGGGGGGGTTAGTGATTTTTGATAATGCTGATTATTCTGATAGGATGTCTAATTTGTTAAACTCCCCCTCTTATGCTGAGAGTTCCCTTTCTGAAATTAACAAAGCATATAGCTTAATTAAGAACGTTATTGAAGTTCTGTTTATTGAAGGGAGAATTACTCAAACTATCTATAACTATATGTCCACAACTTTTCCTAGATTTCCTTGTTTATTTGGTATACCCAAAATACATAAAAATCTAGAGAATCCACCTATGCGACCTTTAGTTGATAGTAGAGGTTCTCCCACTTATGCATGTGCTAAAGTTGTTGACTCTATTTTGCAAAAATATTTGGTTAACATTAAACAAATTTGTAAAGATTCATGGATGTTTTTAAAGAACATAAATGATTTGGAATTCAAGTCCAGTTACAACTTTTTGACCATCGACGTGAAAGATTTATATACGTGTATTCCCCATGAGTTAGCTTTAGAATGGGTCAACGAAATGTTAAAACTCCAAGGGTGCCCCATGGACGAAATCTTATTAGTTGAAGAACTACTTGGTTTAATTCTTGACAACAACTTTTTTTTTTTGAAGGTTTGTTTTTCCTTCAAAAGGTCGGAGTAGCCATGGGTTCACCCTGCGGGGCCAGTGTGGCCAATATGGTCATGGCCTATTGGGAATACTTGTATGTTTTTAACAACTGTAATGACAAGGAACATATTATTTTTTACACTCGGTTCCTTGATGACATCTTTATTTTGCTAGATGGTGATATAGAATACAGTGAATTGTTAGTTGGCTATTTTAATTCAACTACTTCCTTTTTAAAATTTACACACACCTTTGACTCTACTTCTATTGCTTACTTGGATATTACCCTTACCAAGGACAGTTTACTTGATAGATATACAGCTTCTATTCATAGGAAGAAAACTTATTGTAACTCAATGTTACATTATTCAAGTTGCCATCCATACCATCAGAAACGGGCTATTATAAAAGGACAATTAGTACGTGCAGCCCGTATTATTACAGTGGATGAAGTCTTTCGTAATGAATATGATTTTATTAAGGAAATGTTTTTGGCTTGTGGTTATCCGGAATCTCTGATTAATGAGATTATAGATGAAGTCTCATTGAAACGTCAGTCCCTTTTTTATACACCTCTTTTGAACAACATTGTATGTAGTCCTTCTAGTACAAATGGATCTATCAACATTTCTACTGATGCAATTGAGGTTCAACAACATGAAACAAACCAGTATAATATCTCTTTTATAACTACTTACAATTTAAATAGTAGTGACTCTTTTAAGATTTTGAGAAAAAACTGGGATATTTTCAAAAGTGACAACAATGTTTTTTCAAGTGTAGGTGAACGACCTCTAGTAATTTACAGAAGGGGTAAGAACCTTAAAGCTTATTGTGAGAATAGTAGAATGAATTCTGTCAGAACTCCAGGCATGTATAAATGCCAAGCTTGCAATTATTGCTCTTACATCTTGGAATCTAACAGATTTTGTGTTAACAACTTCTATTTCAATTTGAAATGGAGAAACAACTGTAATTCTAAGATGGTAGTTTATCTTGCCAAGTGCCAGTTTTGTCCAGCTTTCTATGTTGGCAAAACTGAAAGGAAGCTCCGTAATCGTATTTACGAGCATTTGTATGCAATAAGGAAACATAAGCTCGAAAATGCTTTAGCTAAACATGTTGAACAATACCCTGATCATTGTTTTAAGTTCATTATTATAGACCAAGTGTTCAGTAATCCAAGAGGAGGCCCAGAAGCTCTTAGACTGGATGAATTAGAACTTACGTGGCAAATTAGGCTGAATGCTTATAACTTGCCTGGTTTAAATGAAGGATGTTTTCTAAGTAGTATTTTAAAGCTTAAAAGTTTAATTCGTTAAGTTAAATAAACTTTTTAAAGTATTTTAATATTAGTTTAGTGATGCCAATTTGATAACAATGGGTGTTAGTTGTTACTTTATTTTATTTTATTTTTTTATAAAAAAGTGGGTGGTTACATTGTGTCTTTTTTACTCTTTCATTTCTTTGCTGATTGGTCAATTGATTGTATTTAAATGTGATTGAGTTACTTGGTTTTTGTCTGAAGAAGTTTGTGAATTGTCATAAACAAAAAGCGCTTAACTACTACTCTGTGTGTCTTCTTTTTTACTCTGCCCAGTTATTTTGAGGTGATGTTTCTTGTTTGCTATGGTAAATTTATTTTCTTTGAGTATTTTCTTTGCAATTAGTTGCTATTAATTAGGTTTGAACTGTGGCGATTGACTTTACGGTTGTATTATTAGACCTGAAGTCATATGTTTTGGACACATAAGTGGAGGGAAGAGAAGACATATGAACTAATCAACATTTGGTGGTAAGCTGGGTTTGCTGGAAGAAACATCAGTTAGACTGGCCTGGGACATCAAAATGGGCAGTCAGTGTCTCCTATGAATGTCTTGCAGAGGCTTCTCTATGAGATAATTTCATATAATACCTCCAGAAAATCTTGTCACCTCCTAGCAAGAGGTTCTGCGGTTTGATTCTCATATGGGGTGCCTTTTGTGCGGAGTCTGCATGTCCTTCCTGTGGTCATGTCGGTTTCCTCTGGGTGCTCCGGTTTCCTCCCATATTCCAAAGACATGCAGTAGGAGTATTGGACACTCTGAATTGGCAGTGAGTGTATGTACATGAGTGAGTGGTGTGAATGAACTACCACCACTGCAGGACTAGCTACCTGGCAGTGTAAGCCTTGGCTTGAGATATTTGTTAGTGTGGAAGTGACACCCTAGCCCCATGTGCAAAATGGGAAAAGGGGTTGAGGATGGATGGATGGATGGATGGATAGATGGATGGATGGATGGATGGACTAGGCACAAACCTCAGTCACTGAGGCAACAACAAACAGAGCTGGGGATGGAGGGTGGCCAGTGTTGGTGTTGGTGGTGACTTCAGGACTTGCTGGACACCAGTAGTGAAGAATGCTTCCAAGATGAAGAAGATGACTTATTAGGCAGTGCAGAGGGCTACAGATTCAGCTGAAACTTGCTGGCAAGCCAAGAAGGATGCAACATCAGTCAGTGGTGGTCAAGCTGAAACTGCAGTACTGGAAACATTTGGGTACTTCATAGAGGAAGACTGTACTGTGGCCTCAATGTTACAGCAAACAGGTTGTGGTGAAAGGAATATTTTAAACTCCAAACTATTGCCTAAAATCTTTGGTAGGTTGTGTTGCAGCACTGTAGCTGATGTCAGTAGTGTTGTATGAGGCCTCAATAATTGTAAGACTGGTATGGATGCGATCTGACTGGAGTTATTGAAGGGAGTTGATAGGGTTGGGTTGGGTGAGACTTACTCACCCCTTCAACCTTATTTGGAAGGCAGGGAAAGTACCTGTGGCTTGACAAAGTGGAGAGATCATCACCAACTTTAAGAAAGGGTACTGTCTTGAGGGGATAACACATGTCTCAGTATCCATGGAAATGTTTATGCTAGAGTGACAGACAGGAGACTGGTAGTTAAGCCTCAATGTCAGTAGCGACAGAGGAGATTCCATGCAGGCATGTAAGAGTGGATCTAGCCATGCACATTTCTGAAGAGTCATGGAATGAAACTTTTTTAATCCATTTACAGTAGTTTTGTGGAGGTGGAGAAGAACTAAGGCTAGTCTGAATGGAGAGGTGATATGTCAGTAAACAACGGAGAGTAGTATAGCTGGAATTGAATTCTTCCACTAGTCTTGGTGAGAACCTTTACAAGGTGACCCTGTTTTTCACAAAATCTTGCCAAGACGACACCAATATATTAACTGTATTTTATATAGCACGTATCATGAACAGAAGTAGGTTAAAAATAAAAAAGATAGCTGTTGCAAAGACCCAGGATAAAAAAGCGCCCAATCCTGGTAGGCACACTGGTGCCAGCACTGGAAAAAATGACAGTGTAGAATCTTTAAGACGTGGAAACATTCCTACAATGGGGGTATGCCAGGCCCAGGGGGAGGATGGCCCCCCCATTGTAGAAGAAAGTAGTAGTCCAGAAAAATCCCAAAAACTGATAGGCCAAAAAATGAGCCATAAAGACAATAGAGTAGACTATTGAGGATAAGAAAGAAATTATATATTGTTAATATTATGCAAGTAGTCCAGAATTTCCAGACAGAAGATATATAAAAAGATTAAGAGAGAAATTAGAGGAAATAAAAATACTTCCACAAGACAAACTGTCAGAAGCTTCAAATAAAAATTTGTGTTCATTAATACAACAGATTTATGAAAAACATTATATAGACCAAGAAACCCTGGGCCATTTTGAAAAAGAAGTGACCGAGGAAGTGCGAAAATATAAAAGAACAAAATCTAGAGACTTTTAAAGGTATAAAAACGAAATATGGGCATGGGAAAGAAAGAGAGATCTGATATAGTACAATATTTATGCAAAGGAGAAAGCCAAATTAATCAACACAAAAAAAGCAGCCCCAAAGATATTCAAAGAGAAATACAGGCAAAGGCATTCAGATACAGACATTTTCACAATGAAGAAAATAAGATCACAAAGAGGGAATGTAGAACAGCAAATCAGTAAAGCAGAAGTTAAAAAATAGAAGTTGAAGTTATGGAATGCTTCCGTAATGATGGATTTAGTGTAGAAAGTCTAACACAGGTTACATCACAGCATGATGGAACAATGAGTCCCCAAAGTAAGGAGAAACAGGAAGAGCAAGAGACATCTGAAGAAGAAATATGGACATGGGAAAGAAAAAGAGATTTAATATGGTGTAATATTTATGCAAAAGAGAAAGCAAAACTAATCAATATAAAAAGAGCAAAACCAAAGATATTTGAAAAGAAATACAAGCAAAGGTATCCGTACATGGAAAATTTTATTTATAAAAAAATTAGAAAACTAAGAGGAAAAGTAGCAATGAGGATTAGTAATGGAGAAGTTAAAGAAACAAAACCTGAGATTATGGGTTACCTGCAAAGTGAAAGGTTTAGTGTAGAAAATTTAACTCAGATAACATCACAGCTCACAGCAGGATAGAACAATGGATCCACAAATTAAGGAGAAACCAGTGGATTGGGAAATATCTGATGAATTGCCATATGAAGATACTTTGGATCCTTCCACTGGAAACCAGTACAAACATTCAGTTGTAGTTGCACAGTAAGGAAAGGAATAGGAAACTGTGGCAACTCTGACGCAGCCAACGCTGTGGAGTGATAGGCCAGTGAGTTCCCATATGAAAGAACAACAGGTGACACTTGATGAAACTGAAGAGAATGTGGTACAAGTAGATGCTCTGAAACTTTCTATAGAATGCCTGCAGGAACTGGAGAGCAAAGAATGTGCCCTCAGTTTAGAAGAAAATGATCTAAGAGAAGAGTTGCTTGATTTAATAGAGATGGACAGACATATTAAGACCAATGAAAGAAATAGACTACAGAAAGTCAATAAATCCCATAAAGTTAGAAGTCTGATAAAACAAATTAACACAGTAATTAGGAATATTCATAGAAATTCATGCGATATAACAGAAGTAAATAGGATATATTACTGTGCATCTAAATTAATAATTGATAAAGTCTTACCACAAAAACACAGGGTAGTAAGGGAAAGGAAGGGGAAAAATCGAATGCCATCATGGAAATATCGAATAGAGAAAACTATAAGGCAATTAAGACAAGAAGTGTCACTGTTAGCAGGGTATAGAAGAAGAAAGAGATCAATATAAATACTCAGAAAAGTTTTTGTGATAAAAGCAATGAGCAGTATCAGAACAGATCAGGATTTATCATGCACTATTGCAAATAATAAACTAAAAATATCAGCACAGACAGAAAAACATTAGAAGGTATGCAGATAAATATAAAGGAAAAGTACAAAATAAGCAATTTATTGATGACCCAAAAAAGTTTTAAAGATAATTGGGAAACAAGGTGAAAGGAATTGAAACACCACCAAAAAAAAAGAAATAGAGTTTGGAGAAATATCTATGAAGATCCTGTGGAACACAACAAAGATGCTAAATGGATAGAAGAAGTAAAAGAAAGAAGAAGAAATTGAAATATACAGGATATAAAATGGGATGAAGTAATGACCACAGAGATTGAAACAAAGGTAAGAAAAGTTCCTTAATAGAAAACCCCAGGCCCAGATGCAGTACCTAACGTCTAGCTAAAACTATTAACATCTTTACATGAAGGTTTAGCCATGAGTAAGAACTATTTATATGCACTCCCCAAACAGACACCAGCCTGGTTAACAACACGAAAAACAATACTCCTACTTGAGTGAACCTGCAAGCTATCCTAAAAACTATAGACCAATAACTTGCCTTCCAACAACATATAAACTATTCACTGGAATTGATGCCGGCAGAGTTTATAGTTATTTAGAATAAAACTCAATCAAGGCAATAGAACAAAAGGGTAATAAAAGAAAGTCATATGGAATAAATTATCATTTGCTGTTAAATAAAGTCATAATGGAGAACTGTAAAAAGTGGAAGAATCTAAGTATGGGATGGATAGACTACAAAACAGCATCTGACAGTATCCCACATTCATGGATAAAAGAGTGCTTAAAAATGTATAAGATCCACCCTACACTGATTGATTACATTACAGTGACCATGAAACAGTGGCAAACCACTTTGCAGTTATATACTAATGGCAGAAGGATTGTATACTAAAAGGCATAATAATGTAGCAAGACTGTTGCATTGTGGATTGTGAAAACATTATGGTATTGAAGTGGCTGAATAAACTGGAAACATGAGCCCAAAGCATCATAGAAAATTATGGTCTACATTACATGGGATCATCCTTTACCAACAGTTCAAAAGATAGATGCTAGAAAATCAGATATAGTGGTCCAAGAAAAGAAGAAGCACTGATCATTGAAATTGCCACACCCAGTGACTACAGTGTCTTGCATACAGAGCGATACAAAGTAATAAAATATTAGGATCTGCAGACAGAAACGAAAGCAATGTGGAAGAAAGATACCCAGACAGTTCCAATAGTAGTTGGAACAACGGGTCTTATAAAAAAGAATTTACAATTGTATTTAGACATGTTACCAATCCATGTAACCCCATATGAATTGCAGAAGGAGTCATTACGGGTGCTGCAAGGAGCACTACTGGCTGACATCAAAGAGTGAAACAATACTAATTTCATGAACTTGAATTGTACTTTGACTTAGAAATGGAGTCCATTCCCATCATAGTATTAGAAATCCAAAAGATTTGGGGAAATTAAAAGAGCAAAACAATATTATATTCATAAAGTAGCAGAAAGTATTCTAAGAACTAAGCCAACATGGGAATGGAGAAAGGAAATTCTGCTGATAGGGATGACTGCAATTAGGGAGACAGACAATAGGCAAGAGGGAACTGGAATTTATTGTAGAACACTGACAAAAGAACCAAGCTATTGTGAGCGAATAATTAGATAGACAAAGGTAATAGAATGGGAAGAGGCCAATAATTCATTTGGACTGCAGGCTAGAGATCGCCTTCCCTATCAAAGATGGATATCAGAGTACAGACAAAGAAAAAGAAATAGGGGGATCCTAAGCAAAACACCAAGACTGGTAGAATTTTCAGTAGCATCTAGAACAGAAGCTGATGTTAAAAATGGAATAATTAGTAGAACATACAAATCAGAGGAGGTTAGAAAGTATTGGGAAGAGAGATTGCATAAGCAATTCACAAAGAAACAATGGGGGTTATATGCATATCTCCCAAATATGCAACAAAGTCTACAAGATTTAGGATCTTTGCTTGGAGGTGTTTATATAGGTAATTTTGTACCCCAGGTAGACTCCAAAGAATTTTTCCTCAGGATGACAGCAAATGTTGGAGTTATGATGGGGAAGAGTTAACTGGGAACCTATTTTTGGGAGTGTAATGAGTTGGCAGACTTTAACAATTCCCTACAGACTACTTTGTTATTGATACTGGGTCAGTAAATTGATGTAACTAATGAAATTATTTTTTGAACTATGATACAGAATTAGAATTGCCTAGACATAATAAGGTCTTGGTGAGTTTAATTATGGTGGCTGCCAAAAAAAAGCAATTACTAGAAATTGGGAAATCATAGTCTAAACCAACGGGTCTATATTAGAAGAGCAAAGCGACGAAAGAGTGAACACTCTTTCATTGACATGTAAAACCCAAAGTCTGAAAACAGTGAAGTTACGGAACAATGATTTTTTTTTCCGAGGGAAAAAAAATCACTGGGCCGATCTCTGGACTTTGCTGTTTTCTGTATATTTAAGTAGGGGGGTGTAGGGGCCACCCCCCACATCAGGGATGTGGGTGCAAAGCCCCCTACTTTATTTTGTGTGTGTATATATATATATATTATATATATATATATATATGTATATATATATATATATATATATATATTATATATTATATATATATATATATATATATATATATATATATATATATATTATATATATATATATATATATATATATATATATATATATATATATATATATATATATATAGATATATATATATATATATATATATATATATATATATATATATATATATATATATATATATATATATATATATATATATTATATATATATATGTATATATATATTTTGGAACAGCATTTTTTTCCCTGGGGAAAAAACTATCTGTTAACTAACCTGTTTTTCAGACTTTGGGTTTTATGTGTCAATGAAAGAGCGTTTGTATATATATATATATATATATATATATATATTATATATATATATATATATGTATATATATATTTTGGAACAGCATTTTTTTCCCTGGGGAAAAAACTCGCTGTTCCGTAACTTCGCTGTTTTCAGACTTTGGGTTTTATGTGTCAATGAAAGAGCGTTTGCTCTTTCATCATTTCGTTCTAATATACACCCAAACCAACTGTACTACAAGTAGTGAATATAGTAACAATGATAAAACAATTGGAACTGGGATCTTTAGAAAAGGGTAGGGGCAAACTACATAGAAAAAATAGGAATTGTGGGAACAATATATGCACAGAAGGAATGAGGATTAAAAGAAGGCAGGATTTGAATGACCTGTATAATGTTTGACTGGCAATGACTGGATAGATTATAAGTGATGTATAATGTTTGCAACTAAAATTATGTCAATATGGTTTGTGATGTATAATGTTTCCAAGTAAAATTATGTCAAAATGTTTTGTTTTCATTTATATAAATGTATGATTGCCAATGTCATATGTTATAATTTAATAAAGATTGATTAAAAAAAATAAAAATAGGTTTTGCAGTTAATCAGTGCATTGATCATTTCAGGTGTCTCGAACACCAGACGTGACACTTCCACTGTATCTGTAAATATTTTAAAGGTATCTAACCCCCCCCCCCCCTTTGAGGTACGTGTCTTAAAAAATTAAGCAGCTTGTTACAAGGTTTGCCAACATGTACTGGATTGTAAGACCTTCCATTTTCACATAAGAGTTGTGCTTGCAGTACTCTAGACTATTAACCAAAACAGGATGCTGAGGAGTGCACAAAATTTATAAAGAAATATCAGTTGAGTAAGGGACAGTTGCTGGATAGACTCACACCATTTGAGATTAAACACTGGTGTATTCTACAGTGATATCCTGCAACAGATAGGTTCATAGGTTGTTATTAGGCTAACAACCACTAGGGCTCTTACAAGCCTAGCCATGTACCTCAAATAATTTGGGTCCCAAGTATCATTGGGAATTATATGGGGGGAGATGTTAGTAGGGAGGTAACAGGGGTAGGGTGTTAGGATAATACTTTTCTAGGTATGAAAAGCACACACCAACCACAAACTGATATAAAAAGCCAGATAGGAGCCAGGAAGATCTGCAACCGATTTATTGATTGAGCGCTTTCATCTCACAATAGAAACTTCATCAGAAAACCATTGTAACAAAAACCTCACCTTTTATACATTGTCTTAATCACATAAAATGGCATCACTTCCTATATACAAAAAGTGAACTCATACATAAATACAAATAACTACTTAAAAATGCTACATGACATCATCCTATATAAAACACTTTATGTATAAAAAATAAATGTTTATTTTTATTGCTTAGTTTATAAATAAAAATGTTTTGTATAAAAGGTGATGTTTTTGTTACAATGGTATTCTGATGAAAGTTTCTATTGTGAAATGAAAGTGCTCAACTAATAAATCGGTTGTGGATCTTACTTTTCTAGGTATGGTAAGCCAGATAAGGTTTTGTGGTAGTGGGGATGTAAATGAGTTAGATGATGCACAGAATGTGGAAATGAAAGAGTAACTATATATTAAAAGTAGATAATGATGTACCATGGGAGAAAAAAATGACTATGTAGATTTTAACAGCTTTTTGGATAAAGTAGTATGTTTTTTCTGTGATTAAATTTCAACGATGAGACGAAACAATTTTTTGAGATTATTTTCATATTGGTGGCATCCAAAGAGGTTAAGGTAAGATGCTCTTTTGATAGGATGGAGGTACAAGAAGTCTCTTTAAATGGAATAAATGTGTTAAAATAATAACAGTTTTGTCTCCTGCTAGAGAAATGCATAGTTTTGGTTGGCTCCCTATTAAAATGTCAGCACCCAGCTGAAAAAAAAGACTGAAGAGAAGAATAAATCTTCAAGGTCGCTCTTCTCCTTAAAACTTCTATTTGCAGGGGGAGCAAGTCCTCCACACTCCCTGAACTTATATATACTAACTCCGAGATCACCATATCCTGGATAAAGGGGAATATTCCTAGAAATGGCAACTCAAACTTAGTATATATAAACTTGTTCTTTCTGCCATTTAGTCTACATATTTTGGGACTCGCTGTAAGCGGGTCCTGACATTTCAAATGGTGACTATTTTGGTTTTACAGTGTTAAGATGAAATCTCATAGTTTTAAGACATAAGTGCAGTTAATCGAAGCTGGACTGCTGTATGGCATTAATTGTGGTGACCATATTATGTGCAAGAATGAGTGGATAATAATTAGTTTATTGAACCAGCTTTGCTTCTTCAAAATAATAGACAATATCATTTACAAAGGTAGTAAAAAGGAGTGGCCCTAATAGTGAACCAGAGGGACCCTAATAGTAATAAGCAGCAAGTACATGATGGTACCATTCTGAAAGAGCAGTTGGTGTCTTCCTACCAAATAACCTTGAACCATTTAGTGACAGGTAAAGGCCGCAGTTACTTGGAGTAATGAAACAGCGGACAGAATGACACACTTTGGAGATGTCTAAAAAGACGTTTGCATGATTTAACTGGTCATAGATCTACCTTACAATATCCAGTGAGACAGAATCAGTGTCATAGTTGTCCCTGAAGCCATGCTGTAAGTTTAAGATAAGATTGTATTTGCTTAGGTGTTGAAGTAAGTGTGAATGAATGTGTTTTTTCTGCAATTTTTGCTAAAGCAGACAATGGAGCTGTATGATTATACTTATTTGAAGGAGTTGAGGCTCTTCTTTTGTTCTGAAGTACAATAAGAACTTCTTTCTAGACATTAAGAACAAAACTGCCTTTGACAGTTCTGTTAATATGGGACACAGATGAACAGCTGTGTTTGCCAACGTTTTGAGGAACTCAGGGCGTAGGTTTCCATTTGAAGGTGATCTGTGATTCAGATTGTGGAGGAATGAATATATTATACCTGATGAGATTGTTTGCAGGGTGAAAGCAGAATAGTCAAAGAGGGGAGAGATGTGACATTCAGTCTAACTAGTTACCAAAAAAAAAAATTCAAACTGGGTAACAGTCACAATGTCACATAGATGAAGAGAAGGTGAAGGGGTGGGGTTTTGACCAGGATTAAGTTGCTTAATGTTCTATTATATCAAAATGTGGCTAGATTTTTAGTGTATATATGATATTCAAGACAGATTTTTTTTGGTATTGAAATTAATTTTTTCACTAGGCTTTGAGTCTGAGGAAACTTTAAGTCCCTTGTATTTCTGCAGTTTTACAGTTTTCATTGCCTTGAATTAAAGGGGGTGGCCGCAGTGATGCAGTGGTTAGTGTTGCCGCCTCACAGCAAGAGGTTCTCCAGTTCAGTCCTCGGCTGGGGTACCTTCTGTGTGGAGTCTGCATGTCCTCCCTGTGGTCGCTTGGATTTCCTCCGGGTGCTCCGGTTTCGTCCCACATCCCAAAGACATGCTGTAGGTGGATTAGACACTCTAAATTGGCCCTAGGTGTGAGTGTGTGCATGTGTGTGCCTTCTGTGGAAGGTTGGGCATCGGGCTGGAACCTCAACACCGTAAAATTCCACTGCCAATCATGAGCGGACAGGTGATCCGCTGTGGCGACCCCTAACCAGGAAAAGCCGAAAGAAAAAGATTGCCTTGACTTAAATCTGTAAATTTATAATATGTGGGTTAGGCTACTCTGTTCATGCAGAGCAGTTTTATAGTGCAAAATCAGGAAGATATTACAGAAAGTACAACTTTATAGTGCAAATAAGTTCACAGGTTTTTACTAGACTAACAACCACTAGGACAAGCCTAGCCACGCACCCCAAACCATTTAGGTCCCAAGCATCATACAGGGGGGGGGGGGCATGTTAGTAAGCAGGTGGGTAAAGATTTGTAAGGGGTGTTAGGATAATATGTTTCTTATTGACAGCCTGTGTCTGTAAGCAACATGGGGGCTAGACCATGGGTAAATTTATGATTTCCCATCCAGTTGTCAAGATTTAGTTTGAATAGGGTCAGGGATGAACTCTGTTTTACATAGCTGGGGGGCCTATTGCAAAGTGCAGGGATCCTTTGGGACACATATCTGTCTCTCCAGTATGTCCTCTATATGTCACAAGTGAAGTTCAGATCTCTGGATCTAGTGTTTCTGGTGCTGTTTGTTTTGCTCATGTGCAATAGGTCAAGAGGGCTGGGTCTGAAGAAGCCCTGTAAGTTATCCGTGTAAATGCTGATGTCAATAAAATAATACAGGTACAACACACACATACATGGTAGGAAAATCTATAAATTGTAAAAGTGGTATTGTACATTAATGTGCAATAGATACACATGGCTGGGTCTGAGGAAGCCCTGTAAGTTTGCCTTGTAAATGCTAATGTTGATAAAAGAATACAGGTATAATACACACATACATTCTAGGCACATCTATAAATTGTGAAAGTGGTAGTGTACATTAATATATTGTAGAGTCCATTATATAGTATATAATTATATAGTGTGAGGTAATATCAGTGGGTAAGAGAAAAGGTAAGATGCATTATAATCTAAAACATCTGATGTGCTAGTCATATAAAAAAATCTGACATCATAAATACATTACAAATTAAAGAGAAAAGTACATGATCAACTGTATAGCTTTTCTTTGAGTGAGAGTATAGGGTTGCTTGTTACATTAGGCTCACTTTGTACTCTTCCATGTCGTATAGCAGACTGTTGTAGGGTTATACCCTAAGATGAAACGACAACAGGTTTGCCATTAGTATGACATATTCCAGCACATGACAGGATTAACAGAAGCTGTGGTTGTGCTACTGGTGGATGGGATGGAGATAATTAATGACTCATAAGTAATGGTTATGGGAAGGTGAGTCTAGTAAAATGTATAAGTTAGCGTTCAGCACTGCCTGTGATTGTCATCAGATATATTTACTATACTTTTCCCACCCAGGGAAACAGGTATAACTTGGCATACAGCATTCAACAAATGACAGAGCAAAGAGGGGGCAAAAAAAGAAAAAAAAGGAGGGGAAAAAAGGTCTAGGTGTATCAGTCTAAATTAAGAAGAGACCCACATCAAGCTTGGTAAAGCAGTATGATACACTACAGCATCTTCATGTCCAAGAAACCTTCAAAAAGGTCTTGTACTATATACTAGCTAGATGTAGAACTCCCTATATGACAAAAGAAAGTCACAACACCTATCTACAAGAAGTAGAATCACTCAGTATCAAACCCAATACCATTTTTCTAGGTGATCTAAACTATCCAACTATAGATTGGGAAACCTACACCACCACTAGTGCACAAGCACAGAGATTCCTGGATTTCATCAATCCAAATTCCTTGGAACAGTGAGTATCCAAAAGGCGAATAATGTCTTGGATCTTATCTTACTAATATGGGAACATCTTGCACCATCCGTTGCATGTCTGACCATAAAGCAGTCTCCTTCAAAATAAAACTGCATTCAGTGATCCTTTCCACCCAAGTTATCTTTAGAAATTTCATTAAGACAAACTACCTATTCCTAAGTGATACATTGGCAAGCTTCAAATCCCCACCAACCCTGTTAACTCTAATGAATACACAGAAAGGTACACCACCACAGTATACCAGCATGTAAACAGTTGCATAGTTGCAGCTGTACGCCATAGGAACAAGTGTATAGAAAACTCCAGAAACAAACTCAAATGATGGAGCTTTAATATCAAAAAGCTCTATAATAAAATGAAAAGAATTCTGATGAAACATCAGTAGAGTAATTCCGAAAATGTTAAAGCCCTTTTCAATGAAATAAACAAGCAACTCAGGAGCTTAATAAAATCCCCCAAAGCCAAGTGTGAGGCTAACATAGCTATCCAAGCCAAGGATAATCACAAAGCATATGTTTGTAATTTGAAATGCCCAATGCAGCAATACATTGAGCTGATTGTGAGCAATGTTGCCTACAATGAGGCTGACGATACTGATAATCTACTGGCCAATAAATTTAGCTCTAACTTTACCTGTCTCTCCCCCCTTAATCTGTCCCTCAGGATATACCTGAACTCCCTTACCTCCAGCAGAGCCGGTTCATGATCAAGTGGTGCCCTAGGCAGGGTAATGGAGCAAGGCCCCCCCTCCCCACAGCAGCACGCCTCCCCAGGCAACACCTCCCTCACAATTCCAGTGTCCCATTACTTGGCTATTTCTCCCCAGTTGCCGTAAACACTGTTCAGACCTGTCAGTTTACATACTATTTTCTTCTTAACTTTATAATGACTAGAAATATTTAAAACGTTTCCTTCGCATATAATAGCACAAACACTGATAGCCTTTTGCTAAGCAAAACAATACAGTTTCACAATGAAAACAGACTTAGCATGAACAGTAATCTTGACTGCCCTTGAAACTACCCTGCCATTAACTGGGAAAACTACTCGTGTACCAACACCTTTGTCCAACGGTTCTTGGAATTCATAAATTCCAATGCCCTGGATCAGCTAATCCATAGTCCCACCAGGGGCTCCAATATCCTAGACCTGGTCATTACCAACATGGGGAATTGATGCTCCACACCTATGGTCACTCCCTCATTGGTCAGGTCAGACTATAAGCTAATCACCCTTAACATCCACATCCAACCCCCACCCCCCAGTAAGGAAACCTCCATAAAAAACTTCTCCAAAGCCAACTTCATGCTACTCAAGTCAGAAGTTACAAACTTCATGACACCCATGCAGACAGGAACTGAAAGTTTGACTGCTGAGTCCTACACTAAGGCACTGTACAAGCACATCCACTCATGCATGAATTGTGCCATCCCAAATAGAACCAAGATGCTCTCCTCCAAAAAAGGAAGCCAATCTGGTGGTCCCCTGCCATAAACAAACTTTACAACAAAAGGAAGAAACTGTTGCAGAAAAGAGGAAAATCCCAGGATGCAAATAAACTCCCTTACCAGCCTCAGTAAGAAGCTGAGATCCCTCATAAAATCCTGCAAAGCTAGTTACAAAAATAAAATTGCCAAATATTTCAAAGACAACCACAAGGCATTCTATAACTATATGAAGAATCTAAATGGCAATGCTCAGATTTGCTCGGAGCTATAACAGAATGGCATTAAATATACTGATCCCAAGGATATTGCCAATATCCTGGCAGATCGATTCAGTGCCAACTTCACCCCCCTCTCACCCCCTAAATGGCCCATCTCAAAACTGGAAGATTGCCAAATTCTGGTAATAACGGCCACACAGGTAAAAAACGCACTCTCTTAAGCCAAGAATACAGCATCCATGGGACCAGATGACATCCTGGGCTGTGTACTACATGAACTACAAAATGAACTGGCACCTCACCTAAATGTCATGTTTAATCATACGGTCACCTCAGGCTTCATGCCCACTGAGTGGCGCACAGCTACAGTTATTCCACTCCACAAGGGGGGATCCACCTTGGATCCTGGGAACTGCTGCCCCATCAGTCTGACAAGCCTGATCTGCAAGGCCATGG
Source organism: Protopterus annectens (assembly GCF_019279795.1). Lineage (NCBI taxonomy): Eukaryota > Metazoa > Chordata > Ceratodontiformes > Protopteridae > Protopterus > Protopterus annectens. The sequence continues at coordinate 15,226,417 of NC_056744.1, read as the reverse complement.
AATGTATTATCATGGAACTTATAAACAAAGACATTGGCAATCTTAAAACACTGGACCCCACCCAGTTTAGGTTCATGAAGGGTCGATCTTGTCTCCTGAACCTGATTGACTTCTTCGAATCAGTCTCCAGAGCCGTGGACAAGGGTAAGGCAGTCCACACAGCCTATCTGGACCTCGCCAAGGCCTTTGACACCATCCCCCACTCTGGAATCATAGAGAAATTTACTAAGCTGGGCATTAATCCCTACGTCACTTGATGGCTTACTGACAGAACCCACACTGTAAAAGTAACTGACTCCAAATCCAGCTCCAGACAAGTGACAAGTTTTGTACCTCAGGCTTCAGTCCTGGGAACACTTTTGTTTGGCATCTACTTCTCTGAAGTACAGGCCAACACTAAGGGACTCTGGCTAACAAAGTTCGCAGATGACTGCAAACTGGGAGCCATTACTGAATCCCCAAATGATATGGATACTCTACAAAAGGGCCTTACAGAAACAGATGCTTGGTGCCAGAGCCATGGGCTCAAGCTCAATGCCAAGAAATGTATAGTTATCCCCTTTGGGAAAAAACATGTACCTGTGAATTACCACATAGGTGGCAGTACACTAAACACCGAAAGTATGATAAGAGACTTAGGGACACAGGTGGACAGTGGTCTCACCTTCAATAACCACATCGCCACAACAGTCAGGAAATCCTTCTATGTGGCATACCTCATCACTAAGGACTTTTTATCCAGAAAAAAGGAGATCTTTGTCCCACTGTACTCATCCCTCATTAGACCCATTATAGAATACAATGTCCCATTTGGTATGTACCACTCAAGACATCTGCGACAACTGGAAAGGCCGCAGAAATACCTCACTATAAGAATCACAGGCCTAAAGCAGATGCCCTATGCTGACTACCTTAAAAAACTCCAGCTATACTCTGTCACATATTGTCTACTCCAAGGCGATCTCTGCTTAACATACAAGACCATGTCAATCCCAGAGCTGTTGGACATGCTACACTTAAAGAAATCCCAATCCCTCAGAGGCACACGCTCCAGGGATCTAAACCTTGTCATCACTATAAACAAAACATGCTGGAGGGATAGGTTCCTGACCCAGAGACTCCCCAGACTCTGGAATAGACTGCCCATACATGTCAAGCAGAGTACCTCTTTGACCCTCTTCAAAAAGAACCTTGATGATTGGATGGGAGAAAGGAAATTCACCCCAGGGATCACGTCAGTCAGCCTGCTAGACAGGGGTCCAGGGAAGTAAATAGTGTGGGAAGAAATAGCCAGGGAATTGTTATGGCTAGGCTTGTATAGTCCCTAGGGCCGATAGCCTAGTACCAACCTATGAACCTATGAACTCATATTCATTGAAACTGCATTGAAACTGACATTCAAAGAAAATGCATCTGGCCAGTGGCAGATTAAGTTTAACGTTGGGCTGTTTTCAAACCATAGGCCACTTGCACACATTTTTTGGACAATGTGTTCTTTGATGATCCATCCTGATTGTATTAAATTATATTCCTTGTATAATACAGTACCACTTGTTAGACAATTTTAAATCTGTACACCACCAAATCAGTTGGTATCTACACAATCTCTGCAGAAGTAAAAAAAAAATCTGAATAATTCCTTCCCTGGCTAGTGATGAGGTGGCTGCCAGCAAGCAACTTTACATTTCAGTGTTTTGTGTACAAATTCAGTGCCTGCTGCCCTTTAAGAATAAAATGCCTATGTTACATTAAAAAATGTCAGCTGGTAATATTGCATTAGGGAATGGCTGTCAATCCAGCAATAGTTTCATAGTTACTAGGCATCTCATCTAAAGGAGGACACACTCAGGAGTGCAGCACCACCCTCCCCCCTTAAAGGGGGGCATTATACTATAAGTACTCCATGTACATGATGTGGGAGTAGAACCCACAGCCTTCTGTACTAAAGGCACGTATGCTATCTGTTGTGCTACTAAAACTGCTTTTAAAATTTATAGCACAGACACTGATGATGACCATTTGCTAAGTAAAACAGTTATGCATTGAAAACAGACTTAGCATGAGGAACAGTAAACTTCTCTTCCCCTGACACTCAGCATTCTTTGAAAATGCACAGACTCAACATTGTTTAAAAATACACTGGAACTAAACTTTGTAAATGAACAGAAACTCAACATTATTTGAAAATGTGAAAATGCACTGAAACTCAGCAGTCCTTGAAATGCACTAGGTGATCACAGTGTGGCAGTTTGTGTAGAGGATTCAGGCTCTAGGGTCCTGTAGTGAAGGTATAGTGTTTGAGCCTGATGAGTTAATCAACCTGCCATCCCTAACTGGACACACACGCGCACACACACACACACACACACACACACACACACACACACACTCACACACACACACACACACACACACACACACACACACACTCTTGTTATTTGTGTGCATCATACTAAAGATACACATACAAATAATACTAATGATGCACTCTGCATATGTCCTTAAAGAAGAAATGGGATGCATCCAGACTGTGTTCTTAAAAAAGAAATGTAGGGCCTTTCCCTGGCTAGTGGACCCAAGGTGACCATCTAGGTCACCTAGTGCTGGATCCAGCTCTAACCTGCAGCTATCACACAAGACCAAATCCTAAAGATGCTATCAAAACATAAAAATACTGCATTGATGGGTCCTGACAATATCCCTGGATATCTTAAATAGCACGAAGCATGAGTTGGCCACAGCCCTAGCTAAACTGTTCAGTCTCAGTCACCATGCAGATTTTGTACCAAGTGAGTGGAAAACTGCTACACTGATTCCCCTGCATAAGGGAGGACCTTCCACAGACCCAGGCAATTACAGACCCATGATTCTGACCAGCCTCATATGCAAAGCCATAAAAATACTTATTATGGAATTACTCAATCAGGACATAGGGAACGTCCACACACTAGACCCTTCTTAGTTTGGATTCATCAAGGGCAGGTTGTACTTTCTCAACCTGGTCACATTTTTTGAAAAGGTCACCAAAGCAATGGATGAAGGTAAAACAGTACACACTGCACACCTCGACTATGCCAAAGCTTTTTATACAATTCCCCACTCGGGCATAGTAGAAAAGCTAAATAAACTGGGAATAACCCCCTATGTCACCTGTTGTCTTGCCAACCGTCTCACAGATAGGAAACAGATAATCAAAATAGGTGAAGTTACCTCCACAAAGAGACCAGTCACCAGTGGAGTTCCCCAGGGCTCTGTGCTGGGACCTCTCCTGTTTGGCTTCTGTTTTTCTGAAATAAAAGCCAATACCAAAGGGTTCTGGCTGACTAAGTTTACAGATGACGGCAAGCTAGGAGCACTCATTGAATCCCCAAATGACTTAACCACCCTGCAAAAAGGTTTGTCTCAAATAAATAACTGGTGTCAAAATCATGATTTGAAACTAAATTCCAAAAAAAAAATGCAGTTGGCCTAGTTGTATGGGATTTATGAACTTATGTAGACAGTGACCTAACTTTTGACCAACATGTGTCTAGTGTTGTAAGAATGTCCTTCTATATGGCACAGCTTATAAACAAAGGGATTGTGTCTAGATCTAGGGATGTCATTGTCCCCCTTTACTCACACCTCATTAGGTCAGTCATTGACTATAATGCCACATTTGGAATGTATCTGTCCAGACATATACAGCAACTGGAACACCCACAGAGATACCTTACTAAAAGGATACAAGGCCTGAACAAAATGTCCTACTGGGACTGACTCAAAGCCACTCAAAGAAACAAAGTTCATCCCTGTCCATTTCCAAGTGAAACTTAGATCTGTGGGTGGGAAACAGAAAATTTATTCCAGGACTGCCTCCTGTACTACTAATGGACATATGTTTTATCCCATGCATGGGTCCCCTCAAATAATCTATGTACGATCCCAGTCATTCTCAGAGGTAATATATAATTCCCAACCATGGGATGGATAAGGCCAATCTATAACCAAATGGGATAGGTTATTTGGAGCATAAAAAATAATAAAATCTACATCTCCAGGCCTGTGGTTCATTTTGTGTTATTTTATTTACTTGAAGCATAAAAAGGGAAACTGGCTAGGCTTAAAATGGCCTGGAAGGGCAGCTAGCCAAGGATTTAATTATGAATCTATGAACCTATAGGAATGCATTAATTGACATTGACACATGGTAAGTTACCAGTCCATGCTACTTTTGTGAAAAACCAAGGGCAGCACAGTGCTGATTTCTTTTTAAACTCTGTTTGGTTTTAACAAGTCTATCAACCAGTGTATGACAAGATAAACAATAACTATTTACAAAAGTCTATAAAAAGAATATTTATATATTTGTAACCATTAGTACTTTCCTAGTAAATCACTGAGCTTTTGCCAAGATATGTACTGATGAGTTATGTTTGAAGTTCTCATTTTTATAGTTGACAACTCATTTTTACAGACAGTTTTAGCTAGGTACACAAATTCACCGAATGCTAATTCAGTTTTACATTTTCAGTTTTTTGTTATAACTTTTCTTGCAATGGCAAGTATTGCCCAAAGAAGAGGTATTTGAGAAATAGGTATATAGCTGCTGGAATTGGGGTCTTAAATATTATCAAGGAGTCAGTAATAATGCAATTGTTTGACCACAAAGTCTGAGAAAAGTTTCTAAAGCCACTCTAAATGGAAGTCACCAACTTATAATCCATTATCATGTGTAACCAGTCAGCATTAAGAACTTCATTACACCGCTAACATTTCATTTTCCTATTTTATATATTTGTGTAATTTTATGAGGTGTGAGAAAGACTCTTTGCAGAAATCTCCATGCATAGATTTTCCAATAAAGTGAGGACGTTGACTTTCTTGAAGATTTTAAGAATAACTTTTTATTTAGTTCAAAAAAATGGTTCATTGTTAATTTTTGTTGAGAAGTTACTGATTGTCATATCTGGGGTAACAAATTCAGTTCTAATAATCCTGTATATAATAAATAGATATGATTTCCCCATGGGTGGCCCTGTATTAACATTAGAAAATAGATCCAATATTTTTGGAACAGGCTTAGTTTAAATATCTTGTGATATTTTGATTTTATCCTGAATATATTTTTAACAGGTATGCATATCTAACCAGCCTCCTTGCTCTATGTTGGGTTGCTATCTTTTCATGTCAAACATTCTGGACATGTACATGAAAGCAAACTATGTGTAATTTTGCTGCCCCGTCCCCTCACACACAGTCATTCCAGTTTCCCATTATTTGGCTATTTCTCCATTTCTTCCCAGTTGCCATAAACACTGTTCAAAACTCCATGTACATATTGTTTTCTGCTTTACTTCTACAATGATTACATATATTTGGAATTAATATAAAACTTTTATTTCAAATTTTATAACACAAACACTGATAGACAAAGCAATACAATCTCACAATGAAAACAGACTTAGCATTAAAACTTCTCTATCTTTGAAACTCACATTCACTGAAACAACACTGAAACCCACATTCAAAGAAAATGCATCTGGCCAGTGGCGGATTAAGTTTACCTTTGGGCTGTTTTCAAATCATAGGCCCCTTGTACAGATTTTTTGGACCATGCAAAAGTTCTTTGATTCATTTTCCTGAATGCATTAAATTATAATATATAATAATTAAATTATATCCCTTGCATAATACAGCACCACTTGTTAGAGTGTGTTTTAAATTTATAGTTTTGAACATTTTTCCATTAAGCAATGAAACAAAACATATGAACCAATAATGACAAAACTACCCAATTCAGAACATTTCAACCATAAAAGGCCACTTCTGTCATTACAATCCACCAATATCAGTCAATATCTACAATCACTGCAGAAGTAAAAAACATCTCAATAAATCCACATTAAAGAGATCTGTAACTAATGAAAAGGTTGCTGCTAGCAAACAACTTTATATTTCAGTGTTTCATCTACAAATTCAATATCTGCTGCCCATGAAGAATAAATTGCCTGTGTTACATTAAAAATGGTAAGCTGGTAATATTACAGTTGGGAATGGATGGCAAACTGAAAACAGGTTCATAGTTACTAGGCATTTCATTCAAAGGAAGTACTGAAGACTGCAGCACCCCACCTCCTTAAAATACAACACAGTATCAGCAATCCATTCGCATGCTATGGAATACTGTTTCCCTGTAAGAGTTCAAGTCAGCCCAAAACATACAATATCCAAAACTGCATACAACTGGTTTACTACACTTTCAGTTGCCTATGTACCACAAAGTTACAAAGAAGTTCACAAGCTTACAGTTTATTTAACTACATTCTCTATAATTTGTTGCAGCCTATGCCACACAGTCAGAAATGTACAGGTACGCTGAGCAGCCTAATAAGACTTCACAGCTCCACTGTCAGTATATTCTGTATTATACTAACATGCTAGACTGTGGTGGTGGTGCTGCGGTAGCGTTGTCGCCTCACAGTTAGATGTTGCCCGTTCGATTCTCAGTTAGAGCGTCTTCTGTGTGGCGACATGCGTGAATGGGCGTTCCTTCATTGAAGGTTGTGCGTTAGGCCTGGCAAGCCAGCACATAAAACTCTACTGCCAATCATTAGCGGACCGGAGTTCTGCTGTGGCGACCCCTAACCGGGAAAAGCCGAAAGACACAAACAAACTGTTGGCCCAGGATAACCTTGCTTAAATCACTGCCAAAAATCAATTGCAACTAAGTTATCTATTGCCAGGATAATTCATTACCTGACACCGTATTCTAGAGATCTTTATCACTTTTATGTCTTTCCATCACAGAGTTCTACTTTCCACCTTCCCATTAAATAACTTTACAAATTATGTGTTATTAGCAGATCCAAGAAACAAACTACACTTTACAGATCACACTGTTGTATCTTTAAAACATTGCAATACATGGATTTTCTAAAGTACATTACTGTTCTTTTCTTACTTCATTATTATATCCACTCTGTTAAAATATTTGTTACTACATTTCCTGCCCCAAAACTTTGATATTATGGGATGAATGAGTCTGGAAGACATAGTGCACTGAAATCCGTAAGAATGCCTTAGTTTCAGAAAAGTCACATTAATGGAAACAAGTTTTGAAAAAGCATTATGTTTACAAATATAGGAAACGAATACTTAAAATTACTAGCTAATCCTAACAATTAATTTTTGGAAATGGTTGGTAGCAGTCTTCATCTGAATAATATCCAAACAGAAATAATAAAAGGTGCTTGAGCCAAATGATTTCTAAACAAGCTTTAACAAGAGAAAAAACACACATAGCTCTAAATAAACTCTAATAACAGACTAAAACCATAAACAACAGAATGGTGAGTTCAAAGTTAATGTTATTATGTTAAAATAGGAGTAAGTATTATAATTCTAATATATTACAATCTTATAAATTAGAGAAGCACAATAACATGAAGCCTTCAGACGCAGAACTGATATCACAAAAACTCAGCTTCTGCCTTGCTCTTCCCCCCTTGTTATGCACATAAACATACGTTTCAAATGTTTGCCTCTTATTTTTGATCTATTCCTCATAAAATTTGTGGTTTTCTGGCATATCCCTGTGGATTTAAGCCACTACATAATGACAGACATTTGAGTTTGACCCTTACTATCCTTCAGAAAATGTATGCTAATGCAAACCCTGTTATTTATTCTAGAAACTTTCTAAGAGCAGTATTCAAAATCTGTCCTTATTTATGGACCATTGTTCCTCATTTAATTGAGTCTTTGTCCAGATTTCTTTCACTAATAAGTTGAGAGGTATGCACATAAATAATAGACTTTATTCTTCCAAGCATCCACAGCTTACCTTAGAAAGAAACAGCAGTCTCATCACTGTCTCTGCAGTAACTGCTGCATTGGTACTTCTTCTGTATATGGAAACAAACTGTGGAACAAGTAGGTAAAACTGCAAAATTTCATAAGTACCCGAACCATGTTTCAAACATGTCCATTTCTGGTCCACTGCGCAGTTCAATTGTCTTCAAGAATTCAAATTCTGCACAGGCGGAAGACAAAGATGTAAACAATCAGTCGCACAGATGTAGAAGACTGCTTTCATCTTCTGCGTCTGTGTGTGACTGGATGCAAAGAGTGTTCTTAAAGAAGAACGCCCTTAAAAAAACATTATTTTTTTTAAATTAAAAGAAAATTAGTCTCCCAGTATTTTTTCTGGATAATATGCTGACCAGTCCATTTTCTGGGCAGTGTTCCTTAATTCTGGACAGTCTGGAAGAATTCTGAGCAGTTGGCAACCCTAGCTCTATGCTATATCTTGCTGTTGAATATTCAACAGGATGTATTTTGTTTCCATTAAGAAATTGATGCCAAAATATTATGTTACTGTTCTTAAAAGCTGTCACTGTGTTTGCATTAAAAGATACTAAGCATCCATTAGAGAAAGCAATGGGGAATAATAGGATTACTAATTCCTTGTCTAAGTAATTTGAATACATAAACCTTTTAAAAACTGAAAGGATTTGGTTAATAAAAGGCATAAAAGTAAACTTGCATCTTTCATTCAGAACAAAATGTTTGGGAGCCCAGAAGAACATATTGATACCCAGTTTCATATAAGAATCTATGATAAGAGCACAGTGCTGATTTGATATGTATGGAGGTTGTTCATCATTGTGAGGTATGATTACAAAGGCGTACCACTGTTTACTCCCATTGGGCTCATAGAATTGTAGCTATCAGATGTTCCCTGCTTTGTTGTTTTCTTGGCAAAGCTCTAAGTACAGAGTTCAAGATTTGAGTAAAGTAAATTTCTCATAGCTGTTTAAAAAACAGTACATCCATTTCTATTTTCCTGGCCTACATATAAGTCTATATGATTCCAAAGGCCTCCCTGTACAAATATGTTGAGAGGTCTGATAACGTTATTATCACTATCCTTGGCCCTGAACTCCTCTATTAATTAATCCAGTGCTTCAGTCCCTACTATTAAATTTACAGTTCAGCTAATTAGTGAAATATTAACTGATCTGAAATATAATTCCTGTTTATCTAAGTGTAAGAAGCCAACTGGTTTTATTCAAGGCTAAACATTCTTTAAAATGTTCATTAACAGTAGTTAAATATTGTCATTGAATCTTCACATGTTCTTCCGTGAGACAGAAGATATTAGTTTTTGGCTGTAATTTGTCAATATATATTAAATGGCTCATAGATTTGAACTTTGTACCAAATGTTCGTTATACAACCTGATTCTTTTGTATAATGACAAGTAATAGTGTTTTTCTTTTTGGCAGTCATTTTTAACTCACAGACATAAAGTCTTAACACTTGCCATGCATATTGTACTGCTGTATGGAGGGTGATGGGTATCCTGTGGTATCTTTAACATATTGCAGAAACTGCTGTATATGTGCAAGAGCAGCCCTATGCATGTTAACCACGCATAGACACACACACACACACACACACACACACACACACACACACACACACACACACACACACACACACACACACACACACGCTGGCACACTGCCCATACATGTGTAGCTTGCATGTTTCCACATCATGATCACAAGCATTAAGATTTTCAATTCCACCTCAATTTAGAAAATGCCTTCAAGTCCTGCATTCACATATTTAAGTGGGAGACGCTCCACTGAGCCTGGTTACTGTGTCATTAGATAGGCATTGTGCACAATGAAATGTAGACTGGTTATCTTATCAGCTTATCTGATACTTTACTATTCATAGGATAGCTATGGGGAAGGTAATATTACCATGATCCAAGTATACTTCTGTTAACAACTAGTACTGTGTTCTAGGGCCAGTAACCTTGCATACTTGGTGGTAGTGTTTTTTGTAACCTTGTATACTTGGTGGTAGTGTTTTTTGTAACCTTGCATACTTGGCAGTAATGTTTTTGTTTCAGAGCTCTGGTGCTTATTCTGCATTGTTATTCTTTACACCAGAAAGACAGGTATAACAACAGTGTGTATAGTGTTGGACATAATGGTCTTGGTTGCTTAGGCCAACAGTCACACGTGGATTGTGCACTTTCTTCTACCCCTGTGGTTTGAAGGATGGTGGAAACTAATGGATTTTTGCAGTCCTGTAAAAGAGTTGTAGAGGATGCCCCCCATGTTTACTTAAGGTTTTGGTCACATTGATGCTGGTTCTTTGCTAGCATTTTCTCTCCAGAAATAGAAATGTATCAGCAGTGTAGATAATGTAAACACTGGTCCCTTTTTTCTGGCAGATCTTGGGTTAGCCTCCATGTTATTCTATTGTGTGGTCCACCATCATGATATATTGTAGGTACCAGTCCTCATAACTATGTAGTTGGAATCTAGGACTTTTATTTTTAATGTCTAACAATTTGCACTCTTGCCACTATTTGGACTTTGCACATATTTGGTGATCTGACAACCTCTCATTTGCTGATATTCATGTGATAAGGTTTCCGAGCTCTGTCTGTAGTGTAGTTATTGGAGTACTTTGTTGTGCCATTCTACATGTAATGTTGCTGGATGTCTGTTGGCATCAGTAACTGTTTCATGTACTGATGTCCATGCTGCCCATGTATCTTTATGCTGTCTGTCTGTCTGTGGACATGACATTTTCATTTCCTGCATCCTGCCTTACATCTGTATCCCATACATTTATATAACAGATATTGTTAGACATTATTTTGTGTGTGCCTGCTTCATCCATTGTCATAGTATTGCTCTGTCTTGGTGTGTAAGTTCCATTTGTTGGCTGCATACTTGTCCTGTATAATATGTCTTCTTTCACATGTTTTTCTATTATATTGTTTGATTATTATGTGATTTTGGTGTCTGACACCACTGCTGTCATGACAACATGTATGGCATTGCATTATGGAGTTTGTTGACATGTTTTCCCATGCATTTACAGTTTTTTTGTTTTTTTTTTGTGGTTGCAAGGCATTGCAAGACACCAAAATGGTACCTGCTACATTACTGCATGGTGCACTTGTTTACTACAGGACTGTGGTTGTGGTTGTTCTTCCATGGATCATGTTTTACCCTCCCCATAGTCTGTCCTTTTTGCTTCTGCCAATACTACACCACTGTCATGCTGGACTAACTTGATCACTGATTTATTGAAGAGTGTTGCCTAATATAACATTGCCCTGTTGCTTTTTGCAGAGGCAGTAGTAAGATATTACCACATCTGTGTGGGGGGACTATGCCCCACGAAGTGCTGCAGTGTACAGTGGTGTCATAGCACATCATGGTGAACACCTACTCATCTTTTTGCATAAACGCTTATATCTATGATGGTAGAAATGCCTTGTTTTCCGACATACGTATGGCTTTGCTTTAAAGAACTAGCCTTTAACAAGATGTATGACTGGGAGTTGGAGCAGAGGGTTAAGGCTATGAGTTGTAGTTCTTGTAGTACAAGGTTTGATTCACTCAACCCTGAATTGCCTACATTGTGACCTTGAGCAAGTCATTACTCTCAGGTCACCCCTGAAAAGGGACTGTGTAACCAGTGGGGGTGGGGCTAGCTGTTTAACAAATGGGTCTTACTATTACTATTATTATTATATGTATCCATCCATTTTCTAAAGAGCTGGTCATGGTTTGGATTACATTGGTGGCAAACTGAGCAGGGAAGTGCAGATTTCTCTACTGCAGCAACAATCTTTCATTCATTTCATGTGATCTACAGCCATTCCCAGGCATGTTTAAATATATAATTTCCCCAGTTTGTCTTGGGTCTGCCTCAGACACCCAGTGGGCCATGTATTGTAAAGTTTCCTTGGGAGGCATCTAGGTGGTATTCTTATTAGGTGTCCAAGCTACCTTAACTATTTTAACCCAAAGGAGCAGTGGTTCTACTTAAACTAGTTAAAGATCATGCAGGATAACTTATCTTCATACTGTAGCATGGAAACTTAGCCCAGCAAGCCTAAGAAGGAATCTGATTTCCATGAGCTGTATCCATAATCTCATCCTTTCTGATACTATCCAAATCTGGTGACTATAAGTGAGGATGGGTTACAGACTGGCACTTCATCCAGTGCCTCAGGTCCTGCTTCACCACAATAATCCAGTAAAAAGCTTGCAGTACCGCCACTGATGTACTTATATACTGTCGACCTTGTGATCCCTTCTACCCTCACTCATGAACATCAACCTCCTCTACTTTGGATAACTGTTTCCTTCGCATGTACTGAGAGGAATCCAATCTTTTCTGGAAGAGTACCACGACTTCTGATTTGCAGGTGTTGATTTACGCATCAACTATTTCATAATCAGCCAAGAGGGCAGTGTCATCTACAAGTAGCAAAGGTTCAAGCCTCACATCCCCACACAGGATTCTGTCCAAGCATGAGCAGTACTTTGATATCCTGTACATGAAAATCATAAACAAGAAGAGAAAAGAATCCATCCTTGATTATATCTATGCCAGCCCTGAATGTATTCAGCTTAACCCTGTAAGTACAGACACAGCTACAACTTTGCAAATACAGAAACTAAATGGCATGCTACAGCATGTCTGGAATTGCATACTTTCATATCACGTCCTACAAGACTTACTGTTGTACAAGGAGATATGTTTTCTTTACAGCCACAAAGCACATATTTATAATATTGGTGAATTCTCACGACCCTTTCAGTGTTTGTTGAAAGACAACGATTTGGTCCACTTTTCCATGGCCTCAGTAGTGTTCGTATTGCTCCACTTGAATCAGAAAGTTCTGCTATTCGATGAAGTCTCCTTTCCATCAACTTGGCATATGATTCCCCTGGGAGTCTAAGGATCATGATCCCTCTACTACTGGATTACATCCTCTTGTCTCCTTTTTTGAAAATGAGGACCACCACCCAAATTTACAAGTCCACAAGTACTGTTCCTGTTTTCCACTCATTGTAAAGGTGTATTACCCATGATACCCAGCAAATATCCATGACATTCAGCATTTCAATATAGATTTCATCTAGTCCAAGAGCTTTGCTGCCTTGGAATGGTTTAAGTTGCGTCAGTGACCTCATCTATAGAAGTAGATCGAGTCCCACTTGTTGATTCTGGCAATGCCTTGTGAAAGGTAATGTTTTGTGAATGTAAACTGTAGTACACAGATTCCAGCTTCCTGCATTTTCCAAATGTCCAACTCGCATATTGGCACCTCTGGACCTTATACAGCTCTTTAACATAAAGTTAAAAGTTGATTGTTCTGATCTACATATGAGTTTTATCTCAGATCCCTGCTCTTCTCAATGTAGACTTCCCTAGATAACTCTTGCCAGGCTGTTAAAACCCCTTGCCTTGAATGGTCTTCCCCTGTTTTTTTTCATTTCCGGCCAGCTTCAGTGCTCCTACTGTCAGAGTTATTATGTTAGCTACTCTGATACACATTTCAGTCTACTGAACATTTGGTTCTTCAGCTTCTCCAATCACTGCAAACTTTTTGGAGTGTTTCACCACCCTCCCTCTGTTCTCCTCTCTCAGAGCTAGCCTGATTGCTACTCTTTTTAAGCCTACATTCTATCTAATTGGCTGATAACACAGCAACCTCATCTCCACACATGTTACATGTCTATTTATCTGCTACCTTCGGCCCAGTTGTGCGTCTTAGCTGCTTTAGGTTTCACTTACATACAGACTACTCTCCTCCAAAAAAAGGAAGCCAGTCTGATGGTCCCCTGCCATTAATAAACTCTACAACAGAAGGAAGAAACTGTTTCAGAAAAAGGTGAAGTCCCAAGACTGGAAAAATTCCCTGATTAGCCTCAACAAAAAGTTTAGATCCCTCATCAAAACCTCCAAAGCCAGCTATGAAGGCAGAATTGTGGCAGACATGTAAAACAACCACAAAGCCTTCTTTAGTTATATCAAGAATCTCCATGGCAGTACCCAGATCTGCTCTGAGTTGCTGCACAATGGTACCTCCTATACTGAGCCAAAAGATATTGCCAACATACAATTGATGAGGGGAAGACCAAAAAGCCAATGTGTTAGACAAAAAGAACTTTTACCTCCAAGTACAGCAGACCTATCAGAAGAAACCTCAAACGTTTTGGAACACCATTAACAAACTTCTTTACCCAGGACAATCTATCACTCCCAACCCACTAGGCTCCAACCCCGAGAATTCCATTCACACTGCCAATGCCTTTAATTCTTTCTTTACCAATGCTATCCAAACTCTTGCTAGCCACCTATCTCCAGATACCACAAATCTGCCTACTTCATCTTCAAACCCTCCCCCATCATTTCAGTTACAACCTGTGTCTACTTCCAGTATATGCTCCCTTCTCCAAAAACTAAAACCTACCACCCCTTTAGCTGACCAACTCCCAGCAGAATACCTTCAAAAAGGAGCTAAAGCCATTGCCTACCCCATATCCATTCTGATTAATAGAACCATAAGTGAAGGAAATATTCCATCCATCTGGAAAATTTCTTACATTATTCCACTACACAAAGGTGGAAATTCTTATGATTTCTCTAACTTTTGTCCTATAGCTCTGCTATCTCCTCTGGCAATAATTATGGAAAAGTGTATCCATAAGCAACTTCTTAACCACCTTCTCCAAAACAACTTACTTGCCAACTGTCAGCATGGCTTCAGACCTTATCACAGTACCATCACTGCCCTGCTATCATTCACAGATTGTATTAACAATAACCGTAACAAAACTTTTCTTTCCTCTGCAGTATTCATTGATTTATCCAAAGCTTTTGACATGGTTAATCATCAACTCCTTTTACATATAATGAAATCTCTATCACTTGATCCCTTAGCCATGAATTGGTTCAAATCTTACCTATAAAACAGACAGCAGGCTGTACTCTTTCACAACAATCTTTCTAATCTCCTTCCCATCTCCCTTGGTGTCCCTCAGGGCTCCATATTAGGTCCTTTCCTATTTTCCATTTTTATTAATGACCTTCAGTCAGCAATTCCACATACTACCTGCATTCAATATGCAGATGACTCTACTATTATCTGCTCAGCCACTTCTCAAACCAAACTACAGACCCTTACCCAGAAAGCATTTAATACTGTTGAAGAATGGTTCACAAACTGTTGCCTCCCCCTAAACCCAAAAAAAAACTAAACTGCTACTCTTCTCACCAACCCGTAAGTCCACCCCCATACATTTCACACTCACATCTAACAATGGTACTCTTATTTCTCCCGACCCTATTACTAAACTCCTAGGAATAACAATTGACAATAACCTCAACTTTGATAGTCATATTAACAATACAATAAAAACAGTCAACAAGAAACTGGGATCCCTCTATAGAATCAAACCCTTTCTTACACCAGTAGCCAGGACTGCTACAGCCAGAACTCACCTAATCTCTACTTTACTCTATGCTTCACCCATTTATATGAATCTTTCTAAAAACAACCTCAACAAACTGTCAGTATCCTATAACAATATTGCCAGATTTGCTACTGACTCTCCTTTCAGTACTCATCACTGCCTTAATCTAAAACAACTTGATTGGCTAGAGTTTCTACACCATCTCCAATTTCTACAGCTTGCTATAGCCCACAAGACCCTGTATCAACCCACCAATACTCCAATACTCTCAAGCCTCTTTACCCCCTACAATAATCCAAAAAATTTACGCTCATCAAACAAACTACTGTTTAACACTTGCAGATCCAACAACTCAGCAGGTGACTCCCTGTTCTCTAATACTATTGGAAAGCTATGGAATTTACTACCCACTGAGCTCACAACTCTGTCTTCGCTTACACTTTTTAAAAAGAAACTCAAACTATACCTCAATACACACTGGTTATGCTCCTGCACTAATCCTGACTAACTTTCTTACTTCTCACCAATAACTACCGTACATCATAATAGTCTTACCCTTATAGATTATTTTTACCATGAAACCGCTAATGAATTTCATAAATATATGTATATAACATCCTCTCATAAATATTATCCTTGCTGTTTACTGTTCTTGCTATGCACAGTTGGAGTATGTTAGTATTTTCTCTAACAATGTTTAATTATTTGCTATTTTTTGAAAAAAAAAAATTTTTTTTGTTTTAACTAAAATGTATTTGTTCTAACTACTACTACTTTCTATATTGTATTTTGTATGTATCTTTACTGTTATTTCCTTCTATATTGTATTTTGTATGTGTCTTGGAGCTTTTCTCCCCGGGCCTTTACTGAAAATGGACATGTATCCAGTTAGACTAGCCCGGTCAACAAATTTAAAACAAAATAAAATAAACATACTGGCTGGCAGATTCAGTGCCAGCTTTACACCTCATCTCCTCCCAAAGGATCACTCTCAATACCGGAAGAATACCAGGCACCCTGCATTACTGCGGCACAGGTTAAAGCTGCATTGTCTAAGGCCAAGAATACAGCTTCCATGGGACCCAACAATATCCCTGGTTGTGTTCTACATGAATTACAAAATGAACTGGCACCACATCTGTGTGCTCTGTTCACTGACATCCTCACCTCGGGCTTTGTCTCTACAGAATGGCGCACTGCTACAATCATCTCTATCCGTAAAGGAGGAGTGACTACAGTCCCTGGAAATTATTGCCCCATTAGCCTGATGAGTCTGATATGTAAGACTATGGAGCACGTCATCATTGACCTAATTAACAAGGATATAGGGAGTCTCCAAACTCTAGATCCCATGCAATCTGGTTTTGTGAAAGGGAGATCATGCCTGCTCAACCTGGTTGACTTCTTTGAGTCAGTCACCAGGGCTGTGGACGAAGGTAAGGCAGTTCATACAGCCTACCTTGATCTGGCCAAGGTCTTTGATACCATTTCTCACTCAGTTATTATTGATAAACTCACCAAACTGGGCATCAACCCCTATATCATTAGGTGGGTTGAAAATTGGCTCACAGATAGAACACACAGTGTGAAAGTAGCAGACTCCAAGTCAGACTGCCGACCAGTCATGAGTGGAGTCCCACAGAGATCTGTCCTGGGTCCTCTCCTGTTTGGCATCTACTTCTCAGAAGTCCAGGCCAACATGGAGGGACTCTGGATCACCAAATTTGTAGACAACTGCAAGCTGGGAACCATTATTAACTTGCCAAGTGATGCAGATATCCTACAGAAAGGCCTCACTGAGACCAATGACTGGTGTCGAAACCATGGCCTTAAGCTTAATGCCAAAAAAAGCGTTGTCATCCCCTTTGGGAAATACTCAGTTCCTACTAATTACCACATCGATGGGAACCCACTGAACACCAAAGGTGTTATAAGAGATCTGGGGACAAAGGTTGACAGCAACCTCTCCTTCGGCCACCACATAGCTACTGTGGTTAGAAAGTGCTTCTATGTGGCACATCTCATTACCAAGGGTTTTGCATCCAGGAAGAAAGAAGTCATCATTTCTTTCTACTCTTCCCTCATTAGACCAATCTTAAAGTATTATGCCCCATTAGGCAGGTACCTCACTAGACACCTGCAGCAGCTGGAGAGGCCACAAAAATATGTCACGAAGAGGATCCTAGGCCTTAAACACATGTCCTACATGGACAGACTCAAAAAACTTCAGCTATTCTCTGTCTCATATAATCTACTAAGAGGCAATCTCTGCTTGACTTACAAAGCCATGTCTGACCCAGCTCTGTTAGAAATGCTACATCTAAAGAAAATCCAAATCCTCTGCACCACATGCTCCAGAGACCTCAACCTCATTACCACAATCAACAGGACATGATGGAGGGACAGGTTCTTAACCCAGAGACTGCCAATGCTCTGGAATAGAATTCCTATACATGTCAAGCAGAGCACCTCACTAGCCCTCTTCAAGAGAAATCTTAATGAGTGGATGGGAAATAGAAAGTTCACCCCGGGTATCACTCCAGTGGCTCTACTTGATAGAGGCAATGGGAACTAATGACGGGTGGCACAATGCCAGGGCACTTCTATGGGCTAGTCTTGTAAAGGCCCCAGGGCCATTAGCCTAGTATGCACCTATGAACCTATGGTCTGCCTACTGATATTTCTAAGTGAGCTAGTCTGACAGTATGTCTCATCCCATGCTGCGGTATGATTTAAAGGCAAGCTAAGAAAAGAAACTTTCTGACACACTGCATGCACAAACTACATGCACACACACAGACCCACACACGCAGAAACACACACACGGGTGCACAGAAACACACATACACACACACACACAAATATACTGCTCACCTAATTCAGCCCACAGAAATGTTTTTTTCCTTATTCCAATGAAAACAAAATTAAAAGAAAAAATAATTATAAGCAAAAAAAATAGCCAATTGGAAGACAGCATTAGCTGTAAAATATATATACTTTCAACTCTCTGAATGAACCTGAACTAATATAATCATAATATAATCCTTGCTAAAATATTAAAATGTAGCAAATAAATGATGTCACTAAAAAAATGAAATTCATCTCAGAACCAAATTAAAATATGTAAAAACTATAAGCCTAACTAAAGTATTGTAAGTAATTCTTTGAAGTCACTGGCAAAGACTATCGTAACATTAAAAAATACAGGAAAGTATAAATGGAATACGCATAGGTCTGATTTATGTGATACATGAAGTATATTTTTCTGTAAGATTAGGACATTTATTTCTTGACACATGGCCTCACCACTGGTCAACAAACTCATTTGCTAAACCTACGGGGCAAGATATTCGATGTATTACAACTAGTCAGCCATGTATTCCATATATCTAAATATGTATTTTTTTGTATATCTCCCTATCTAGTCTGTCTATCTGTCTCTTTGTCTGCCTATACTGGTCTATATTGTGGCATAATGACTTCTAAGGCTGGGAAGCACACAGCCTAGTGTAGTGTGTGTTCTCTACTTACACACTGGTTGGGGTTGCCTTTACCAGGAGGTATATCATAGAATGCAAATAAAAATCTTCCAAGTATGCATTGGGCAGACAGAAAAGAGAGGGAGCTTCTAAATCTGAAGCTAACAGGTAACCATATGGAAGCACCTCTCCAAGATAACTAATCCATGTGCCAATTGATGAGGAATAGCAGTGTCTAAGAGTATATCATGGCTGCTGCTTCTTGAGGGGAGGCAGATGTCTGATATCTGGGTCCAGAGAGTGTTCTGTATGTGTCACTGAAACCTGTAAAAGGGATAGGAGCTGTGATTTTAAAAAAGAGTATCTGTCTATAGGGCAAATAGTGCTGAAAGGAAAAGACTGCTGTCAGTAGTTTATTTTACTGGACAACTTTGGGAACAAATGGTACTCATTATGAATGAACACTGAAATTATATTTGCTAAAATAAGGCCACATTGAACTGAACTTTGGGAATATTTTATGTGCACTATTGTAAGCAGACTGTATTTATGTGGACTTGTTTTTACAAGAGTATTTGTTGTAACAGACTAAGAGGGTATTAATGGCAGCATTACATTTTTGTTACTCTCTATAATGTTGGCAAGAAAATTAATTTTATATTTTTTCTTGTAAATAAACATAAAATTAAAACTGAAGAGCTGTTCCTAGATACTGACATTGCACATACACACAGACACAGGCAGACACATACACACACACACACACACACACACACACACACACACACACACACACACACACACACACACACACATACATATTACATATCTGGCTTCACTACCGGGTATGCTGGACATACATTCTGCATTTCGTGACTTATTGCACTGGCTTCCTCTGATTGTGCTGTACAAAGCTATGCTGGATATTTGCCTTGTTTTGCACATCGTCTGTCGAGCATCTCTTTTTTTCCCATTTTGCACATGGGGTTGGGGTGTCACTTCAATAGAGACAGCCATCTAGAGCCAAGGTTCACACTGCTGGGTGACTAGGCCTGCCACAGCTGTTCTTCCATACCACACATTCTCATGCACACTCACACCTATGACCAATTCAGAGTGACCAATCCACCTACTAGATGTCTTTGGAATGTAGGAGGAAAAAGCAGAACACCCCAGCCAACAATCAAACCAAACTTCTTGCTGTGAGGTGACAATGTGTCTGCTGCACCACTGTGCCACCCTATGTTGAGCATCATGTTCCATAATATTGCCATGGTTGTGCATATCCAGTGATCTGTACCTTCAGCATACCTCTCTACCTTAGCACAAACTTGATTTTATCATCTCAGGCATGTTGCCTTCTAGCTATACATGCTGCCTCTCTTGCTCACTCCCCAGAATGCTGTTGGGAAGTCATTTGGATCAGCTAATTACTGTTGTTTCTTCTCATAGCATATGGTTTCTGTTATGTGATGCACTGCACAGCCATTTTCTCCAGACCTGTAACTTTGTTTGGTTGCTTTTGTCCCACATAGAACACCAGTTGAAGCTCATGACATGTATCATGCCTGGATACCTGTTTTCAGATTCCCTATGCTGGTCTACCATATACATAAATAAAAAATGCCAGTTAAAGAGTATGTTTTTTGTCTTTTAAGTCTATCTATGTGTTGCAGTTAGCATCCTAAAGCTGTCAGATTTCCCTCTGTGCTCCTCCCTTAAAATGATAGCATCCTCATTTGAATACCTCCTCTGATTTGCTGTTTACTACTTATTCAGGGGCCTCACTGCTCTTTCTCACCTTACTTGGCCATAGCAATATTCTGTGCTTGTCATGGCTGCCATGCTAGTACTTATGCATTTTTGTACTGGCTTGGTTGTGTGCCTGCAGAGTGCATGGCACCTGTGTTGTACATTTACATCCATGTTATTTTCTTTGCTGCCTGTGAATTGTTGTTGTCGTTGTCTGCATACCATGTTGGGTGGGTGTAGATCATTGAGCGTATTGTTCTTATTCAGCCACTATAGCTAGGTGGCATGTACATATAAGTACTGAGCACGTGCAAGAACAGTGCCATTTTGTACAGTCAGCCAGAGTGAATGCAGTCATGAATGGAGATGCACATATGAGCGGGTCTGAAGTAATGAGTGAATCAGTTAGCTTACATACAAGTTCTAATTACAGTTCTTGACATGTTTATGTACAGTAAATATCTTGAACCCATACACCGCTTCACTGTCTCTTTTGAATGCATAAGACAAATGACATAGTGCCAAAATGGGATCCAAAGTTGAAGCAACACACAAGCCATGGGACATGCAGTTAAAAGCGGAGGAATATACTGGAGTGAACTCGCAAACAGGTCAGCGGTCATTCAAAGGTACTTTATTTATTTTATTTTATTTAACATTTGTTTACTGGCAAAGTCCAACTGGACACAGGTCCTTTTTCAGCAGAGGTCATGGGAGAAAAGCTCCATGAGTAACAGTAAATTTGAATGTACACATTACAATAATCAATAAAGTATAAAGTAAACAAATTATAGTATGCATAAGAAAATACAAATTTGTTACATCTTGACAACAAAACCTAGGCTTTGAACATAGCTAGTACTATTTGTAAAGTATGGCTTGTAAATCAAGATATAAGGTTAAGACAGGTCGGCAGGAATAAAGGATTAAACACCGGTGAAGAGGGTGGATATGGTTGGGTTATACTGTGATGTATCAGAGCATTCATGAGGGGTTAGTACAGGAACATAGCCACTTATTTTTTTTGATAAACTTTAAGTGATGGCTTAAAGTGGTTAGTGGATGAAACTGAGAGAATGGATTTAGGAAGGGAGTTGCATATACGAGATATATAGTTGGAAAATAAAGATTCTCCTGCAGTGTTGTTGGCTTTGGAGATGGTGAGTAAGTTTTTATTGTTAGAGCGAAGTGGTCAGCTGGAACTTTAAGGAAGGATGAGATTTTGTAGTGCTGGGGTTCTGGTTGGTTGTGTTACAATTTTGTGAGTTAGAGAGTTGGTTGTAAAGAATAACCTGGGAAGCTCAAGACAGTCTAGTATCCTTAAAGCTGTACAATGATGTGTTCTATATAGGCAGTCAGATGCAAACTTAGTAATTTTATTATAACGTGCTTCTAGCTTAGATAAGTCAGTTTTCCTTAGATTAATTAAAATTGGAGAGGCATATAGCAGAGTGAAGAGTAGATGGGTTTGTGCTAATGTAATTTTGATCATTGTGGTCAGGAACATTTTGTGCCTATATAGACTTCCAAGTTTCTTATGGACTTTTTTATAGTTAGGGAGACATGCAAGTCAAATTTTAGGGTATTGTCCATTTCCACTCCAAGAAGCTTTGTATGTGTTGTTGGGGAGATCTCAGTATTGTCTTTGGCTATTATGTTAAATGATGGGCATCAGATAGATGTCTTGTTAGGTTGGAAGAGTAATAATTTAGTTTTGTTTGGGTTCAGGATTAGATGGCATTGGCTAACCGTGTTTCAACAGAAGTGAACGTTTCCTGTGTTTGAGAATGAAGAGTTGATAGAGAAGTGGCAGTACAGATAAGTGTTGAATCATCTGTATACTGTATTATGGAACCATGTGGAGTGGCTGCGTGTAGATTATTAGTAAAGAGGGAGAAAAGGAGTGGGCCCAAGATAGATCCTTGGGGGACACCAGTGGATAAAGGAAGGCATGGAGATAGGTCACCCTGCCATAGAATAGAATCTTGATGGCCAGATAAATAGTTATGAAACCATGCTGTGGCAGATGGTGAGAAGGATAGTTCAGTTAGTACATCTATTAGTTTGGAATGGGAGACCATATCAAAAGCTTTTGATAGGTCTAGAAAGATGGCAGATACAAAGTTGTTGTTATTCCTGTGATGGTTTACAGTATTAGTGAAGGATAAGAGACCCATTTTGAGTATTTGAGAGAAGGTTATTTGTTAGTAAGAATTCCATGACTTGCAGATGAATACACCTTTTGAGTAGCTTAGAAAGAGGTGAAAGAATAGCAATTGGATGATAGTTTATCAGTTCTTTGGATGGTCCCCCTTTATGAAGTCTGATTACATGAGAAATCTTCCACAGTTGAAGGACCTTGTTTTTGAGAATGGATCTATTTATAAGGATTGATACTAGGAAGGCTATAGATTCAGCTGCAATTTTGAGGTATTCACTGGGCAAGTTATCTACAGCAAGTGTAGTAGGTTTTAATTTCTGGAGTAGTTTTTTTATAGTGGCTGTAGGAACTGGGGAGAAAGAGAATGAGGCATTGCTAGTTGTAGACTTGGCTGGTTTGGTATCAGGAGTAGGAGTTTGCTGTTTGGAAAGGGCAATTATAGATTCACTAAAATGTTTGTTAAAAATGGTAGCTACACTATTGGAATTGTTGTGGATGTTTAGGGTTGGTGTAGTAGATTTTCCTGGGTGAAGGATTGAGTTTATAGCTGGCCAGAGTTTTTGAGGGGTTTTTTTTATATGTGTTTTGAATGTTATGATATAAATTTATTTTATCCTGTTTTATTTGTTTTTTGTCTTATTTCTAATTTCCTGATACTGTTGTTTAGAAACTACTATGTTAGTCTTAAACCATAGTTACCAGGCTTTATCTCTAGTTTTCAGAAGGGCACTAGTGTCTCTGCTTAGCCAGGGGGCATAGTTTGATTTTACTCTGATGGTTCTAACAGGGGTATGTGCAGTTAATATTTCTAAAAAGGATTTATTAAAGTGGTTCACTGTGTCATCTAGGTCAAGGTATTTGAGTGGAGTCCAATTACACCTTAGGTCAGCTACGAATTTGTCAAGATTAAAGTTATGTTTTTTTTTTCTGAGTTGTTTAAACATAGTAGGTTTTGGTGGGAATATGTGTTGTCGTATAAGAAATGTGGGAAGGTGGTCGCTCAGACCATCAGGAAGGCAACCTGATTGGAATAAGTGAAAGGAGTTATTTAGTAATTTCCAATCCAAGGTGGATTATTTTTTGCTAGCTTTATCTATTCGGGTAGGTTCTTGAATAGTTTGTGTAAAACCATGCAAGTTTATGTGATCTGTGTCACATGCAAACCAGTCTAAATTAAAATCACCCAGTATATTTAAACTCGTTTAAATGATTTTTCAGTCACCACATATTTGGCAAAGCATTTAAAACATTTGAAATAATTACCAAAATAAATGAAATTTCTGAAATTGTGACATACTGATAAAAGTATTCAGAATAAATACAAAGTGTTCAAAATAATTTCCAAAGTGTTAAAATGTACAAAAAGGCTAAAACAACTGCATATCTTCACAATGTATACTTTTTCACATTAATTAAAGCTATTTGAAGTTCCAAAGTTTCTAGGAATGTTCGTAGTGCTTGCACTGTCAAAGTGAAGCCTTTTCAAAGTGATTGTTGTGTATTCAAATATAATTACAAGTCCTGGTCTATGCTTATGTTTAAACATATTTTATTGTTATGGCAGAGGGATTTCACAGATCTGAACTGCTGGTGTTTGATAAGAATATTGCCGAGAATTGGAGAGTGTTTGAGCAAGAATATGATATTTTCATACAGGCTGCTTTTTCTGATAAAGACACATACAAAACCCTTCATACTTTTTAATTTAGCAGGCTTGGGAGCCATTGAGAGGGAACGCTCATTTGTGTATGCAACTGCTGTGTATGCAGGGGAGGGGGGAAACCTGCCATATTCTGATACAGGCTGAAACACGGGAAGACCTTAAGTGCTTAAAATGTAAATTTAGAGAAATGTGTAACCCTCAAATGAATATTACAATGGAAAGGCACATATTTTACAGAAACAATCAAAAGCCTGGTGAAACTATAGCAGCATATATTACTGACTTGAGAAATAAAGCAAAAACTTGCAGATTTGATGATTTGCGAGATGAGTTGATAAAGGACAGACTTGTGCATGGTGTTAATAATGATGCAATGGAAAGATTTTGCTTCGAGATAGTGATTTAATGTTGAGCAGAGCCATAGAGATTTGTAAACATATGAGCTTACAGAAAAGCACACAAATATGCTTATGAATGAGAAAAAATGTGCTTGCTGTAACGAACAGTGCAATTGTTGATAGTATGGAAAATAAGATTGGGTGCAAACGGAAATATAAACCAAAGGGTATGGCAGCTTTTAACTCTAATCATAAACCTGAATGCAGCCGCAACAAGCAACCTTATTGTTAACTGTCATAATTGTGGAGGCAACCATGAACCTAAACAAGAAAAGTGCTTAGCTTTTGGTCAACAATGCAACAAATGTAAAAAGCAGAATCATTTCAAAAGACTTTGCAAGTCTAAAGTGGCACATACTTTTGTTAAAAGAGAACATCCAAAGAAGCAAGTAGATCAGAAAGCAAGCCAGGAGCAAACTTTCTATGTTGATGGTGCCTGTATGATTGATGGAACTGTTAACACAGTAGATTATCAGTTGACAACAAAGAGTGAAATATTTTGTACTGTTCGGATTAATGGGAAACCTGTAGAGCTTAAAGTAGACACTGGGTCCAAGTGCAATGTTATATCAGCACATATATTTTCCAAAGTAAAAGCTGGTGAGAAACCTTATTCAGCAAAGTGTGCGAAACTTGTTGCTTATGGTGGTGAAAAGATTCAAACTGATGGAGCAGTAGTTCTCACAAGCCATTCTGCTGGGAACAGCTATGACTTGCACGTGCAGTCACTGTTAGGCCTCAAAGACAGTTTGAGAATGAGACTGATTACATTTAATAAGGAGGTCTGAACAACCACAATAGTTTTACACAGAATATTTTTTGCGATATGCTGATATTTTCAAAGACGAGCTTGGTAAACTGCCAGTCACATATTCCATGAAGTTAAACCCTGAAGAAAGCCCAGTTGTCAGACCAGCAAATAAAGTTCTGATAGCAATGCAGAGCAAAATGAAAACAGCACTAGACAAAATGAATTTAGGTGTGATAACTCCAGTAAAAGAACCAACTGAATGGGTATGCTCCATGGTCGTAGCTCATAAGAAAAGTTCAGATGGTATTCGAATATGTATAGATCCCAGAGATTTAAACAAAGCACTTAAATGTCCTCATCATTTGATGGGCATAGTAGGAGATGTAGCAGCTCTTATGTGAAATGTCACTATTTTTTAGTCTTAGATGCAAAAAGTTAATTTTGGCAAATTTCGCTGGATCACAGATCTTCATTGTTAACTACTTTCAGTACACCATTTGGTAGATACAGATTGTTGAGAATGCCATTTGTGATAATTTCTGCCAGTGAAGTATTTCAACAATCCATGGCACAAATTTTTTCAGGTTATCCATGTGCTATTATAGTAGACAACATTATTGTAGTGGTCAATGGTGAAGATGAACATGACAGAAACCTCAAGAATGTTCTAGACTGTGCACGTGAAGTCAGTCTTAAATTGAATCCTCAGAAATGTAAATTCAAGCTGAGAGAAGTTACTTATGTGGGTCATTTGTTTACTAGTTCTGGCTTACAACCAGATCCATCTAAGCAAGCAGCAATTCTTGAGATGCCAGTTCCAGACAGTGTCACATCTTTGCATAGTTTTCTAGGTATAGTCAACTGTTTTGGAAAGTTCATCCCAGACCTGTGTGAGCTTTCATATTTGTTATGAGAGTTGACATGCAAAAATGTAAACTGGTCCTAGTTAGTACAACACCAAAGAGCATTTGATGTTCTGAAACAGAAAATTGCCACTCGACCTACATTGAGATATTATGATGTTCACAAACCAGTAACTCTTTCATGAGATTCTTCAAAGTATGGTCTTGCTGCACTGTCTTCATTAAGGCATGCCAGTAGCATATGTGTCCAGAACTTTAAGCCAAACTGAAGTGCAGTATGCGCAAATTGAAAAAAAGTTCTTGGCAGTAGTGTTCACATGTTCGAAGTTCCACGATTATATTTACGGCAAACCTGTTCAAATAGAGACTGATCACCATCCTTAGTGACAATGTTGAAAAAGCAAATACATCCAGCCCCAGCATGTCTGCAACACATGATATTAAAATTGCAAAAGAACAATTTCAATATTGTTTATACAAAAGACAGATATATATACCTTGCAGATGCTTTCTCAAGAGCACCTAGACAAACAACAAACAACAGAACAGCATGACAATGAGAAAGTAGGCTTTGAAGTCTTGGAAATCAAAAATTTTTCCTCATCACGTCTTGATGAACTCAGAAATTACACAGCTTTAGACCCAATTCTCTAGAAACTGAACATGTTGTCAGTCATGGATGGCCAGTGCGACAAACCAGTTTACCACTAGACATACATAAGTATTTTCCTAACTGAGACAAGGTCATTATGGAAGATGGAATCATCATGAAAGGTCCAAAAGCGGTTATACCTTCATCATTACAACAGGAATATATCCAGATTTTGCATCATGGTCACCCGGGTACTGATTCAATGAAAATAATGCTAGAGGCATAGTATTTTGGCCTTCTATATCAAAATATATAGAGAAAGAAACTCTAGCATGTTCTATTTGCAATTGTACTAGATCGCAACAACAGAAAGAACCACTTCAGCTAAACCAGATTCATGAATTACCATGGTCAATGGGTGCTACTGATATTTTCGAATGGAATGGTCAGCATTACCTAGTGTTAGTAGACTCTTACTTGAATTGGTTTGAAATAGACCTTCTTCCTAATTTAACATCTAGCATTGTCATCACAAAATTGAAGACAAATTTTTCTGTTCATGGTAGTCCGTACAAAGTCATATCTAACAATGATTCACAGTTTACAAGTCAGCAGTTCAAGAAATGTGCTGAGTCTTGGGACTTTGCCCATGTTACTAGTAGTCCTGAGTATCCATGGTCCAATGGATTAGTTGAGCATGCAGCTCAAAGTGTGAAATGTTTGTTAGAGAAATCTAAGAGAGATTGTACCAATGTTTTTCTTAAGCTACTCAATCTCAGAAACATTCCCTGAGATAACTTGCTTGGTTCACCTGCTCAGAGATTAATGTCTAGACAGACAAGAACAAACATGCTGATCAGTAAACAACTATTGATTCCAAATGCTAAGGACAATAGAGTGGTCAAGACTCAACTTTTGAAAAAATTGCCAGTCACAAAAATTGTACTACAGTAAATTTAGCAAACCTGTTAGACCATTAAGACTAGAAGAGATCGTAAGGATGCAAACATCTAACGGATATGACCGAGTGAGAATTATCAAAAGTATTTGTGAAGAACCAAGATCTTATATTGTACAATCGGAAGGAATCGATATTAGAAGAAACCAAAGACATATACGTCTGGTTTCTGAACCAGTGACATAGCAGATTGCCTGTGCCAAAGACTTTGTTTCTCAGAGTGACATTACACTAGTTCAGATTTCAGAGGACAGTGTACTTTCCTTGAATAATCCTGATACAATCACTGAAGTTCCTATTGAGAAGAATTCCCCAGAGACTGTCCTTGTTGCTAAGTCCAGTCAAAGTTTTTATGTGACCAGATCAGGTAGAATTTCCAGACCCAATCCAAAATACACAGTGACTTGGACTTGAGGTTTGATTTGTTATTAATATTGAAATGTTATCTAGCGTATGGATTGTCTTGTTTTCCTATTGCATGTCAAACAAATCAAAGAGAGATGATGTAGATCATTGAGTGTATTGTTCCTATTCAGCCACTATAGCTAGATAGCACGTACAAATAAGTACTGAGCATGTGCAGGAACAGTGCCATTTTGTATAGTCAGCCAGAGTGAATGCAGTCATGAATGGAGATGCACACGTGAGAGTATTTGAAGTAATGAGTGAATCAGTTAGCTTAAATACAAGTTCTAATTACAGTTCCTGACATGTTTATGTACAATAAATATCTTGAACACATACACTGCTTAATCGCCTCTTTCAAATGCATGAGATAAGCGGCAGTGGGGAGCGACCAGCTACATGTTTAACTACACTAACTGGTTGCGCCTGCTACATAGTCATTGCAGTTGCACCTCAGAATGAACACCATACTGTCACATCATTATGCAGCATATGACATTATGCAGATGGTTTAATACGTGTGATACATCCCACACCTGGCAGGTGTGTCATGCCAGTACTGCAGTCTCTTTTCTGTGCATATGTGTTGGTATGCTGCCAAAGCTGTGCTAAGGTACAGCATTATGCAGATGGCACAGACCACTGGATGTGCTTTATGCTACTTTAGTTACACTTGATTTTGTGGAGGTGTAAATGCCTTTTCTTTTTCAAGTGTATTTGCTGCAAGGCTGATGCATTTCAGTGATGTGTTGACTCATAACGGTAAACACACAGACATGCACACACACACACACACACACACACACACACACACACACACACACACACACACACACACACACACACACAAAAAACAAATAAAACATCCTTCATAGAAATTGATAGCAAACTGAGACAAACGATATAGTACTTTTGTAGCTCATTATTATTCAGTGGATGTGGCAGTGAATTAATATGTAGTACATGGATCATGGGGATTATACTCAGATGTTTAGAAGAAGACACCCATGACATGCTACAGTACTCATTTAACTGCTGCTATAGTGACACACCCAATATTAACAAATGTTAAACACCTCTTGCTAAACTTGTTAAGTTTGGATCTTATGTTAAGCAGTCAAATTTGCCAGAACTAACCAGCAAAAGATAAGAGTCAGAATAAAAAGCAAATCTGTTTCTGTCTGCTGTCTATACTGATAACATGTCCCTCACTTCTTCTCATAGACTTAGAAAGTAGCTTGAATAACAAGATGTGCTCACCTGCATTTTCTGAAGGGTACAAAGTCTGAAACTGAAATAAGCTTTATTACTTAGTGACTTCAGTCCTCAGTGATTTATCTGAAAACAAGTATTTAAATTTTTAAATATTTTCATAAATATTTTATGAGGAAGAAACCAAACATATGAGGCAAAAGTCTGGACATTCTGCGAAAATCTGGACATTTGCGAGGCATGGCAAAGTGAGTGTAGACATAAGGGACTGTGTTACACTGTTCCTGACAGTGCTCATGAAAAGCCAAATTCCTGTGCCCCTACCAGGAACCAACACCCTATCCTCTTCAAGTGAACAGGATATATGTAAAGATCGGCTTATTACAGTTACATCCATGCCCCACCTCTTCCTCTGCAGCAATCAGCTTATTACAGTTAGATCCATGCCCCACAAGCTCTTCAACTGAAAAAAAAATACAGTTCGTTCTACCGGGGCTACAATCAGGTGGTCAGATGCACAACACACCCCCTCCTCCTTCCTTCCCCAGCCATTCAGTTCCCAGTTCTGTCCCCTGCCCAACCCTCCTTGCTCACTTTTTATTAAAAAAAATATTTATTTTAAACCATAGCAAACTACTTGCTACAAATGTAGCAAACAGTTGCTACATGTTTATACCTTGCCTGCATAAACAGCTACAGTGCAGAGGTTGTATTTAAAAAAAAAATTCTATTTTTTTTTTTAGTTTTAGACTGTAGCAATCTGCTTGCTACAATGTAACAAACAAACCAACGAAAAACTGCTGAAAATAAAAAAAAAAACTCGAAGAGGAAAACTGGATATATACAGAACCAAAATTTATTATTAGCACTTTTGTTTAAATATTGCAAAACTTCTTCAGATCTCAGAAGAATAAGTTTGGCAATGTTTAAACAAAAATGCTAATAAAAAAGTGGGGTCTGTATATATCAGTTTTCTGCTTTGCATTGCTTCTTTGCTTGCTACAATGTAGAAAATTATTTTCTACAGTTTAGACCACCCACAGAGTGCTATAGTGATCAAGTCTGACTGCAAGTGCAATAACAACTTTTAAAAGCAGCTATTACATTAAAGAGATCTGGATCGGCTGATCATGCTGCCCCACCAAAACGCTGGGCCTGGGACAGCGTCCTCTCTTGCTGCACTGTAAATATGCTACTGGCGCATTTTAAGTTTGTCATGGCGTTGAAAGCCCGAAAAATGTTTGCCTTTTTTGTTTTGTTCTGTTTTTTTTTTTTTTTTTTGTAACCAGTAGTAGTGCATGGTGCAGATAAATCTCCAAGTACAAAGATTTATGAACAGGTCTCCAGTCGTAACTTTTAATTATGTGTTCTCACCATGGATGCCAAGATTTACCTCTTGTCACCTCTTGAGATTTATGCTTAAGGTGAATTTTTTGGCATCCATATATCAAACAAGTAATAAGCAAGTTATGATTGATGACCCAATCATAATCCTATCTATCTCAGTCACAGATTCATAGTTTTATACTAGGCTAATGACTACCAGGTTCATTATAAGCCTAGCTGTACAACCCAACCTAGCTTTGTCCCTGAGAATCTTGGATGATTATATGGTAGGGTATCTTAGTAAGGAAGTAGCTATAGGTTATATGTGTGTGTGTGTGTGTGGGGGTATATTAGTTGGGGATTAATCTACTTCCTCTTGACCTCTGTCTGCCAGAGACACAGGGGTCAGACCAGAGGTAAATTTGTGATTTCCCATCCAGTGATCAAGGTTTTATTTGACTACGGTCAGGGGCAAACTCTACTGCACGTGTATGAGAAGCTTATTCCATAGTTTGGAGATCCTTTGACATACATATCAGTCTCTCCAGCAGGTTGTATTAATGTTGCAGGCAAAATTCAAGTACTTAGATCTAGTGTTTCTGGTGCTGTTTGTTTGCAGATGTGCAAGGGATCCATCAGCACTAGATATGAGTATGCCTTACATGCCTGGTATAGATCACCTCGCAGTAACCTGTAGGAGACTAGGTACAGAGATAGGACCTCAAAGCAATCTGTGTAGGGCCAGTTATTCATACCCTGGATTCACCTGGTGAGGAAGCTCTGAGGGCAATTCCAACTGTTGCAAGTGCCCGGTAGGGTACATTCCAAAGGTGGTATTATAGTCAAAGATGGGCCTCTTAAGGGCTGAGTAGAGTGATAACTTCCTTGTACCTCAATGCCATAACCTTGCCTATGAGTTGGGCAATATAAAATGATTTTCTTACTATCTTGGCTACATGTCGGTCAAAGATCAGATTACTGTCTAAATATGTTCCTGGATACCTAACTACCTGGTCAACTCAAAGGTGTTTTATCGATGGAGTAATTTGCTTGGTTGCATGATTTCCCAAAGGCATGATAATGTATTTCTTCATGATGAGTTTTAATCTATGGCTTTGGCACCAGCTATTTGTTTGTGTTAGACCCTCTTATAGAATGCCAGTGTTGTGGAGGAATCTATAATAGCTCCCAATTTACAATCATCTGCAAACTTGGTGAGCCAAAGGCCTTTTACATTAGTTCTGACTTCCAAGAAGTAGATGCCAAACAGGAGTGGGCCTGACATGGAGCTCAGGTGTACTCCACTCATGACCAGTCATTTGATGGAAGTGGTCTTACTGATCTTGACTTCTTGGGTCCTATCTATAAGCCAGTCATCAGTCCAGTGAGTTATGTAGAGATTTATGCCTAGTTCTGAAAGTTTGTCAATAATACCTGAGTAGGGTATTGTAGCAAATGCTTTGGCTAGGTCAAGGTAGGCACTATGCACCATTTCCCCTCACCCATAGCCTTGGTGACCCTCTCACATAAGTCTATCAGGCTGCGTAAACTAGACCTTCCCTTACCAAACCCAAACTGGGATGGGTCCAGTATTTGTAGGTTGCCAATGTCCTTGTTGATCATTTGCATGAAAATTTGTTCCATGACTTTACATATTAGACTTGTCAGACTGATGCAAAGAAAAGTGGTATTAATCATGTCCTCCCATGCTGATAGATATTGGTTCCCCCCAGAGTGACACCAGAAACAAAGCCAATTATTAAAATTAATCTTTTTCTGATCATGCTGTGCCATCATCCTTGGTGAAGGTGAAATGCTGCTCAGTGCAAGGCATGTATCTGTCTGTGACATATATTCAGAGAGATCCATAATATCTCTTTTCATGTAGTCCATTGAAGTACATTTACATCCACATGGACTATGATAGAATTATATTGGTACCAGTGGCGTAGTGACTTGAGTGTGAGCATTATATTGCAGATCCTAGCTTCAAATAGGCAACTAACCATTATCTTCTCATTGTCCAGGCTGATGAGAAGGGGCTTCTGTGTGTTGTACAGTAGAATCTCCTGGGACAAGAATACTAGGTAAAGTGTTTGCTTGTCATATGGCTTTGATCTTGGGAGATCATTGGGTGTAGGCTTGTGTGTGGTGTTATGTGTTGGTTTTGGGGTGTGCTTTAGTGACTGCTGAGTATAGGCCTAGGAGGTCTTTAAGGTTTGAGAAGGTTTCTTTCAAGTTCTTCAGTGTAAGAAGATATATGTATGTGTGGCGAGTGTTATATGTGAAATATGTAGTGTGTGTTTATTTGACAACCTTGTTTGTAAGTGGGATTTTTGCCTCCAAGGGAGTTATGTATATACAGCTCTCGCATACTGTGTTTGTTTCTTTAAGGATTAAAATGTGATCCGATGTACTGAGTACATAAGACAATTGCTACGTTGTCTCAGGATGTCCATATATACCAAGCTTATCCATGTTGTCAGGACCTGTATTATTGGGCTATTATTGATTAGGGACTTGGATTTACAGGGGTCATGTCAGTGGTGTTGAGGGTTAAGGCTAGATGTTAGATAATGCTGTCTTCTGCTATTAGTACTGTTTGATGCACTAACTAGCTGTCTAAACTTAGCATCATACAAAGCCTTTCTGTGTTACAGGTATAGTCTTTAATATTAGCTTTATAGGTACATTTTACAAACTAAGTGTTTGTTACTATGCAGGGCACTGCTAACCACTGCTGTGCAGTGAGTAGTACTGCACAAATACTCCTAATTTATAACCAACAGAAATAAAACCCCTGATAACTAACTACTGTGCCCCCTGGCCAATAAATGAAAGCACTTTAAGATCTCTTGAGTGCTTCCCAACTCAGGGAGACCAGGTAATCCTCTTCTGCCACCAGATGCATGATCCTGGCATTCCTTAATGTAAAAGGCAAGTGCAAATGAACGCCAAACAGCTAAGTCTGTAAAAAGCCCTCTGGCTGATGAAACAATTTCACATTAAACCTCCCTGTTTTTTTTCCCAACTTGGACAGACCAGGCTACCTTTCTATTGCCACTAGAATTGCACCCCCAGTCTTATTAATGTAAAAACACACTTTAGTTAACCAAAAGTGAAAAGGTATCAGAAACAAATCAAATAACTAGTGATTTCTTGTTTTACAATGGGAGAGTTTTAACTACCATTGAACTGAGTTGCTCTCTGTTGCAGGGGGCTTCTGATCAGAAGTGGAATACCTGTTAATGTGAGTACCGCTGCTTCAAAAAATAACCTATGTTTCAACCAAATAACATCAGATTCTGAATCTCATTCTCACAGTTTTCAAACATTTTCACTAGGGGTGTGTCGCCACATTCACCTTATCCTTGGCATTGTGCCCCACCTTTGAAATGCATATGTACTAACTCTGAGTTAGTGCTTCAAGATACTAAGTACAGATTCTCCTATTTTCACTTGTCTTTTCAGAGTTCCAAGGATTGCAGTTACTGTCTTCAAACCCTCAGTGGGTAGCCATTCTGGAGGAAAACCAATATAACTCACCAGTGAGTTTGGTAACAACATTGAAAGCCAGATCATTACAGCTGCCAAACATTTATAAATAACGGTTGCCATTTTTCCTAACTAGTAAATGGCAAAAACTAATGAAATGCTGAACAATACAATTTCCCCTTAAAATACTAATATTCATTTTGTATCACTTTCTTTATTTCTGAAATTGTAAAACGTGTCACTCTTATTTGTGTTAATAAAGTTATGGCTTCTTTCAAATGTTTTACTTAGAACAGCTACTGCATGTGAAGCTATTACCAAGTGGTCCATGTTGAGTTGAAAATATGGGAATCAGAAATGTGATCCTCAAAACAATGAAACTGAAAGTGCAAGTACAGAGAATGTGTACTAAACCGGATTTGTATTACCTTGGAGCATCTTCTCTAATCTGAGCTACAGTGACCTAGGAGTTAGTATAGAGCATATAGGGAAGGAACAGGAGAGTGGGTTACATAGCCCCCCCCCCCCACATTTGGGATGCAGGAGCAAAACATTTTAAAGCTGTTGCACTGAATTTTGACATATATTATATTTCTCTCACAGACACATTTTAGGCCTACCATCTACTCATTTACTGTTATCTGAGCACAGTTCTCATACTGGCAGCCATCTGGGGATTTTTCTCTTTGCAGTCCTAACATGCACTTTTATGCACTTTTAAATGTGAATGCGGCACCAAAGGAAATAACTTCAATCACTTTGACGCAGTATTGATGGTGTATACAACATTCATGCTACAGTCACTTTTACCTTCCTTAGTGTGCATTATATTGTTCTTGCTGCTTTGACATCAAAAGCTGTGTTGTAATTATTGTGCAATTTTTAACAGATGCAATCTTCCTGAATATTTTTCTACTGGCAACTGTAAAGTACGAAGCATTTACCAATATATGCTGTAAACTCACTACTGAATGATGACATCACTTCCAAGCTCCATGCATTCATTCATTCAAAATACTGTTTATAAATCTGCATTTGTCTTTTTCTATCTGCATTGTAATTATTTGTCTGCTCAAAATATTCATTTTAAATATGCATTTAACTATCTTTTTCTAACTGCACTGTAAATAGTTTGCTCTTCTAACTAGTATGATACTTCTGAATATTTGTTGCACTAAACTGTTGCCCTTATGGACCCAAGTCATAACTGAAAAGGGTCTGGTGACTAGTCTACCTACCTGATTATCAAGTGGCAATAAATAGTCTGAAAAAATGTGATAACATGTTAGAAGGTATACTTAGGATGTCAGAGAAATGACAGCTGTTCTTGAATGAGAATATTTTTTTACTAGATTTTAAATGGAGCATTTCAACTGCAACTAATGTCCACAAGTAGGGTCATTTCTGATGTCCTACAATAGGCAAAACTCAGGTCACCAGCACTGCATCCTATTTGAGAGAGAACAGCCCTGGGCTTAGTGTCTTCAAGTAGGGATGGAGAGGCAATCTCCCATCTGGAAGTGGGTATCCATTTGGGAATAAGTGATCATTAAACACTGTGGTTCATAATCAAATCACAGAAGTAAGTCAATCATAAGTGAGGGATTTAGATTTCAGGAGGTTGCATTTCTGACAACATGGGACACTACCTCAGAAAAGCTGCCACAGTCAAGAACAAAGGAAGCACAGCACTGGAGATATATCAAAACTATCATCAGAGAAATAACATGCCTTTGTGTGATCATATGCAAATCACAAAATAAGGAACCAGTTATCTGTGGTTTTCAAATGAAGTGGCATCAAAGCTTAGGAGAAAACAACCAGCGTCTGCAAACTTTCCTACAGCAGGAAAGAAGCAAGGCAGAGAACAATAACAGACAGACAGAGAAGAAGGAAGTGGAAATACACTCAAACTGAGGAAAGCTTAGTCAAATCAGTTATGAAAGGAAACAAAAGCTTTGTCTGCTGCTTTAGTGTAAGTAACAGTCTGCTAAGAGGAGGTGCCTTCTCCAAAATGAGAAGACTGATGTTCCAGGAGGACTCAGCAGTTTAAACTTTCCCAGAATGATAAGTAGCCTTTGTCCATCCTCTTCATTCAACATGGTGATAGTTTCTGACACACTTTTGCCAAGTGGTGTAAAATGGCCCAAGACTGCTTTTTTTAGTAAAGTGAATGAAAAGTGATAAAACAGTAAGTAGAAACATGGTCTTTTAAATTAATCTTCCGACTTGTATTTTTGGAATGTATTCTGATATTTTTCTGTCAGAAATTATTTGGTTCTTTTTGGACTTGCACCATTCCCTCTTGCTTTCAGAATGTCTCAGTGCTCTTTTTACCAGTATGCCAACTGCTAGAAAATTCCTTCTGCTGAAGGACATACCCGAATGTGTATACTATATGGGTGAAACATATGACATTTATACATGTTTCCAGTTTCATTAATTCAGCTAAGTGACAGTTAAAGGTGGAGAACAGATCCTTAAACTTTATGTAATTGAGCAATGATTGCTTACTAATTAGAAATGCTGTTATTGATTATTACAAGTTAGCAGAGGCTATAGTGAGGGCCAAGGGCAGTGGATTTCTTTCTCTACCACCTGCTCCATTTGCTCCAGGATGCTGAGATTCCTTTATGGCCTTTTTACCCTATACCCTTGGTGTTATTGCTGAAGTCACAGTTTTTTTCAAGTAGTGTTGACCTCTTCCCCACCTGCACCAATTATACTACCAAGTCCTAACACTAGGGCTCAGTTTTACACCATATATCATGGTGCGATGCCGCTGACATTAGTATTATTACATTAAGAATATTCTCTGTGATGATTCAAAAAGGCACTGTCCCCATCAGTGCCTTGGTGCTAATGGCAAGTACAGGGTTATCAGTCCTGATGTCTAATCTGACCTCTTTAACACCAGTGTGTTGATGCCAGTCTTCTTCTCTAGCCTCATAACCTCTCTATAGAGAAAGTTCCGGAAGGCTTATATATCGAACCAACTTTTAAATGAGTAGTTCCTTCTTTTGTATTCATCTTGATGGATGGCCCCAAAATACAAGATAGCTTGAGAAAAGCACAGTGACAGCTATTCCAAATGGTGGAGTACATTCTCTGGCCTCCTATTGAATGGGCTATTTGGGAGACTTCCAAATTAGACACAATGATTTAAGCAACAGTCCTAAGAGGCTTTCACACCCCATTTAACAGACAGATTCCCCCACCAACTGGCAGATTTGCAAAATGTTTACTCATTTACTACATTAACCATGTAGGCACTTAGCTATGCTATTCAGACAGTGTATTATAAAAGAGACTTACATGATGAAGTATGCCAGACAGTAGTGGTTTTGCTGGGTGGGCCCTAAAAAAGACAAGCATTTGTCTTAAGCTTCAGCCATCTTGGACACTGGCAACCTAACAATGAACATACTTTCTAATGCCACTGAGTGAATTGTTAGGACTGCCTGGACCAGAATAACAATCCACTGGAACATGTGACTCATGTTGATGAACTTTGATGAGGACACTTTGATAGTATTTTTAGATTTATAATTTTCTGGTCTTTACACCTTGAAAGAGGTAAAACAGCAGTTTGAAAATATGGAGAAGCAGGATAAAACCCACACATGTGTCATTATGAAATTTCAGCCACCATAGTGTACCTTTTCAAGATCAAAGTAATGCCAGCACCAGCATTTAATAGAGATAGCTATGATTTCTGAGCAGGGCAATGTTACCACTTGTGTTCCCTCATAGTTAATTGGATTAATTAGAAGGATATAAGAAGGGTTGAATGGAAGAATTAAGGTGGCATAAGTGTGTTTGAACAAGAGGCACCAGGCAGGGATGTCCTCTTTCCCCTTTGTTATTGGTTTTATATTTAGAAGAAAATAAGGACTAACAACCTCAGGGCTATAATCGGTATGGTAATCAAGAAAACTTTTCTTTATTTGCAGATTATATTATTTTGTACTTGATGAATCTGGAAAAAAGATGTATCAGTGTTGTGGTGCATTTTGAGATAGTTTCAAGACTTTTCAGGATATAAAATAAGGATAAAACAAAAGCTGTAGTGTATTTATTTATTTATTTATTTACTGGGAAATTCCGACTGGACACAGGTCCTTTTTCAGTGGAGGCCTGGGGAGAAAAGCTTCACAAGCAAGAGTAAATTGAGTTACAGTATTGGACATGATGTACAACAATAACAGAGCAAGTAGGTCCATAGTAAAAAACATACATTAATACAGCAATAGATACTTGTAACAATTTGAAGAAACAGAATAAAGGAAACGTAAGTAATTAAGCTGAAAAGGCAAGTAGTACTAAGGGTGAACATGCTCAGTAGCAGGTAATAAAAAAGGAGAACTATATTATTTGGGATAGAAGTTTTTTTTTAGTTGGGATTGGAGCAAGGACAGAGCCAGTCCATTTTTAGGTGAGACTTGAGTGCAGTCTTGAATTGACTGCTGGATGGTAAAGTGGTTATACGGGGGGGGGGGGGGGTGGGAGGTTGTTCCATAGTTTGGATATGGAACAGGAGAATAAGGCTTCTCCTGCTGAGTTTCTGGGTTTGGTGACAAGAAGTAGATTTTTGCTGTTGAGCGTAGGGGTCTAGAGGAGCAGTAAGTTTGGAGAAAGTTCTGAAGTGATGGGATTTTATGAGGATGGTTTACTAGTTTGTGGGCGAATGAGAGTTGATTCAGGTGAAGAAGTTGTACATGAATGTACCCATATTATGACAACATGATAGGGTTAAGTATTCAGATGTATGGATTAAAAATAATTAAATATAAGATAATACAAAAACTGAGAAGCTGGAAATTCTTGGTTATGGATATAGATAGGAAGATGCAAACAATGAAAATATTTTTATAGGTTCATAGGTTCATAGGTTGGTACTAGGCTATTGGCCCTAGGGCTTATATAAGCCTAGCCATAACAATTCCCTGGCTATTTCTTCCCACACTATTTACTTCCCTGGACCCCTGTCTAGCAGGGTGACTGACATGATCCCCGGGGTGAATTTCCTTTCTCCTATGCAATCATCAAGGTTCCTTTTGAAGAGGGCCAAAGAGGCGCTCTGCTTGACATGTATGGGCAGTCTGTTCCAGAGTCTAGGGAGTCTCTGGGTCAGGAACCTATCCCTCCAACATGTTTTGTTTATTGTGATGACAAGGTTTAGATCCCTGGAACGTGATCCCTGGGGTGAATTTCCTTTCTCCTATCCAATCATCAAGGTTCCTTTTGAAGAGGGCCAAAGAGGCGCTCTGCTTGACATGTATGGGCAGTCTATTCCAGAGTCTGGGGAGTCTCTGGGTCAGGAACCTATCCCTCCAACATCTTTTGTTTATTGTGATGACAAGGTTTAGATCCCTGGAGTGTGTGGCTCTGAGGGATTGGGATTTCTTTAAGTGTAGCATATCCAACAGCTCTGGGTTTGACATAGCCTTGTATGTTAAGCAGAGATCGCCTCTGAGTAGACGATATGTGACAGAGTATAGCTGGAGTTTTTTAAGGTGGTCAGCATATGGCATCTGCTTTAGGCCTGGGATTCTTTTAGTGAGATATTTCTGTGGCCTTTCCAGTTGTTGCAGATGTCTTGAGAGGTACATACCAAACGGGGTGTTGTATTCTATAATGGGTCTAATGAGGGATGTGTACAGTGGGACAATGACTTCCTTTTTTCTAGATGAAAAGCCCTTAGTGATGAGATGTGCCACATAGAAGGATTTCCTGACTGTTGTGGCGATATGGTTATTGAAGGTGAGACCACTGTCCACCTGTGTCCTTAAGTCTCTTATCACACTTTCGGTGTTTAGTGTACTGCCACCTATGTGGTAATTCACGGGTACATGTTTTTTCCCAAAGGGGATAACTATACATTTCTTGGCATTGAGCTTGAGCCCATGGCTCTGGCACCAAGCATCTGTTTCTGTAAGGCCCTTTTGTAGAGTTTCCACATAATTTGGGGATTCAATAATGGCTCCCAGGTTGCAGTCATCTGCTAACTTTGTTAGCCAGAGTCCCTTAATGTTGGCCTGTACTTCAGAGAAGTAGATGCCAAACAAGAGCGGTCCCAGGACTGAACCCTGAGGTACTCCACTTGTCACATGTCTGGAGCTGGATTTGGAGTCGGATACTTTTACAGTGTGGGTTCTGTCAGTAAGCCAGTTGGCAACCCATCGAGTGACATTGGGATTAATGTCCATCTTAGTAAGTCTATCTATGATTCCAGAGTGGGGGATCGTGTCAAAGGCCTTGGCAAGGTCCAGATAGGCTGTGTGTACTGCTTTACCCTCATCCACAGCTCTGGTGACTGATTCAAAGAAGTCAGTCAGGTTCAGGAGACAAGATCGGCCCTTCACAGACCCAAACTGGGTGGGGTCCAGTGTTTGAAGGTTGCCAATGTCTTTGTTTATAAGTTCCATGATAATATGTTTTATGGCCTTGCAGGTCAGGCTCTTCAGACTGATAGGGCGCTAGTTCCCGGGATCCAAGGTGGATCCCCCCTTGTGGAGTGGGATAACTGTAGCTGTACGCCATTCAGTGGGCATGAAGCCTGAGGTGAGGCTATGATTAAACATGACATTTAGGTGAGGTGCCAGTTCATTTTGTAGTTTATGTAATACACAGCCCGGGATGTCATCTGGTCCCATGGATCCTGTATTCTTAGCTTTGGAGAGTGCATTTTTTACCTGTGTGGCCGTTATTACCAGAATTTGGCAATCTTCCAGTATTGAGATGGGTCGTTTACGGGGTGAGAGGGGGGTGAAATTGGCACTGAATTGATCTACCAGGATATTGGCAATATCCTTGGGATCAGTACATTTAATGCCATTCTGTTGTAGCTTACAGCAGATCTGAGGATTGCCATTTAGATTCTTGACATAGCTATAAAATGCCTTGTGGTTGTCTTTGGAATCTTTGGCAATTTTATTTTCATAACTAGCTTTGGAGGATTTTATGAGAGATCTCAGCTTCTTATTGAGGCTGGTAAGGGAGCTTTTTGCATCCTGGGATTTTCCTCTTTTCTGCAACAGTTTCTTCCTTTTGTTGTAAAGTTTGCTTATGGCAGGGGACCACCAGATTGGCTTCCTTTTTTGGAGGAGAGCATCTTGGTTCTATTTGGGATGGCACGATTCATGCATAAGTGGATGTGCTCATACAGTGCCTTAGTGTAGGACTCAGCAGTCGAACATTCAGTTCACATCTGCATGAGTGTCATGAAGTTTGTAACTTCTGACTTGAGTAGCATGAAGCTGGCTTTGGAGAAGTTTTTTATAGAGGTTTCCTTACTGGGGGTGGGGGTGGGATGTGGATGTTAAGGATGATTAGCTTATGGTCAGACCTGACCAACGAGGGGGTGACCATAGGTGTGGATCATCGATTTCCCATGTTGGTAATGACCAGGTCTAGGATATTGGAGCCCCTGGTGGGACTATGGATTAGTTGATCCAGGGCATTGGAATTTATGAATTCCAAGAACCGTTGGGCAAAGGTGTTGGTACATGAGTAGTTTTCCCAGTTAATGGCAGGGTAGTTGAAATCACCCAGTATTAGGGTGTTTGGTTGTATCTTAATATTTTCCAGTATATTTAGAAAGGTGTAGTGAGAATCTTAGGGAATGGTGGGGATCTGTAGCAAGCTAAAATTTGGATTGCAGTCTTACCTAGTGTTAGTTGCACCTAGAGAATTTCAGACGCATTGTGTTGGTCAACTAGCTTGGTGGTGTGAATATCCTTGGTGAATATGGACACTCCTCCACCTTTAGTGTTTCGGTCCTGGTTTGGTGGCCAAAAAGTGTGGTAAGAGTTGTAGCCTGGTATTGCAGGGGTGCTCTGTGGAGCCTTGAATCAGGTCTCAGTTACTGCACAGATATCGATGTTCTCCATTTTTAGGAGTGCCTTGAGAGAGTGCATTTTGAGGTTTAGACTTCTAGCATTGAGTAGCATTACCTTCAGAATTTGCATGCTTGTACATGTTATGGTGGTGGTTTTGTCCTTTGAACTTTGCCTAAAAAAGGCACTATAGGGGTGGCAAGAGCCTTAGCCAGTAACCTGAATCCCAGGGGTGACAGGTGCAGACCATCTCTGGCAAAGCATTGGGGTCTGTCGATCATGTTGTCCCAGGCAGACAGATACTGGATCCTCTTTGAATGACACCAGAAGCTTAGCCAATTGTTGAAGTCATCATTTTGTCCTTATATCGTGGTATCATTCTGGGCGAAGGCAGGATGCTACTCAGGGCTAGGGACATACCTGCCTGGGTCACATGATCCGAGACCTCTTCCATGTCTTTTTCATATAGTCCAGGGAGGTATGTCTCAAGTCATTCACTCCAAAATGGACAATGACAGAGTCATATTTGTACTTGTTGTGGAGTGACTTGAGTGCATGTGTTATGTGGTGGATCCTGGCACCCGACAGACAGCTGACTGTAATTTTCTCCTTGTTTAGCCTGGTGAGTGGGACATCAGTGTGCCTGACTATAGAGTCACCTATGACTAAAGTGTTAGGTACATTGTCTTGCCTTAGGGGCTGTTGTTGGGTGGCACACTGGTGTTGTGAGCTATGTGACACTTTGGATGTGACTGGTGTTTGTTTGCATTTCAGCTTTGGAGGTCCTTGTTGCTTGGACAGGTTACAGTTAAGGGCCTCCGCATATGTGGATTTAATGTTGCTATGTGTGGGTGTTGCTGGTGTGGGTTTAGAAGGGCTATGTGTTGCTTGAGGTGTAGTGTGGGTGTTAACCTTCTCCTCTTGACTGTCTAGCACAATCTTGGGTGGAGAGCTTTGCTTCCAGTTTGGCTATGTAAGTGCATCTGTCACAGGTTGTAGTGTTTGGTGGTAGGAGGAGAGGGTTGTCTGTGTAAATAAGGCAATTGCTGCATTGCCCCAGTATGCCCAGATTCACCAAGTGGACAGGAGAAATCACCGGAAGCTGACCCTTGGACATGCCTGGTTTGGTGCTTTTTTTGTAAAGTACAGGAGCTGTTTTCCCTTGCCTTAGCAAGGTACTTTGCAATTATAGGCTATTTAGTGCCTATGATTAATTTCTCCTTTAGTCCCTTTAGTTTTATATACAAGTCAGGAGTAATTTTGTCAGTCAGAAGAGAAGTTGTAGGTGATAATTAATAAAGATGTGAAGGAATTTATTTGGGAGGTGGAGAGGGCAGGAGTTATGTCGGATAAGCTGATTCTTCCCATAGATCAAGGTGGTTTAGGATTAAGATTACTTCATTTGAAGGAATACCTTTGAGCTATTCAGTCAAGACACATATACATAATACAAGTCAAAGATTATAAATCAAAGTGGAATGGGATGATGATGATGAAATGTTAAAAGGGGTAAAGAAGTAATGAGAGAGTAGGTTTTTGGATGCAGGTCCTTAAGGAGACAATCAGCAACCATACAGAATATTATACTCATAAACTAGGAAAATGTATTCTAGGAACTAAGCCACCACAGTAATAGAGAAAAGATATTTTACCAGTAGGGATGACTGCAAGTAGGGGTATTAAGAATAGACAAAATGGGGGCTGGAATTTGCTGGAAAAAGTTAGCAGAAGGACCAAGGTATTGGGAGCAAACAACTAGACAGAGAAAGGTAATAGAATGGGATGATGCCAAGCAGAAATTTGGACTGCAGGTAGAGACGGCTTTCCATGCCAGGTACTGATAACATAGTGCATGTAAAGAGAAAGGGATAGGGGCATGCTAAGTGAAAGATCGGCTCTGGTAGAGATTTTATTTTAGTCCAGAAGAGAAGCTGCTGGTAACAAAATGGATAATTAGTAGGGTTAATACAATGCTGCATGATAAGTATAAGAATAATTTAGAGGAGGTTAGAAAAAATTGGGATGAAAAAATGGAAAGGCAATTTATAAAGGAACAATGTAAGAATGTATGTATGGCTCTCACATTTGCAGAAAAGTCTAGAAGGTTTAGGATTTTCCCTTGGAAGTTGTTGCATACATTTGTACTGCAAACAGCCTTCAGAGGTATTTTTCTTCAGGT
The DNA here is from genome assembly GCF_019279795.1 of Protopterus annectens. NCBI lineage: Eukaryota > Metazoa > Chordata > Ceratodontiformes > Protopteridae > Protopterus > Protopterus annectens. The sequence continues at coordinate 15,182,055 of NC_056744.1, read as the reverse complement.
ACATAGCAAACCATGGAAGTGTGGTAGGAAATAGAGATGTAATTGACAACATGCAATATGGGAATGTAACAAGTTGGCAGCTTTTTAAAAATTAGTTACAGAGTACATTGTCAGAAATGTTGGCAAAGCAATTGGTTTAAGTAAGGAACGTTTCTTTTCAGATGGAATATTGTCCAGACATAATATGGCCTTACTAAGTTTAATGCTGCTGGCTATGAAAAAAGCAATTACTAGAAAATGGATATCAAACTCTAAACCAGCTGTAATTAAAGTACTGAATATTGTAAAGGAGATAAAAGAACTGGAGGTGGATTTTTATCAAAGGAAAGGAGCAAGTTACAGAGAAATAAAAGAAATCTGCGGTGGTGCAGTGGTTAGCGTTGTCGCCTCACAGCAAGAGGTTCTCCGGTTCGATTCTCGGCTGGAGCACCTTCTGTATGGAGTCTGCATATCCTCCCTGCGGTTGAGTGACTTTAAAGACATGTAGGTAGGTGCATGCATGCGTGGGTGTGCCTCCTTTGAAGGTTGGGTGCCGGGCTGGCAACTCGACACTGTAAAAATTCACTGCCAATCATTAGTGGACCGGAGTTCCGCTGTGGCTACCCCTAACTGAGAAAAGGTGAAAGACAGTTGTTGTGGGAAGTCAGTATTGTTGAGAATTGCAGTCTAAGTGAGGAGGTCAAAACTAGAATCAGTGGGGCTGCAGCCAAGTGGCATAGAGTGTCAGGGGTACTGTTTAATAGAAAAATGTGAAATAAGCTGAAGAACAAAGTGTACAAAACAGCGATGTGACCAATATCACTGTGAAGTACAAAAACCTGCACAATGAAGGCAGAACAGTTCAGGAAGCTAGAGGTGATGGAGATGAAGTATTTGAGATGGGTGGTAAGATGCATGTTGTGGTTCGGATGAAAAAATGAGGACATCAGAGCAGAAGCCAAAGCTGCCCCAACTGCAGCAAAGTTCAAAGAGAACAGATTATGGGGCTGACAGATGTGCAAGAAAGCAGAAGACAACTTGGTGAAGAAGATCTGGGAGTGACAGGAAAATGGTAAGAGGAAATGAGGGTTTCCAGCAAAGAGATGGATGGATTGCCTGAAAGAAGACATGTGACAATTAGGCGTGACCATTGATGAAGACATTAAATCAAGAAATACAACGACAGCTAATGTGACACCCAGAGTTCATGTCGAAAATGGGAAAGAGGGGGTTGATGATGAGGATGATGACTATTAAATGGAACTTGTGGGAACAATGCATACAGAATAATGCTCAGGGTGAGTGAGGTTTGATAGAAGGCAGGAAATGAGCAATTTATGTAATGCTGGACAGATAGAATAATTGTTAAGAAAAGATAAATGTATAACGCATGAAAATAATAAGAATACTACTATGTTTTTGTTTCTGTTAATGTATGTGTACCTGTGTCATTGTTTAAACTGTTTTGATTTAATAAAGGTGTTTAAAAAGAGAGTAGCCAGCATCATATGTGATCTTAGTATGACATACATTCCAGGCCTCAGCAGAAAGCAATTGAAATAAAGGCCATTACCAAAGGAGCTTTCATCAAGGTTTGGAGTCCAGAGGCAAATGCCCTCACTATTCTCTACAGACCACTGTCTGTCTGTAGATAGACAGCTGCAGTCCTGAGGCCTTGCCTGACTGCCATATTCTGGAGGCAATTGGGAGCCATCTGTTCACAACCTGTCAGTTTAGCGTTCCATCATCAAGGACAGGTGGCTTAGTATAATGGAACCCCAAGGGTACTCAGTCCTCTTTATAACTTCTCCCATTCCATCATCTCTGCACTTATATACATACATATATACAAATATTTCAAGCACAGGAAATAATGCCCTTCAAGTCTGACAATATATCAAAACAGTTGTTCCCATAATAAGTGTCCAGGCTGTTCTTAAAAATACCAACATTAGTGCGCTTGCTTTAATGTAATTTGGTAGTCTATATTCCATGTATCAGCTGCTGTCTCAGAGAACCAACTAGTACACTTTTCATTCCTACAGAATATTCTGCATAGGTTGTCTGATGATTCTCTATTACTTTTTGATAATTTCAAATATTCACAGAGTTAGTTGTTTCTAAATGCCCTATATACCTGAATAAGGTCTCCTCTTAAATATCTATATGAGACACTGTAAAAGTTCAAGTACTTTAGTCTTTCATAATAACTTAAATGTTTACATTCATGGATGCCCGGGTCTACTTTACATGATCGACAACTCAAATGTTCGACTTTCATATGGCCGAGACCATATGATCGAACATTTGAAACATCGACTACGTAAAGTAAACACCATAATACACCAAAAAACAAAACTAACTCTGTTTAGCAGGGTGGCAAGCCCCCCTGTACCCCTTACACCCCCCCCGCTACTTAAATATGCCAACTCCGATATCGCACTACATTGCGGTAATGGAAAATCCATTCCACACTGTATGGAGATCTGCATTCAGATATCGGTCGTGCTTTTAAAAGGTCGATCATATGGTTTTGGCCATATGAAAGTTGATTTTTTAAAAGTTCGACCATCTGAAGGGCACCTGGATGCCCTTGGTATGTTTCCGCTGTACTCTTTCTTGGTTTAATTTCTACAAATGCTTAGAGATTTCTATACCTTGATGGGAATGGACCCCATTCCTAAGTCAGAGTATAATTAAGTTCATAAAATCAGTTTTGTTTCACTCTTTCACATTTGATAAAAGTACTCTTCTCAGCACCTGCAACATACTCAGAATTACCTCTTTTTGCAGTTCATAAGGGTTTACTTTTATCAGCAACTTATTTAGATATGTTTGGAGATTCTTTTTATTAGCCAAGTAGCTCCTACTACAACTGGAACTATCTGTGTATCTTTATTCCATATTGTTCTAGTTTCTGTTTGCAAGTCCTGATATTTCACAAATTTATGTCTATCAGATTGGAAGACAATGTAGTCAATGGGGGTAGCAATTTCACTAATAAAAGCTGTATATATAGTTTTTCTTGACCTGTGATATCTGGTCTGTCTGCTTCTACCTTCCTAGCTGCTGGTATGGGGTGATCCCATGTAATCATTACTTTATAATTTACAACAATCTTTTGCAGTTCATGTTTCCAGTGTCTCTCAACTGCCTCTATTTTATAGTGTTTACAAAGTCTCTAGTGTAACAAACCTTGACAAATTGTTGTGCCTTTCAGTATACCCTTAGCCATGAGTGAATCACACCCTGCAACAATACATGTAACTGTTTCCTAGTTCTATACAGCAAAACCTACATTTATCTTTATTTCCCGACTTTTCTATGGATTTTGTGAACCATTTGGTACATAATCCACTGTCTCAAGATGCCAATATTAGCCTTTCATCTTTTGGTTTAAATTCACCCCATCTAATCCATTAACATGACAACTCTTGGCCAAGATGCAGTTGTTCCAGCAGATCTCTATACTTCTTGCTATAATTATGATCTTTCCATTTCTGTTTTTCTTTTCTTGTTTCCTGATCCCTTTCTTTGTATTTGTTCTTTTACTTTTTTGCACTTTCTTTTGCCACCTGTTTTTAACCATGTTTGTTTAGATTTTCATGCCTGATTTTTTTCATAAAGGTTTCTGCTAACCTAAGCAAGGAGGTCATTTTGAACTTATTTTGTTCATGTTTTAGAACTTTTAGTATATTTAGATCTATTGATATCAATAAATACATATGAAATCCAAAAATCACGGAACTATACTCACCGAACTATATGTGTAATCGATTTCAAAGAGGCCCATGCCTCCTTCAGATTGAGGGATATATAATCTTGTTAACACTGGTTCTTGTGTATCATTTGGTGAGCATTGAGCAATTTTCTTGTTTTCCTGCCAAACTTATCCAAATGTTTTTGTGGCCAGTCAATCACTCCAAAGCAATAAGTTAAAACAGGAAGTGCAAGCTGGTTTATAGTTTGAACTTTATTCCAAATATCAAGGCTGTTTTCAGTATTACTTTTAATCTTCGAAAATATTCCTTACTGAGCTTTGTTCTCATTTTTATGCTGTATCTTTGCCCCTTCATCTTGTCCAAGATATTTTTACACTCCTTCTTGTTCCAAATCTTTTACATGACATTCCTCCCCAAGTTTTATATTTTTGGGTCTTTAATTTCCCAGTTTATTCATACCTGTTTTCTTATGAGGTTTCCAAATTGTTATTCCATACTCATGTCTTGGTCTAATGTAACTAATAAATGAAGACTTAATCATTTCTGATTTCCTAGACTTTATAAATCTTTTTATACACCCTGTGAGTCTACAACTATCATTAATCAGTTGGCTGATATGATTATTAAAACTCAAAGTTGGATCTACCCATATACCCATGTCCTTAAATGAATATGCACTTTCAATCCCTGTGTGCTATATTAAATATTCACCTTTCAACTTATGTCTCCCAAATCTAATATGCTTAGTTTTTGATGTGTTTACCAGCATATTATTCTTCTGTACTCAAATGATCAGTTTAGTTGAGTTCTTTTGCAGGCATGCCCATTTGTAACACATGTAATCAGTTTTCCCATTTTCAAGTCATCTGCACACAGACTGTAAAACACCTCAGATGAAAAAGATAAATCTGAAAGATACTATCTATACAAGTATGAACCAAGAACAGAGCCCGGTGGGACAACCTGACTGTAACCTTGAACGTAACCTATTCAATTGCTGTATAATACTTGCCATGTCCTATTTGTAAGCCATCTTATAAAGAGTACATCAGTACCTAGTTGCTTTATTTTATTGATCAGTGTTTTGTCTATGACACTATCAAATGCTGAAGTTAAATCTATATAAATTATATCACATACAATTTTTTTTATTTATAACTGTTATTATATTATTATATAACATCATGTTACAGATGGTAATAGCTCTATTTTCAACATCTGCATGCTGACATATGATTTCAAGTCCCAACCTTTCCACTTCTGGAAATGTTATCCAATATAACATTCTCCATTATTTTTCCACAACATGAAAGTAAACTTAAGGGATGTATGGTTCTGAGTCTGACCTACTTTAGTGCATATCTCCAATCATGAGGAATCTCTTCATATTTATATGACCTAGTAAATGACAGATATAATGTTATTGTAAGTTCATGCCAAAATGTTCTCAGGTCATTATTACTAATTCTGTCTCCTCCCTGTGCATTGTTTGGATCCAGTTTGTGAAGTTCTTTTTCAATATAATCTAATTTGATTTCAGTATCTGAGGTTATCTAAATGCCACTAGGACAATTTATCACCCTCTTTGTGGAGCCAAACTGCTTAGTATAACATTTTGTAAATATATATATATAATCTGTTCTGTCTTGTGAATACATTTTAGAATTTACACAATTTATTAGTTTGTATGTATTTACTCCTACCACATCTTATGTATATATAAAATTGTTTCCTATTATGCTCAGTATAACTTTATATAAATGTTCTTCAAATCTTTCTTGATCTTGTCTCAAACTATGTTTAATATGCCTGTCCATCTTGTTTATTTCAGTTTTCAAAGTTGTAGTTCAACCTCTTTTCCACTTTCATTTTTATCTCTCATCATAGTCAAATATCTTGTTGTTATGGAAATATAGCCACCTGAAGTTGTATGCCTAGATCCTGATGTTAAACTTTTTTTTTTTTTTTTTTTTGCATTAAAGCAGTTTTTCTTTCAAAACTTCCCACATTCCTTCCACAGTTTTTCCACTGAATATATCACTCCAGTTAGTTTTACATAGTGACTGTTTTGTTTCCATATAATCTGTTATTAACCTTCTGTGCATTGGTTTAGATTTCAGTTTGGAAGAATTCTCTAGTTACTATTTAACCTTTATACCCCATGATCACTACACATCAGTGACTGGAAATCTTGACATGAAGTAACAGTAATTTCTTTAGGAACACAAACAGTGTCTCGCTTGTTACATTCCCTGGCGGGCTTTTGTACAATCTGAAGCAAATGTTGTTCTTGAACTTACATTGTACATAATTTTCTTACTAATGTTGTTGAACCAATATTATTCCATTTTGTTTTTGACTAGCTTTACTCAGATTACTTTTCTGCAACTCTTACAGCCGCTTTGCTTCCCAGTCTTTTGTACCTTATCGGTCCTCCTCTTGCTGCACTAATATTTTAAACTCTTACTCTTCCTCCTCCTCTCACACCCCAACACTAACTACAATTCCTCCTCTATTTATCTTCTTACTTATTTCCATAACTTCTACTTTCATATTTTCCTTATCATTTTAAGCAACATTCTATTAGCGTGTATGTAAATTATTACTAAACTCAAACCATCCCGGTTTGATCTTTTCCCTGCAGCCATCATGCTATAAATACATTAATTTTTACTGTATGTCATTTCTCTACTCAGTAATTAGCCAATTTATGTTAATTTATGTTTTAAAATATTATGTTCGTGTAAGAAATATTTAAAAATCATGTAAATAAGCTCACGTATAGATGTTTTCAGCCTGAAATTATAAATGTACATCATTTGTAACTTAAATGTGGAGCAGCTCTTCTCCCTGGACCTCTGCTGAAAATGGGTTTTTCCCAGTCAGACTTTTCCCGGTCAACAAAGACAAATAAATAAATAAATAAATAAATAACACTCTGTTAAATTTAAGTGCTCAGCCATTATTATTCTTCCTTCCTGTTTCATGCAAGAAATGTATGAATTCCCCTAGGTCATCAGCTCTTGACTTTGGTGGTCTACACACTCCAACAACTGTATATGTTCCAGGGCTATCTTTATTGTCTCAGTTACATAATCTAAAATGTTGGTGTTATCGCTGATCAAGTAATAATCACAGGTCTCATAACCATCTTTAATTCCTATCTTAACACCTCCACCAGAGTTTTTGTCAGACTGTCTGTTACAGTAAAATCATTTGTACCTGGCAGAACTGGTTTCCAGTCATTGTTCTTTAACCATGTTTCACAAACAATAACAACATTAATCTAGTGGGGATGTAGATTTTCCACTTAATAAAAAAACTTTATTATCAATATTTCTAGCATTAACAACCATCAGAAATGCATTAAATGTTGCTATCTATGAACTGTTACATTTTCGAGCTGCAAAAATCCTGCCTTGTGTTTGTCAAGTATTGCAAAGTATCTGTTGCAAAAATTCTTTCCTGATCTTCATAAGTGCATGCCATCCTGTCCAAATGGGTCTACTTTCATTCATCAAATTTACATTTTACTGGCACCACTTTGTCGAATGTGCACTATTCCAAAAGCTCACTCTACTGGACTTCAAAACACCAAAAGACCTGCTACATAAAAAATACAAACACAAACACACAATCTCTAGTATTTTTGCAGGGGGGGCAAGCCCTCCCCTGCACCCCCATTTGGAGGGCTGCACACCCAAACCCCCTGCAAAATTATATATACTAACTCTGAAACCACACTACAGTGAAAACAAGGGTAGATTTCCTGTCCCTTACTGTAGTGCGATCTCCAATTAAAGCTACGAGTGCTGTGAAAGTAATTCTCTACATTCTGAAAATGTCTACACCTACCATCAAATCTGCCATGCCATAGCATTACTGTGGAGCATGAGAAGGTAATTAAACACTGTACACTTGTACCATAACTTCTCACACCACCACCATCACATTAACTCTTTCGCTCAAATGGAATTTGGCATAGTCAGCTTTCGGAATAGTGCACATTCGACAAAGTGGTGTCGGGTTATTTAATGTTTGTTAAAACATAAATTCAATGAATGAAATGAGACCCATCTAAACACGTGTGAACAAAATTAGGCTTGGATGCTCTACACATTTCCATTTTTAAAATGGGACTTTTTTCATGTAGGTATTTACCCAAAAATTCTTTTCATTCTAAATCTAGCAAATCAACAAAACCCTGATACCTCCAAATTATCTACTCCAAGCTCTATTCCTCCCCCCTTCCACCTCAAACCTATACCCACCTCCTATATCTCTTCCTTGCTTCAAAAATTAAAACCTACTACCCCCTCAGCTGATAAACTACCAGCAGAATACCTCCAAATAGGTGCCAAAGCCATTGCCTACCCCATCTCCATACTGATCAACAGAACCATAGAAGAAGGCACTATCCCATCTATCTGGAAAATTTCACACATTATTCCTCTTTATAAAGGTGGTGACTCCATTGAGTTTTCCAACTTTCGCCCCATAGCTTTACTGTCTCCACTCACAAAAATAATGGAGAAATGCATCCTCAAACAATTACTAAACCACCTACTCCGCCATAATCTCCTAGCTAACTGTCAACATGGTTTTCGGCCATTCCAGAGTACTACCACAGCCTTGCTATCCTTTACTGACTGTATCAACAAAAACTGCAATGAAAATATTCTTTCTTCAGCATTCTTTGAAGACCTGTCCAAAGCCTTTGACATGGTCAATCATCAACTCCTCCTCCACCGTTTGAAGTCCCTCTCTCTTGACAATCCTGCTATAAACTGGTTTACATCCTATCTGGAAAACTGAAAACAAGCAGTTCTCTGGCAAAACCATCTTTCAGACCTCCTCCCCACCTCCATAGGTGTCCCACAGGGCTCTATTTTAGGTCCACTACTGTTTTCCATTTTCATAAATGACCTTCATCTCGCTACCCCACATTCAACCTGCATTCAATATGCAGATGACACAACCATCATTTGTTCTGGCTCATCCCAAACTGAACTTCATTTATTCACACAAAAAGCCTTCGCCACTATAGAGCAATGGTTCTCTAACCACTGTCTCCTCCTTAACCCAAAAAAAAACAAACTTTTGCTCTTTACACCCACTCACTTGTCTCCCTCCCTTCATTTCACACTCACATCCAGCAATTTTACCCTTATCTCTCCAGACCCCACCACCAAACTCCTAGGAATTACAATTGACAATCAACTAAAATTTGACACTCACATAAACACAACAATAAAATCTACTAACAGAAAACTCGGATCTCTCTATAGAATCAAATCTTTCCTGACACCAGAAGCCAGAACCACAATAGCTAGAACCCACTTAATCTCTACCCTATTATATGCTTCCCCCATATACACCAATCTTTCTAACCATAATCTTAACAAACTAGCTACAGCATATAACAATGTTGCCAGATTTGCTACAAACTCTCCATACAGGACTCATCACTGTCTGAATCTTAAACAACTAGGCTGGCTTGAATTACCTCACCTAATACAATTTAACCAACTTACAATTGCCCACAAAGCCCTATACCATCCTGACAACACTCCAATGCTCTCTACCCTCATAAGACCATACAATAACCTGAGGAATCTACGCTCCTCTAATAGAATGCTGATACATACTTCCTTATCAAATAACTTAGCAGGAGACACCATATTCTCTAATTCAGTTGGCAAAATATGGAATCTCCTACCACAAGACCTTACAACCCTAACCTCACTCCCACTATTTAAAACTAACCTAAAACTTTTCCTCTCTAACAACTGGCTATGCTCTTGCAACAACCCTGACTAAACGTTTTTTTTTTCTATATTTATTTGATTTTTAAACTAACCTTTTCTTCTTAATTCCTAACTCTGTCACTCCTGAGTACTACTCACCATGCTTGATTGTACTAGTCACTTTTTTATACAGTCATTTTTCTAAATTTTACTTCATCTGATGCTGTAATACTCTATCTAAGTGCCTTTCTCAAACCTTTCTACTTTTATTAGTCTTTTTTAAACTATTTTCAAATTTTACATTAGATGTTTCTGTATGTTTACAGTGTGTTTATTATTATTATTATTTAGTATGACGTTACTGGAGCTTTTCTCCCCGGGCCTCCACTGAAAATGGACATGTATCCAGTTGGACTAGCCCAGTCAACAAATGTAAAATAAAATAAAATAAAATAAAAATAAATAAAATTCACAGTGACCTGACTCTTCTTTCTATATGTGAAATGTGAAATATGTGTACAAGTGTTATTTAAGAGTGATGTAAGTTCCCTACTAACAATCAGAGATTCCTTGTAGATGAGATCATTTGTACCAACATAAATAAAAACAGATCCATGTTTTTTAACATTAAGGCGTTCTAAGGCCTTTTCTCACATCCTCTATTTTTGCTCCAGGCAAAAACAACAGTATTCAGTGTTCATTATCTTCTCTGCAAAAATATCAGTTCCTCTAAAAACTGGATATCCAATTACAAAAATATCGTTTCTGACCAAATCTGAATAATCTTCAACTTTTAATTCAGTAATATCTGCTCTATCACATACTATAAAGGAATGATCATCACCATTCATCTTATTAATCCCTCTGTTTCATTGTTTATTACATTTGCAAGCATACTGTTTTCATCAGCTGGCTTTGTCCATCTACAGCTTGAGCCAAGTTGTCAGTGTCTGTTTTTCTCCTCTTCCTTCTTACAATACTGTTCTTCACTCCTTCCATGTTCAATTCTGATTTCTTTCTTTTCACCTGCCCCTTGCCCCTTTTTTTCTACATTCTCTTTTGGAAAAAAGATGCTGGTGTTCTACCTCATTAGAAGGAGGTATCAAATCATCAGTTAAAAAGAGGTATTCAGGAGGTCCTACCAAAACAGAAAGGGGTTGGATACCATTTCAGGTTCTTTTTGGCATCCAAAAATACAAAAGGCCTCAGGCCAACTCTAGACTTCGGCTGCCTAAACAACTTCACTCCCAGAAGAAAAAAAAAAACATTTGAGTTGCCCTGGTGCATGCTAGCCTTCCCTCCTTATTAAACATAGATGGGTTGTGATCTTTGAATGTCCACAATGACTGCTTAAACATCAAAGTCAGCAAGGAGTCTAGGAGATACTTATGCTTCTATTTGCAGACCAGTCCTTACCACTTCCAGATATTCCCATTATACTCCCATTTACAGACCAGTCCTTACCATTTCCAGATCTTCCCATTCAGTCTTACTTTCTGTCCCAGAGTACTTGCCAACTGCATATCCATAGTTGTAGCCCAACAAAGGGTGCAGGGAGTTATGATCTTTCTGTACTTAAATGATTCACTCTTGATTCTAGCACTGAATGCATCCAGGGAGTCACGGTTCAGATCATTCCATTCCCTGGCAATAACAGAGAGTCTTGTAAAGTGCCAGATGATATTTTTCCAGCTGCTAACTTTCATGGATGTCACTTGGATACTGTTCTTTTCCAGCACATCTTCCTAAGAAATGGATGTCATTTCTACAAGCAAAGGGGTCCAGGGTGATTTCTGCTCAGATTTACCTCAAAACTTTGGGAGTGGTGTCTGCAGCCAGTCCCGTGGTGTCTATGCCAACAGGGTATTATAATGAATGGTGCACACTCATTGGTCTTAAAAGGCAGATCCTAGGCCACACCCTCTAATTCTATCTATAGCTTGCTAAAACACCTGCAGTGTTGGGCAGTCCTTGGGGAATCTTATCTAACCTGCAGGATTATCTTTCAGATTCCAACTCCATGACCACAAGTCATTATGGACATGTCTTTCCTAGGCTGGAGAAGGGCTTTATAGGAGCACACCACTGAAATTGCCCGAATGTACCACAAGTCCAACCTTCATATCAGATCAGTGTCTTTGAGATGCTGGCAGCCCTTCAAACTGTTTCTTCTTTCATGCAGGATTCTTTTCTGCAAAAAATGATTGTCAAACACTCTGACAACATGTCAGTAGACATCAACAGGCAAGGGAGACCAGTTCTTACTATTTATGCCAAGAGACTATAATAGTATATCATGTCTCACTGATTCCTAGTAGCAAATGATACTCTAGGTGAAGCCATCTCTCTGATTGATTGGCTGAGTCCCTGCCTACTGACGTCCCTCAGTTAGTTCTTTACCAGCTTGGTGATTCACAAATTATTTCATCTTTGGCTAAAGCCTCAGATGTGGTTTCACCTGATTTGTCTTTACCTCCTGAGAAGACAGTGTGGTTGCACCCCTGCAAAACCCTTCTAATACATTTCACTGGTAAACCTCATCCAGACATTTCCTCCATCAGACCCATGACTTGTTTTTTCCAGTTCTACCAATGGCTACCAGCTGTCCCTCCTTCTCTACCTGAGTCATACAGATCCTCTTGTATTTAACAACAGCACTCTACTCACAAGACTTACAAGGATAAATGGACTTACTTCTATTTGTGAGCAGCAAAAAGGCCTAGATATATTTTCAGAATGATCCCTTCTGTTTTGGGCTGCCTTTCTGAACATTTTTGATTCTGTACTTAGCTACTCCTCTACTTAGCTACTCCTCTACGTACTCCGGTAGTGGTGCTGCGGTAGCATTGTCGCCTCATAGCAAGACGTTGTACCGTTCGATTCTCAGCTAGAGCATCTTCTGTGTAGAGGCATATGTGAATGGGGCGTGCCTTCGTCGAAGGTTGAGTGTCAGGGCTGGTAACCCGGTACGTAAAAATCCACTACCAATCATTAGCGGACCGGAATTCCACTGTGGCGACCCCTAACCGGGAAAAGCCGAAAGACACAGAATTAGCTACTCCTCTATCTTGCAGTTAGATTTCCGTTCAGGGGTAGACTCCTCCTTTTTGACATCACTCAGTGTAGAAAAAGCCTTTCTCAAGAATAGTCAACTTTCTCCTTGGTCTGCCTTAATGGGACATTATACCACCTTAGTATTTGGATTTCATGCTGGACAAACTTACATTGCCTCCTGTGAAACAGCTTCTCAGTGGATTTAAAGTACCCGGCATGGAAGATACTATTTCTATTGGCAGTAACATCTGCAAGGAGAAGTTTTGAGAATCATGCTCCTTCATTTAATCTACCATATATGGTCTTTTACAAAGAGAGATACACTTAGAACAAGCCCTTCCTCCGTGCTTAAAATGGCCACAAAGATTAAACAAAACCAGTGCTTTTGTCTGATGTCTTTTCTAAGTACTCTAATCAGGCATAATATCTTCTCTGCTGCATAAAAATTCAGCAGCAGTTTAGATTTTATATTGATAAGATGAAAGCCATATGTAAAGACAACCAGCTTTATGCATAGTTCTCTAAAATGAAGCTAGGCCTGAAAATTATAAACTATTAGTGAGCTGCTTCCTGTAGTCCAGGTTTTGAGTCCCCTCAGCCCCATTTTGTCTAATGTGTGACTCTGAGCAAGACAGTTAACCAGAGAGTGCTCCCAGGTTGCCCATGTGAAGGGACATTTGTGTCCAATGAGCTTTTTAAGTTAACAAATAGAAATAAGTAAGCCTCCAGTCTTACACTAATTAGATGGTTGTCTACCTGCATACAGTTCTGTCATATAAACTATGGGAAGCTTTTTCATATAGCACCAACAGCACATTCCACTAGAGCAGTGGCAACCTCAGCAACTTTTTAGATATGCTTCCTTGGATGACATTTGTGAGACAGCTACCTGTTTTTTCCTTAAAAATCCTTACATGATAACAGTAAGCTTGATGTGATGTCCAAGTAAAGGCGTTCCTTTTCGATCACTGTAATACAGAGTATGTTTCTTTGGGAAGCCCAACCAGGAGGATTTGCTAGAAACTCTGTCCTGTTAATATGTTGTATGGACCTATGGCTATCGGACACAAAATTTGCATACTTGCCTGTCGTGTGTAATATATCTTTACTCTTGCCTGTCGTGTGTAACATATCTTCACTCCTTAAATGATCTCTGACATAGCTGGTTTAGGGTTTCCTTTTCTGCTCATCTATTAATGTTAGGCTCTCTTTTCTATATTTTCAGAAGAGAATATTTGGAGAATCTAGCCACTGCAGTGCATGCTGTGAAAGGGAGAGGGTGCTTAACAGCCTTGGAAGGTTTTATCTGTCAAGCAGTCCAAATGCCTGTGGAATTAGTCCTGTTGTTATGGAGGATGGGCCTACTTACAAATCTTTCATGATGCTAAATACATAACTTCCATTTTTGCGTTCATCCATCCCTTCCAACCTCCCCTTTATCTAACTGTTCAGCCTCTTCATAAAAGCCTATGTAGAGTTCCTCTTTTCCACCCCCATTTTGGCAAGCCGTTCCTTATATCAACAACACTCACCATGAAGAAGGACTTTTGCAAATCCAGTTAGTAGTCGGTCTCCTCCAGTCCATAGTCTTTGCCGCCTCACACCATATTTCTTGTTTGTAACATATTGGTATGTCTGTTTAAGAGACTGGTGCCTTCAGCACTATTCAGTGCCAGTATGTTAACAATGTGGGATGGTTTCCAGTGCACTATTGCACAGTCTGAAAATAGAGGGGAAAAGCCAGCAGCACAATTCTTTGTGTCAGTCTTGTTATTTACATATTTTGAATACATGATTATCACGTCCTGAAACCTGGTCATATAATTGAATCAGATTAGACTGACAACCACGTCTGGCCCTGAATCTGTGCTAATTGTGATTTAGGAAAGCATCGCACCCTTCCCTGAGAATTTTCTCCATAACTTTCCCTACCATTGTTGTTAAGCTAACCATGTTGTAGTTCCCTGGGTTTTTCTGCTGTTCTGCCTCTATGCAAGAGAGACACTTCTGTCAATTCCAGTCCTCAGGCACCTAAAGCACTGGCCAGTGACTAATGATTATTTCCATCAATTTCCATCAAATAATCCAACAGCACCCTGACCAGATTCCTAAGGACTTGGGAACCAGCCTATTTCTTCCATAAGAATTGTCCTGCCTTTATGTAGTCAGTCCCCTATCCACATCCTCCTCTTTCCTGGTATTCATCAAGTACTTTCTTCACTATACCCTAGTTTCTTCCAGGCACAAACATTGGCCTTCCTTTCTTTCATGGAGACCAAGGTGAATAGTCATTCATTACCTCTGTTTGTTCTGCAGTTTCCATGGTCTCCCTGACATCCATATTCTGCCTGACACTCTCTCCTTTCTGCAGTTGTACATAAAAGTGACTCAATTCCTCATTTTGATTTCTTCTGTCATTTCCTTTTTGCTTGCACTTTGTTGCGCTCATCTGCTTTGTCACACTTCTGCTTGCCTCCTTCACTTCTCCACCCCCTTCCTTCCACCTTTTATATGAATCCTGTTTTGCTCTTATTGCTAACCTCACATGGTTAAATAGCCACATTGTCTTTCCCTTCCTTTATCTTTCTGACTCTTTCCAGATCCTTTTTCATAGCCCTGACTACTCCATCCCTCACCCATTGCCATAGCTTATCACCCCTTCAGCTTGCCTCTATTTTCTTAATTCATTTTTAACCCTTGATCCCATCTTTTAATAAACTGTGTTCTTGAAATCACATACTTTCATTTTGTTTTAATTTCTTACCCTTTTCTGCCAAAGTGATGTGATCACTGACGCCTTATGTTGTCTTTAAGTGAAAAAGTCTGACATGCTCTATCCTAGTTAGGACCACATGTAGCACTCTGTTATTTCTGGTTCAGCCTCACAGCAACTGGCTGAAGTTCTCATTATCCAAGACGTGAATCATCTCCCATGCTGTCTCAGTCCTGGAGGTCAAGATCTCCCATTCTTCTCCTGGTAGAGTCAGATCTCTCATGTACATAATCCTTCTCCTTCATCTCCCCTTACAGCAGCATTTTGTTCTCTTGCCTGGACCTTCACCTCTGCTTTTTGCCATGTTTGAGGGTTGATACACTGCACTGATCCTTCAGCATTCACCCTAATACCTTTATGTTAACCACAAGGGTACTTTCTGACTCCAGACCGCCAGATGTTCTGTCACCCTCTTCATATTTTCATGTTCATCCTTCTTTTCTGATCTCAGATTTGACATCCTCCCTTATATAGAGTGCTCCTTCTCCTGTTTGTCTTCCATATATCTCATTCTTAAACCACATGCACCCAGGCACCTCCCACATGTACCCAGGCACCTCCATGTCCCACTCACTGTTTTCACTGACATAGGTTTCTGCAATATCAGCAATGTCCACCTTTCCATCCTGCATCACTGTTTGCTCCCACATCTTCCGTCCCAGACTCAAACGGCACAGTAAAAACAAACAGCAATGTTTTGAATCTTGCACTCTGCTTTGTTCTATTACCATTTTCTGTCCCTTTGTAATGCTTGTGTATGAAATTCTCATGTCTGCTTTCATTGAGCTCATATGGTAGTCCATCGTAATTTAGAGGTACTGATGTGGAACTGCATTTTTTTACTTCAGCTTACGTAGCTCTGCCTCCTTTTGCCTAAGATGGAGAGCTGGTCTTTCTGTCAAGCCTCTCTCTTCACCCAGCAGTTTCAAGCACTTACTTATTGGTTACATCCAGTTGCTATACTCTCTAATACTTTTCTTCTCGGCACATTGTGTGCTAATACATACCACACTTCCATTCATCTTTCCTGGCATCCCCCTTCCATCTTCCTAGCTCTGTTTACTATCACTCTAACTCTTCCTTTTAACAGGTCTTTGGTGTCTGCATGAGATATGGTAGTTGTCATTGAGTCCCAGTTCATTGATGGCCACTTTAGTGAATTTCTGTAGTAAAAATTATTAAAAAATGACCCTGGGTGAAGTGAGAGCAAACCTCTACACCATTACCCTACACTTCATTCAGTGCAAAGTGGATGTGGCATAAACTCATGAAGTTCAGGTTCTTAAGGCTGAGCTTACCAATTGCTTTTCCAGTTTGATATCACTGCCAATGTAGTTTCTATTTTCATGCCAGAAATTAATCATTTTGCTGGGCTTTCTCTTTTCTTTGTGTAAGATGGTTTGTTCTCTTGCAAATGTACTATTTTTTTGATATTTCTTTTTATATTTTTTAGCTAAAGCTTCAACTAGTTTGTTTCATCTGGTCAAAAGTTCAGGCAATTTATCTTAGCAAAATGAACGGGAAATACTCAAACCTCTTTACTAAGTATAATCAACTTCAAGGTTGCACCACTTAAGGAAAAAAGATACAAATTCATGCAAGCATCCCATTGATGAAGCAGGCTATGATAATATAAATAGTTACATGCGCCACAATAAACGAGTACCTCTTTACATTGGTAACCAGTTTAGTCACCTCTTGTGTCTCACTAAGTCCAAGCCCAAGGAATGGTTTCACTATAACCTGGCCTAATCACCCTTGTGAAAGCTGTTAGATCCTTTCATATTTACATCTTCATTTCCCATTGTCCTCTTCTTTATGCCAACACTGTCACTCCCCTCCTATCCTGTCTGACTTCCTCCCATTGCCATTACCTCTCCTTTTGTAACTGTTCTCCTTGTGGCTTCACTACATCAGCCTTCCTCACTTTCCCTGTTGATTCCCTTCCTGGGTTGCACTTGATCCATTTCCCATTATTACTGTTCCTTTCCTAAAAGTCTTCACTAATGCTGTCCACTCCTGACACTGTTTCTTCTTATTCTCCCCAGTCTCCTCCTTCTCCTCTTCTTACTACCCTTAACTCATGTCCTGTCCTCCAACTGTACCTGTAGATCTGTCTATTGTTCTGTGTTCATAGTCAACACTACTTTCCTGTCTCTTTTTTCCATCCTGAATCTTGTTTGCTCTTCTCTAGTTGTCACCTGCCTGTCTCTTGCCTTGCCTGGTTTCTGCCTGTCCTTCTCTCTGTCCCCTGCCTATTTCCTGCCTTGCCTGGTTTCTGCCTGCCCTTCTCTCTGTCCCCTGCCTGTCTTTTGCCTTGCCTGGTTTCTGCCTGCCCTTCTCTCTGTCCCCTGCCTATTTCCTGCCTTGCCTGGTTTCTGCCTGCCCTTCTCTCTGTCCCCTGCCTGTCTCCTGCCTTGCCTAGTTTCTGCTTGCCCTTCTCTCTGTCCCCTGCCTATTTCCTGCCTTGCCTGGTTTCTGCCTGCACTTCTCTCTGTCCCCTGCCTATTCTTGCCTGCCCTTCTCTCTGTCCCCTGCCTGTTTCCTGCCTTGCCTGGTTTCTGCCTGCCCTTCTCTCTGTCCCCTGCCTATTTCCTGCCTTGCCTGGTTTCTGCCTGCACTTCTCTCTTTCCCCTGCCTGTCTCTTGCCTTGCCTGGTCTCTGCCTGCCCTTCTTTCTGTTCCCTGCCTATTTCCTGCCTTGCCTGGTTTCTGCCTGACCTTCTCTCTGTCCCCTGCCTATTTCCTGCCTTGCCTGGTTTCTGCCTGCCCTTCTATCTGTCCCCTGCCTATTTCCTACCTTGCCTGGTTTCTGCCTGCCCTTCTCTCTGTCCACTGCCTATTTCCTGCCTTGCCTGGCTTCTGCCTGCCCTTCTCTCGCTCCTTCTCCAATTGTCTACTCCTCCTCTACCTGACATTGTAGAAGTTCTCTTCCTGACTTTCTGCTCCTTATCATCCCCACTTCATTCTCAACTCTCTACCATTCTTCTGTGATTAATTTACCATTAAAATATCAGACTTTTAGCATATTCATGGAGTACTTTTAAGTTGAACAAGCACCATAACTTTAATACTTCTTAACTTTTTCATAACAGATTTTCAACATTCTGTTTATGAGTCCCCATGTCATGAATTACATATTTGTCATTGTAATGGTCACAAACCATCACACGTTTTTTAAATGACAGTTTTGGGCAAAACTGTGCAATAATAGCAGTATAGCTCATGACATAAGATTTTATTAATGATATGCTGGAAATTTGATGTGCAAAAGTTATCAAATGTTGAAGTTATGGACATTTGTTTTAATAGTAACATCTTTATATGAATAGCAAACTGTTTCCCACAGCCAAAGTGTCAAACCACAGTAAGAAAATACAGAGATATGACTTAAACTATCTTAATCTGCTTTTTGGGGATTGCAAAACTGCAAATTGCATAATTCATTACCATTCAGCCTATAGATAATATTTCATTAGCTGACAGCTCAGCTGCCTATTCCCTTTAGAAGTATATGAACCTGACTTTGACATGTTAAATAGTAACTTTTGTTATTATTATTATGCCTTGAATAACATAATTCTCAGTGGTGAACATAAGATTAGAGGTGTAGGTGTTATTGTACATAAGTTTACCTATGAAGATAACTTACATACAGTTACTAGGAAATGCTTCTCTGCTCTAATGGCTATCTTATGCTGTATTTTTCAGCAAGGACAAATGCTTTCTTCTTCCACTCTGCAAGGTGACAGTTAAACCACATACTGAATAGTCTACCTTAGTTTGTATGTATAATAAAACTCAAATGGTGAGACTGGAGAAAATTCAAAAAGTATTTTACTGTGCAAATCAGTATGCTTAAACTCCTGGACGATGTAGCTAAACTGATAGAGTTGTCTCTGTACTTTATCAGTTATAGGTTAATTCAGGGTGATCTGATCTTAATCTACAAATGCCTGACAAATGCTTCACTGGCAACTTCTTTAGGGATTGAGTTTAGATTTAATCATTTTGGAACAAGGAACTTTTGTCTCTTTGGCTTGGGGAGAAGATCTTTTTCATGGGAGGCAGGTAGTTTATGGACTGGCTTATCAATGCAAATAAGAATGGCAACAACTTGAAAATATGCAAAAGTGCAGGAGATAACTATTTTGGATATAAGGTTTTCTCATATCTATAAAGCTGGAAAACTCACATAAGGTAGTCCTGCAGGCTTTGCATTTGAGATGTCGCTATAGTTAACAATTAGCATTCAGCATTCCAAAGCGCAAAAAAAAGATAAATGCATATTTAAAGGTGCCCAATGCCCATTCCAAGGACTTAGCTACTACTGTATTTCAGAATAACTGTCTTCAAACTCAACTACTGGCCAGTACAGATGATTTGCAACAAGATATGCTGGAAAATATGGATATGTCCACTTTTAAACTTACAGAAGTTAGAAATGTCATTGCTATATTCCAGAAATTCAGTGATCAGAAAATTTTGGAGGTGAAGGCCACCATTTTGGAGTCAGTGGTTAAAAATTATAGTGGATATGGATTTCTACATGGCTCAAGATGAACATTATACAGTTTATACTTGAACAGAAAAGCTTTATATGTAAAAAAATGGTTTTGGAAACTGTGGCTCAAGAAATAATATACAGATTGTTGGGCAGCAAGAAGGACTATAAGGTGCAAGAGTGGTCACCTTTGTCCAAATGGCTATTATTTTGAGTCTTCCAGTTAAAGTATCCCTCACCCCAAGAGCAAGCATTGTTAAATGTTTTTCCTTCATATAGAAGCATATGGCTCTTCGTAAAGCATGGGTAAAGAGGAATATCCTCTATATGTGGCCTAGTAGGGTTGATAATGATTATTCAGCATGCTGAAGATAAAAGGAACCAGTTTCTCCCTCTGCTATCCACTTAAATTGTGTGCTCATTGTCAATGGAAGTAAAACACCAAACAGCCTCAATATGAAGCAGCAAAACAGAATCAGCAACTGGGGCTGATTTTCTAGCTGCGCAGCAAGGTGAAAGGAGAATTCAAGTCCCTTGTCCTCAAAATATTAAATATTAGGCAGAGAAGACATATAGAAGACATTTCTTTGACTGAGGTCCATTGACTTCCTGTCTCATTAGATTATCACTCATTTTGGTAGTTCATTGCTGAGAACAAATGTTTATCAAAGACTGGTACATTCAATAAAGCTTTATGCACTTGGCATCTTCTGAAATAATAGACTTTGGAATATTGCCCTTCACTCTTTAGAGTATAGAAAGTGTCTTATCTTTGTGATAATCCAGGATACTGTAAAAATGTAGCCATTAAATAGGCAAGGTGAGGTCCTCAGTCCCCTCTTTTGCCTACTCATAGGACTCACCTTTGGCAGAATGTGGGCTTTAGTTTTGACCATTTTGTCGTTTAAGCAGATGGCCTACAATTTTCTTTGAGAAATAGAAATTGCATATGATCCAACTATTTATGTTTATAGGTTCATAGGTTCATATGTAAGTACTAGGCTAGATGCCCTTGTGGGCCATTTCAAGCTGAGCTAGTTTCACTTTTTTATGTAATCATTATTATTGAATTATCACTTATGACATAGGTAATCATACATTTATATAAATGAAAACAAACCATATTGACATATTGTCAGTTACAAACATTAGACATCACATGTAATCTTCTGTACCGCCATTGTCAATCCAGCATTACATACCTCATTCAATTCCTGCTTTCCATTATACCTCATACCACCTCCAAAACATTTCTCTGCACGTATTGTTTTCAAAATTCCCTTTTTTCCTGTGTAATTTGCTCCTACTTTTTTCTAAAGATCCCACTTCACATTCCTTTATCCCTGTTACTATATTCACTACTTCAAATACTGTTGGTTTAAACTTTGATTTCCATTTTTTAGTAATTACTTTTTTGGCAGTCATCAGAATTATACTTAGCAAAACCTTACTATATCTGGACAATTTAAATCCTGTATCCAAGATGAAAAATAATTTCTTTAATTACACCAATTTGCTCCCCCACCTACCAGCTCATTACACTCTCAATGTCTTCTTTTTTCCCCATCTCACCTTCAACATTTGCAATATACATGAGGAAAAAATATTTGGAGTCTGCTTGGGGTGTAAAATACCTATGCAAACACTATAAGCAAAAATCCTAAATCTTCTAGACATTGTTGTATAGTTGGGAGCTATACAAGTATCTTCCCATTGTTTATCCGATCTGGCTTCTTAATTTTTTCTAACCTCCTCTGATAGATTCCTATAGTTATTGTGCAATATGTTATATGGCCTACTAATTATCACTTTTTTAACAGCAACTTCTGTTCTAGATTCAACAAAAAAATCTACCAGTGCTGGTCTTGCACTTAGGATTCCCTTACCCATTTCTCTTTGCCTATATTCTGATATCAGTCCTTCGTAGGGAGGGTAGTCTCTAGTCTGCAGTCCAAATGTATTGTTGGCTTCTTTTCATTCTATTACCTTTCCTTCTATAATTATCTGCTCCCAACACCTTGGTTCCTTTGCCAAATTTTTTCAGTAAATTCCTGCCCCCCCTGCCTATTCTTTGTACCCCTAATCGTAGTCATCTCTACCTGCAGAATCTTCAGGATCTACATCCCAAATATCACTTTCTCTCTCTCTCTCTCTCTCTCTCTCTCCTTATTTCTTGAGCATCCACTTTTCATCATTATCCCTTTCCACTATGAATTATAGCTTTCTGCTTGTGCTAAGTATAGGAGCCATAACTGTGTAGCTAAAATATCCCTTCAGATCAGGTAATCCCAGTCCATCTTGTTCTATTGGAAGACTCAACCTATCCCACTTGACTCTTGCCCTCTTCCGCTTCCAGATAAAATCCTTCAAATGTTTATTAATTGCTATCCACAACTTTTCCTCTGGATGAGAAAAATCTGCCTGACTACTGTATAAAATTAAAGGGACTAAACACATTTTTACTGCTTGTATCTTGCTATCCATATCCATGAACATGAGCTTATAGTTCCTCAGCTTTTGTATTATCATTTGTTTAGGCTCTTCTCACATATCATTAGCTGTCATAACAGAATCCTTTTTATTCCAAAGTACTTCATATGGTATTGTTGAACCAATTTTTGTGTGGGTTACATAGTTTTGTGTGGGTTACATAGTTTACAGCTAAAGCCTTTGTTTTATCGTCATTAATTTTATATACCCAAAAGACTTGAAACTGTCTCAGAATGTCTCTTAACACTATGTCCTTTTCTGTTTTTATCATGTACAAAATAATATCATCTACAAATAAAGCCAACTTTTTTTTGATTGCCATACTAATTATATCCTTGAATTTTGAGTCCTTTATTTTCTTCTTCCCTCCTAGCTTCAAAACTTCCTCAGGAATACCATCTATTCGTGAAGACTTTCCTATATATTGGTAATACATCAACATTTTTATCTCATCTCCTTTCATTGTAACTATTAATATTTGATCCTTGCCTTATTTCCTCTGTAACAGTCAGCAGTTGCACCTCTTCTTGTTCTGAGAGGTTTCAGTACCTCTAAGGAATTCTTGTCACTTCTTAACCATATATCTTTTTCTTTTATTTTTACTCTATTTTTTAAACTCCACTTTCATTTCGACCTACTCCCTAACTATATATTCTGAAGAAGTTTCTATCTTCCCTAGAAATTCCTGAGTATTTTTCACTACCCATTCCTTAAATTCTTCTCTTTTTAACAAATAGGCGAGGAAGCACCAGTGTCTCATTTTTACTTCATTAATGTGCATTTTTATCTTAGTTATTATTGGCTTTGATCTGAAATAGTTACTGGATATGTATCAAAACTTTCAGTTAAATGCACATGCTGCTGTGAAATATAATTCATGTCTAGCTTAGCTCAGTTGTTATACTTTGGGGAATAATATGTAAATTCTGTCGAAGTTCCTACTACTGAATTTACATCTTCCTTACCAATTATTTTCATACATTTCTTCAAAAATCTACCCATTTTTTATATTTTCCCTTCTAAGCCTCCCAGATACATCCTTACTGTTGCAAATCAAACTCCAGTCCCCACCTATTAGTACTATTCCCTGCTAAAGGCTGATAAAGGCTCATTATTTCTCCCAGAATTTTTTTAAGCTCCATTGTAGCAGTTTTAGGTAGAATATAAATACATGCCAGTGTAATACTCCATCATTGCCAGTAGCTCCTTAGTACCACAAAATTGCCATTATTATTTCTTTTTTCCTCTTCTATTACAATCAGAGATCCTCTAGCAGTTAATATAAGTACTTCCCTTTTAGTTTGTCCCAGATATTCCACTGAATAAGCATCCTGAAATGCTTTCTTTATGAAGTTCATATGCTCAGTTCTTTCCAAATGTGTCTCCTGTAGCATAGCTATTTGCACTCTGCATTTCTTAATATAGTTTGCTACTCTTTCTTTTTTGCATATACCTGAGACCATTCACATTCCAAAATAATATGGAAAGTGTTTCTATTATGATAAGAAGTCATTGCTCCTGTCTATTATGTATAACAGCTTTTTTAAATGTCTATTTTCAACATTTGTGTTACATGCATGCACTAATGTTTGGCAGGTTGATCTTTTATACAGTTGGTTCTTGTGATATGATATTCTGTATGATTATTGTTATTCTCCTTAAAGGCCTGCATCCAAAATCCCAGTCTCTCCTTGTTTCTTGAGCTTCCCCCTGTTTCTTCATCATCCAGTTCCACTTTGAATTATAGTTTTCTGCTTGTGCTGTGTATATGAGCCTTAACTGTGTAACTCTGAAATACCCCTTAAATCAGTTAATCCCAATCCTCCCTGTTCTATTGGACGAATCAGCTTATCCCACTTGACTCTTGCCATGTTCCCCCCCAGATAAAGTCCTTCAGCTCTTTATTAATCGCTATCCACAACTTATAAAATATGCCTGAACTATGTATAAGGCTAATTCCACTATTTTTGCCTTTGTCCTGGTGTTTTATGTTAAGAAGTTGAGAGTTATGGTCAGATCAAATGATAGCATAACCTAGGTGAAGGATTTCTGAGACTTTTGTCTGAGGTTTCAGCCATGCTTCAGTGACTGTGACAATATTTGGTGAATGTTGTGAAATCCAGAAATGCAGTTCAGTAACTTTATTTAGCATACTGTGGATGTTGATGGAAATAATATTTCATTGTTTATGAGAAATTGAAGAAGGTATAGATGATGGAGGAGAAGAAGGAATGGATGAAGAGACTGAACTAGTATTATTGTAGATATTACCCCATTATATAATGTTTTTACACTATAGGTGGGCCTGTGAAAGATTTAGTAAGGAGATATTTAACTAGTGGTGGCTGGTGACTTCAAAGCAGGGGGTGGGGTGCTGCAGGAAGCAAATGAATGGGTTGAGCCAAATACAGTGGGGTGGGGCTGTATTGCAGCAGGTCAACATTGTTACCTATTATCAAACAAATATGTTCATTCATTTTCATCCACATACTGCTTCAGTAAAAACTCACTGATAGCCACTTTACTGATTATATATACCTTAAATGTCTAGCCATAATCAACACTTCATGGATCCCCCTGTTACCCACTAGTCTCCTCTGCAGTCCCCCGGTGTCCTCCTCTGTTTTCTCCTCATCTTGGCCCCACAATTTCTTGACAGATTACTTCTTTCTTGCTTTTTCATACTTCATCTTAATCTTGCCCCACCTCCATGCTTTTAACACTCTGCAGCTGGCCAATACTCCACTGTACTGTAAGTGCAGAATAAGTAACTGAATTACGATGAGGGTCTACTAGGACCCCAGAGGTCATAAAGTTGTAGACGCACTGAGGTGTATCTTACATTTTTTAACTAACTTTGACTGAATGATGAGTGCCCGAACAAAAAAAAAAATCATGAGTAAGGAATTATATTCAGTCTTTTTGGGAATTGTGCCTGCCTTCCTGCCTTTACAAAAAGACAGTTATCTTTTACGTACAACTCTTGTGTTAGATTTAGATGAAAAGTAAAAGTACAAATGGCCAGAGGCATTTGTTATACTGCTGAGTTTCTGGGAGAAGAAACTAAGGCACTTGGATAAAATCAACAGAGACTTTACATAGAAGCAATGAACAGCCAAAAAAAGTGTTGTTATATGGCAACACTACTCAGTGCAATACTCTGCAAATGATCAGTTGCTATCATACATATCCTGCCCAGACCATGACAAACAACTGTGTACTGAGTGCGATGCTGATGTTTTATTTATTTAACTTCTTCCCACATTTTAACAGTAGCACACATAGTGCCTAAAAAATTCTTTAAAAAAAACAAAACAAAAATACTCTTCCCACATTTGTGCTTCTTCCATGTTAACTACTTCCTTGTTCTTGACTCAGGCTGCCTCAGTCATCTGAGGAAGCCTGAGCCAATAGGAAGGGCTTCTTGTTGCATCATGCAGTGTCCGCTGAGTTGCTTATTGAGCGATGCTTCTGTCTCTCCCAATGCTGCCAATCAAACATCTTTGGGAATCAGGAAGCCTAATACTGATTTGAAAACAGCCTGGTAATTGTAAGAAGCATATTTTTTTGTTTCGGATTTCCTCAGAACTCGCAGCCTTGCTCTCTAACCTTCTTTAAATTGCTCCAAATTTATTTAATATTTCTCCACAGTTTTTCCTGTGATATAAAATGCTGAGCCTTTTATCAAAACAAAACACAATTAAATATAGGTTAAACACAGGGGATAAAGTTTTAGGAGTTATAGATACTTGATATTTTGGGAAGTGGCAGTGACAGTAATAGTGAGGTAGTCATGCATGGGGGGAATGTTTTTGGTGAACACAAAACTATATGCAAGTTTAAGGTGAGGTGATAGTGGAGAGAGTAATATGGAACAAAGTTTTCAAGTAAGCTGCAAATATTTCAGACTTATGTAAGGTTTAGGTGAAGGAAGAACACTTGCTAGTGGAAAAAAAAATGGCTAGTATCTTTGCAAATACAAGAGATAACCTTTGTAAAATTCATTCAGAACATACTGGTCAGACCTCCTATAGCTAACTAGGCTTCGTTATTGACGGAAGAATGAGAAGCTGATCCCTTTCATCTTGCTGGTACACTGTTTATTGGCAACATTTCTTTTTCCTCCTTAGCAGCTTCCAAAAATGTCTTTGATCCTTCTGGAAAAAATATTCTGAAGATAGCAAGATATAGCAATTTGAATCACACACCTGCCTCTTGACATCCGCTGATTGCAGGGATAAACTTTATCCTTATCTGCCTCATGTATGGTGAATAATCATTTTTCACAAGCACTTTGGTGTCCCCAGTTTTAACACTTTTTCTTTCTGTAACAGTTTTGTCAGAAGCAACTATTTCTGCTACTATGACTGTATCTTTACTAAGGCAAGTCTTTTCATCACCAGATTTAGAGCATACACAAATATGACCTGTTAATTAACAAATCTTGCTGTGAAACACCAGGCCTGTGTGTTATTTGTACTTTCATAAAATTTATACAATCTATTCCTTCCAGATTCTCAAGTTGTTTGTCTTTCGGCTTTTTGCTGGTAAGGGGTCACCACAGCGGAACTCCGGTCCGCTAATGATTGGCAGTAGATTTTTTTTACGAAATGCCAAGGTGCCAGTTTGACGCCTAACCTTCAATGAAGGCACGCCCATTTATGCACGCATGTCTTTTGAACGGTACCCAACCGAATGGAGGACATGCAGACTCCACACAGTCTTCTAGTTCTATTATTTTTTTTAAACAGTTCTTCTTGAGAAGCCTCATGTTCAGCCAGACATTTCTTCATTTCAACCAATGATTTCTGAAGTTTTATTAACTCATATGAATAACTCAAAATCAAACAGGAGTATGCCCAGTAAAAACACTAAGAACCACAAAGTCTGGACAAAAGGATGAGCACAGAAACTGGTGTAAAAACGACTCCTTTAATCAGCCAGGTATAAAATTAATGCCACACACAGTGTATAATACGTTTTCATCCAAGAAACCCTCAGACTTCATCAGATACCTAATTAGTGATACAATGCCACTTAAATAGAACTGTCAGTCAACAATTAGCCAAGCTTAAAAATTTAAAGGTACAAACTAAAATTATACTTTAAAAACCAGAAATTAAAACATTTCAAAACCAAAGATTTGAAACAACAACAATAATTTTTCCTTCAAATAATATCTATCTATTTATTTAATTTATATTTGTTTACCGGGATAGTCTGACTGCATACATGTCCATTTTCAGTGGAGGCCCATGGAGAAAAGCTCCAAATTGACAAACTTACATAGATTACACAAGAAGTTAGATAACATTTGAAAATATAAAACAAAGTGATTATGTACAATGGTTTAGTAGTGTTCCCTAGTAGGGACTCACAATTCACATGGACAGACAGAATTAAAAGCAAAAGGCGTCAGATTGGATGTAGAGCTTGGTGACGTAGTTGATTGTTATGACATTTACAAATTATGCTTTCAGTTTATAACTTAATCAGGGTTAGTACATGGGCAAAGCCAGTTCACTTTGAGATACTGTTTGAGGGTTTTTTTGAAGAGACGTTTGGAGGATTGTAGGGTTATATTGTTTGGCAATGAATTCCAGGTTTTGCCAACAAAGCTGGCAAACAGAGATTCATCAGCAGAGTTATTAGCTTTGTGGGTTTGGACCAGTAGTTTGTTGGCTGACTGTAGGGATCTCAGGTTGCTATACGGCTTAATAATATTAATAAGTGAAGGGGTATCCTCAGGGTGGTACAGAATTTTGTGCGCTATTAAGAGTTGATTGAATTGAATTAAGCAGGGCAGTTCTAGCCACTCTAGTTGTTTCAGGTTCTGGCAGTGGTGGGTTCTATAGGTAGAGCCAATGGTGACTCTGGCAATATGGTTGTAGCTATGGGACAGCTTACCTAGTTCGGATTTGTTGAGGTTTGAGAGTACAGGCGAGGCATATAAAAGAGTAGAGAGTAGGTGTGACTGGGCGATTGCAGTCCTAGCCAGTGGGGTTAAAAATGTCTTGTTTCTATATAGTGATCCAAGCTTCTTATTGATGGTCTGTATGGTTTTGTTGACCTGTAGGTCAAATTTGAGATTATTGTCTATGATAACTCCATAGAAGTTTTGTATATTAATCTGGGGAGATAGTGGTACCATTGTTAGATGTGACAGAGAAATGAAATTGTGGCAGATCTACTAGTGGGGGTGAAAAGTAGAAGTTTAGTTTTACTGGGATTCAGCAGCAGACGTTGGTTGGCGTGCCAGTTTTCAATAGTGTTAAATGTATTTTGGGTTAGGATTTGCAGTTCAGATGGGGAGGTGGCAGAGCAGATCAGAGAGGAATCATCTGCATATTGAATACAGGTAGCTTTAGGGATAGCAGTGTGGAGGTTCTTGATAGAAATAGAGAAGAGTAGTGGACCCAGTATGGAGCCTTGAGGGACACCAAGTGTGAGAGGTAGCTGGCTGGAAAGTTTGCCCTGCCATAGTACCACCTGTTGTCTACCAGTCAGGTAGGACTGGAACAACTGGATTGCATGCTTATTGAGGGAAATAGATTTTAGAGAAAGAATAAGAAGTTTATGCTTGACCATGTCAAAGGCTTCTGATAGGTCAAGAAAGAGGGCAGAGGTTAGCTTATTGTCATTCCTGTTTTGGTTTATGGCAGTAGTAAAGGAAAGGAGGGTTGAGGTGGTGCTGTGGGGTATGGCCTGAAACCATGCTGGGAGTCGGACAGTAAGTTATTCTGTGAAAGGTATTGCATTAGTTGCTTGTGTACACATTTCTCCATTATTTTGACTAGTGAGGAAAGAATGGCAATGGGTCTATAGTTGGATATGTCTGAGGAGCTACCACCTTTATGGAGTGGAATGATGTGGGATATTTTCCAGAGGGAGGGGATAGCGCTTTTGGATAAGATTCTGTTGATAATGATAGATATGGGATATGCAATGGCATCTGCAGCTATTTGTAGGTACTCTGCAGGGAGGAGTTCAGCAGCAAGGGTGGTAGTTTTTTTTTTTTTTTTTTTTTTTTTTTTATAAGTGTTTTGATAAAACTAGTGGATATTGGTTGGAAGCTAAATTGGAGATGATTAGTGGGTAGATTAGGGGTGTGGTTTAAATGTACGTGGGTTAGTTGATTTGCTAGGGAACTGGATTGTTTCAGTGCAAAAGTTATAAGCGCCAGCTATGGTCTCTGGGGAACTATGGGTGTGGTTAGCCGGGGCTGAGGTGGTAGAATGACCTGGATGAAGTAGTTGATTTAAGCCTGCCCAGAACTTTTGAGGGTTGTTTTGGTGTTTTTGTAGGAGATTTTGGTAGAAGCTTTTTTTATCTAGTAAAATAGATTTTTTTTGTATCATTCCTGAGTTGACAATATTTTAGATGGTCAAGTGAGGCTTTAGTTGTTCTCCAGCTGGCCCTGGCTCTGTTTCTAGTTTTGATTTTAGATTTGTTATCTTTTGTGAGCCATCATGATGTGTTTGATCTAGATTTTATTGTATGTGCTGGAGCATAGGAATCTAGGATACTTAGGAATTTAGTGTTAAAGTGAGCTATAGCCTCTTCTAATGGTAGATTATTTTAGTTTTGACCAGTTAACTGCTTTTTTTAGGAATATAGCATTGTCAAAGTTTTTCCTGTTTCTAAGTGTTTTATATTTGGTCTGGTGAAGGTTTCCTGCCTTATGTTTTATGATATAGGTTAGTAAATGGTCGCTAAGGTCATCAGGGAGAGTGCCAGCTGTGTACAGTTGGGGTTGGTTATTAACTAAAATCCAGTCTTGGATACTTTCCCTGTTGGTCGGTTTGTTTATCCTAGTGGGAGAGGTTATGGTCCAACACTAAGATATTTATATTAAATTAAATCATGCTGTTACATCAGGCTAGTTAGAAGAAGAAAAAGGAAAGGTAAAAAAAAAAATATATATATATATATATATATATATATATATATATATATATTTTTTTTTTTGTTTTGTTTTAACATAGGGAATCACAGGGGACTATAATAATATAACTTGGCAGATCTTAACCTTGATAATGGTGCTAAAGAAATAGCCTTGTTTAATCCAGGGGGCCTGTTGGCCTCCAACACGATCTGCCAAAAGGTCTCTCTGTATTCCAGTTTTGTTTCCCAGGGGCCACCCCTCATGTCCCTGAGTACCATTTCAGTGACAAAAAATATAAAACCAGCATTAGAGCATTCCAAAGTATATCTGAAAAGAGCATTCCTAGTGTTCTTGTTCCTCACATTGTTTCGGTGTTCATAAATCCTACGGTTTAAAGTTCTTTCCATTTTTCCCACATAGAAAGCTACACAGGAGGTACATGTGGTCAAATAAACTAGCCCCTGTGAATTACAATTGAGTAAACTTTACCAACCAAATGTTTTTGTCTAGCTCTTAAAAAAAATTTCCTCTTTATGAAGAACATAACTACACTGGGGACATGTCCCACATTTAAACGTGCCACCCCTTCTATGGGAATACACATCTGTATGTTGGGCATGCTCTAACAAGTTCTTGATGTTATGACCTTTCCTGAACACCACCTTAAGTGGTATGTTTTTCAAATTTTCTAAATCAGTAAATTCAGAAAATTCCCCCCATTCTCTCTCCAAAATGTTTTTAATACGATAGGCATCCCCATTAAAATTGGTGATAAAGGCCCTAGAATATCCTTATTCCAAAAGTTCCCGATCCATTTTGTTATTAAATGTGAAGGAACCAGTACTTAGAATTGGAGGATATTTATTCTTCCTCCTGTGAAGGACCTCGTCACTAGTCTTTCGAATCATATCTACAGGATAACCTCTCTCAACAAACATTTTCTCCAAGGTGGCACACTCCCTAAAAATGTCCTCGTCTAATGAGGTCATATGACTTGCTTGGACATACTATCCCTTAATAATACCCTTCTTATGGTATAATGGGTGTGCACTAGAATAACTGATGTATCAACTGGAGAAAGTCTCTTTTCTAAAGATGGTAGATTTAAATCCATCCTGAAGTTTGTGAATAGAGACATCCAAATAATTTAGTTGGTCAAAAGTAACTTTACATGTGAATTTCAGGAACGTCGTAGTTTGTGCCAGGTATTCTATAAAATCATCCCTGTGTATCAACACTGTCATCCCAAAAAAGACAAGTGTCATCAAGGTATCTATTATACATCTTCCAGCACCTGGAATACTGACAAGAACTCACATATTTGTACTCCCAGAGAGAATAATATTGGTATATGTGGGGGCACAACTTGCCCCCATCACGACTCCCTGTTCGTGTCAGAAAAATTCCCCTTCAAAGAACAGAAAGTTGTTCTTAAAAATGAGCTCTGGCAGCTCCAGACAAAGAAAGATATCGTTCTCAGATATTCCCACTTTCTTCATAAGGGCCTCTTCTAACCAAGCCAAGCCTGTATCATGTGGAATGATGGAAAATAAGTCTACCAAATCTATGGCAGGCAAGCTTCAAAATGTTGGAAAAATATCCAGGTTTGACTCTACTAAGAAAATCCCAAAAATCCATCAAAATGTGTGTTTCCCCTTCCCATAAGGTTTTTCATTTCCAATCAAGGTACTTGGCCAAGGGTACTACACTTATACTCCCTTGTGATTCCGTATGTTAAAACAATTTTATATATATATATATATATATATATATATATATATATATATATATATATATATATATATATATATATATATATATATATATAATTTTTTTTTACCTTTCCTTTTTCTTCTTCTAACTAGCCTAACATAACAGCATGATTTTATTTAGTATAAGTATCCTATTAGTGTTGGATATTATGTGAAGCAAAAGTTATTGTTGTTTCAAATCTTTGGTTTTTAAATATTTTGATTTCTGGTTTTTAAAGTATAATTTTAGTTTGTACCTTTAAATTTTTAAACTTGATTAGTTGTTGATTGACAGTTCTATTTAAGCGGCATCGTGTCACTAATTAGGTACCTGATGAAGTCTGAGGGTTTCTTGGACGAAAACGCATTATACACTGTGTGTGGCATTAATTTTATACCTGGCTGATTAAATATCCTTTAGTGTTGGATATTATGTGAAGGAAAAGTTATTGTTGTTGTTTCAAATCTTTGGTTTTGAAATGTTTTAATTTCTGTTTTTTAAAGTATAATTTTAGTTTGTACCTTTAAATTTTTAAACTTAGTTAATTGTTGATTGATAGTTCTATTTAAGTGGCATTGTATCACTAATTAGGTGTCTGATGACGTCTGAGGGTTTCTTGGCTGAAAATGTATTATACACTGTGTGTGGCATTAATTTTATACTTGGCTGATTAAAGGAGTAATTTTACACCAGTTTCTGTGTTCATACTTTTGTCCAGACTTTGTGGTTCATATGACTAACTACTTAATGCTTCTTCTATTCTTTTGTTATTTGACTTTATATATTCTTCTTGTATGTCAAAAAACTTAAACACCCCTGAGTACATTTTAATTATTTTTTTTCTTTAAATTGCTGGAAACCATCTCTTGTACCAAAGCTGAAACTTGAACTGCTTTTTGCTGACCAGCTGCTAGGTTCTTATCAGAGAAAGTTTTATTCCCTCATTTGCCTTTTCTTTCTCCAATTTTTTTCTTTGATAGTGTCCAGGCAGTGTAATGACTAGCCAGTAACTGAATTTCACCCAAGTTGTTAAATTTTACTGGCTTTTTTTCCTCTTTCAGTTTTCATACTGGGAGAGTTTTAATTAACCTGTGGCTCAGTGTGCAGCCATCTTGGAAGTTCATATTCAGTTTATGTTGTGATAACTTCAGGTTTGTCAATCTGAAGCTTATTTATTTATCAGTATGCAAATGCATACTATTACCATAGAGTATGGGTGTCTTTTTGTAGCTTACAGTTCTAAATCAAATTTATCAGACCTTCCAGTGTTGCCTAATACTACGTGTAGATTAATTCATTTTTCCCACCATACAAGTGTAACACAATTATCATTAATCCAGCATTAGATAAATTGTTCAATTAATGCCTTCCCCTTAAACCTCACTTATTCTCCAAAACATTATTCTGCAGATATTGTTCCCACAATTTCCATTTTTGTCTATGTAGTTTGTTCCTACCCTTTTCTAAAGATCCCACTTCCAATTCTTTTATCTCTGTTACTACTTCATGTACAGTTGGTTTAGACTTTGATTTCCATTTTCTATTAATTGTTTTTTTTTGGCAGCCACCAGAATTAATAAGGTTTTTCTACATCTAGGTAATTCAGATCATGCATCCCAGCTCAAAAGTCTTTTCCTTCATTACACCCATTTGCTAACCCAATATTTCTGACAGAGTACTCTCTAGGGAATTTCTAAAGTCTCCCAACTCATTACATTCCCAAAACACATGTCCCCAGTAACTTCTTCCTTCTCCATCACAATTCCAACATTTTCCATCTACCTGAGGAAGAATTATTTGGAGTGTGCTTGGGGAATAAAAAGATCTATGCAAATACTTCCAAGCAAATATACTAAATCTTCTAGATGTTATTGCATATTTGCAAGCAATATATATGTCTTCCCATTGTTTTCTTATGAATTGCTTATCCAGTATCTTTTCTCAATCTTTTTTATGCTCCTTTGATTGATTCCTATAGCTTTCGTGCAATATTTTATACACCCTACTAATTATCCTTTTTTAACAGCACGTTCTGTTCTAGATTCAATTAAAAACTCTACCAGAGCAGGTATTTCACTTAGGATTCCCCTATCCCTTTCTCTTTGCTTATACTCTGATATCAATCGCTGATAACGAAGGGAGTCACTAGCCTGCAGTACAAATGTCTTTTTGACCTCTTCCCATTCTATTACCTTTCCTTTTCTAGTTATTTGCTTCCAATACCTTGGTTCCTCTGCCAGTTTTCTCCAGTAAATTCCAGTCCTCCTCTTGCCTTTTCTCTGTACCCCTGATTACAGTCAACCCTATCAGCAGAATCTCCTTTCTCCATTCTTGTATTTGCTTAGTTCTTAGATTATTTAATGCTACTTTATGAATATAATATTCTGTATGGCTGTTGTTATTCTCCTTAAGGATCTGCATCCAAAATCCTATTCTATGCATATGTCTTGAATTTTCCCCCTGCTTCATTATTGTTCCTTTCCACTTTAAATTATAGCTTACTGCTTGTGTTTATATATATATATATATATATATATATATATGAGCTTTAACTGTGTGACTCTAAAATATCCCTTCAAATCAGGTAATCCTAAACCACCTTGTTCTATTGGAAGGATTAACTTATCCCGCCTGAACTTTGCTTTCTACCCCTCCCCTATAAAATGGAATATTATCTACAACTTCTCCTCTGGTTGATAAAAATATGCCTGACTTGTATATAAAACTAAAGGGACTAAAGACATTTTCACTGCTTGTATCTTGCTATCCATATCCATAAAGAAGAGCTTCCAGTTTCTCAGTTTTTCCATTTTCTTTTGTTTAGTCTCTTCCCACATATCCTTAGCTGCCACAACAGAATCCTTTTTAACCCATACTCCCAAATACTTCACTTTATCATGCCCCCATAAATATGGGTATTATTGAACCAATTCATGTGTGGGTAGATAATTTACAGCTACAGCCTTTGTCTGCATTAATTCTATATCCTGAAAAAAATTAAAACATTTCTCAGAATGTTCCTTAATAATGAGACATCTTTTTCTGGTTTTATGAGGTATAAAATAATATTGTCTGCAAATAAAGTCAGCTTTTCTTGATTACCATACCAATTATATCCTTGAATTTCTGAGTCCCTTATTTTCTTTGTCAATGGCTCTAAATATAATGCAAATAACAAAAGGGGAAAGAGGACACCCCCACCTGGTTCCTCAGTTCAGAAAAGAATAGTCAGAGAGTAACCCTCCCACTTTAATTTTTGCCTACAAT
The DNA here is from genome assembly GCF_019279795.1 of Protopterus annectens. Lineage (NCBI taxonomy): Eukaryota > Metazoa > Chordata > Ceratodontiformes > Protopteridae > Protopterus > Protopterus annectens. The sequence continues at coordinate 15,146,883 of NC_056744.1, read as the reverse complement.
TCCTTGTATATCCTCTTAATTAACTTTACTATTGTATAATGAAATGCTAATGCTTCTATTGCCCTAGTTGTAAAATCCCTGTTTATTCTGTTGAATGCTTTTTCTGCATCAAGACCCACCAACAACATAGGGTCATAGGATCATAAGATCATAGGAGATTACTAGGCTAGTGGCCCTGGGGCCCTTACAAGCCCAGCCAAGAGTTTATCTCCAAAAAAGAAACCCCAATCAGCACCTGTCACTCCTGTCAATGAGGGACACAGGTGGAACCCCTGGAACAAATTTGAGGTTTTCCATCCACTCATCAAGCTTGTGCTTGAAGAGGGTCAGCGACATATTTTGTTTGACATGTATGGGGAGTCTATTCCAGAGACTGGGCGGCCTCTGGGAGATAAACCTGTCTCTCCAGCAGGTTTTGTTAATGCCTTACATTAGATTTAGGCCTTTTGACTGGGTAATGTACAGAGAGTTAGACTTACGAATATGGAGCATCTCTAGTAGAGCAGGGTCTGAGACTGCCTTGTAGACGAGGCACAAATTACCTCTGAGCAATCTGTATGATACCGAGTAGAGTGCTAATGATTTGAGACTGTCCACATAGGACAGGTGTAAGAGGCCATGGATTCTCTTTGTGATGTATTTCTGTGGCCTTTCTAGTTGGTGCAGGTATTTGGAGAGGTACATACCAAACAGGATGTTGTACTCAATTATTGGCTTAATAAGGTGGGAGGAGTACGGAGAGGTAATAACCTCCTTTTTCTGGATGCAATCCCTTTACTTATGAGATGAACCAAGTAAAAAGTTTTTCTGACCACTGCCACTACATGATGGTTGAATCTGAGATTGCTGTCAACCTGTGTACCCAGGTTGTGTGCACAGGGGGTTGCCGTTGATGTGGTAATCAGTAGGAGCTGTGTTTTTGCCAAATTGTATGATATACATTTTTTTGCATTTAACTTAAGGCTATGACTTTTGCACCAGTCATTTGTTGCTGTGAGATCCTCTTGTAGTATGTTAACATCATTTGGGGAGTCAATGACAGCACCCAACTTACAGTCGTCTGCAAACTTGGTCAGCCACAGGCCTTTTGTCTTTTCCTGGACCTCTGAGAAGTAGATGCCAAAGAGTAGGGGTCCCAGGACAGATCTTTGAGGAACACCACTAGTGACAGGCCTGCAGTCAGAGGTGGGGGGAACCTATTTTGACCTTGTGTGTCCTATCAGTGAGCCAGTTGGCCACCCACCTGATGAGATAGGGATTTACACCAAGTTGTGTTAGCTTTTCAATGATGCCCGAGTGGAGGATTGTGTCAAAGGCTGTGGCCATGTCAAGGTAAGCTGTATGTACTGACTTTCCCTCATCTAGTGCCTTGGTGACAGTCTCAAAAAAGTCAGCCAGGATCAACAGGCAATATCTACCCTTTACAAATCCGAATTGGGTGGGGTCAAGTGCTTGGAGATTGCCTGTGTCCTTGTTTATGAGGTCCATAATAATATATCTCTTTTTCTTTTATCATTTCATCCCACTCACTATAATTTCTAAAGAAATTTCTATCTTCCCTAATAGTTCTTGAACGTTTTCCATTTCCCATTCCTTAAATTTCTCTCTTTTTAACATTTTGGTGGGGAAGTGCCAGTGTCTCATTTTTACTTCATTACTCTGCATTTTTATCTTAGTTGTTTCTGTTGCATGATCTGAAATAGTTATAGAATGTATGTCAAAGCTTTCAATTAAATGCACATGTTCCTGTGAAATATAATTTCTGTCTAGTCTAGCACAGTTATTGTCCCTTGGGAAATAATATGCAAATTCTGTCAGAGTTATGAATGCTGTTTCTGTTAGCATTCATGAATATAGCAAGAAGGAATTTAAATGGCATAGATGGTTGAAACATAATGCACCAGCTATATGAAGCTGTCTGAGGTAAGGTGGCATCAGTGCAGCCATGGGGCAGAGGTGTCCAGCTGTGACAGTGAGATTGGACGTCAGACCTCAGCATGTGATAGAGTTAGTTACAGTAATTATGGCAACAGTGATCCAAATGAAGGGCATACGGTAAAGTAAGTGAATCTATAGTCACATCTCCAAATATATCTGTTTGCTGCACATATGATTTTAAGTGAAATGCATTATCTCCGCTCCCCACAGCAAACATATATGCATCAATAAGTAATGTCACTGACCCTGTCTGTCAAATTATTTTGCACTATCAGTTGCATTGCATACACATGGTTGTCTTCTTTCTATAGACCTTTTACCAGAAACTAATGTAAAATGGTAAAAAATAGGCTCTCATTAAGTATTTCCAAATCAACGTAGTTTCTCTGACAGTGATAATTTTCTAACAACATTAATGCTGTCTAAGGTGGGCTTTACTAGGAATAATAGACTTTCTAGGAGTAAAGTGGGCCTTTGTTTTTGTGTTGGGCCTCATTATTTCCTGGACATTCTAAAATGGCTTAACTTGCCAGGTATTATTACTTATGCAAACCACACTTCACGTTAGCTCATTCTTACACATCTAGGTGTTGCAAGTTTTCTATCATAACTGAGTATTTTTATGACAGCACAGATTGTTATCAGGGTAACCATTAAACTAATGCAATAAACAAAAGGAGCTCTAACTATATAAACAGGGACACTTTTTTATTAAACTTTTAGATGGATTCCCAAGTGCTGTAAATTATGAAATGGAAGTCTGAATGAAGTAGTTCTGCATTACCTAATTTATGCCAACATACTTAAGAGAAAATTGTTTCTGAACCATTCTGTCTGCAGAATTTCTGGTAGCTGTGCTTATTATTTGCTTACATTTGTTATCATGTTATTACAGCACTCTGCATGTTTTAAACTGCTCATTCCAGAAGCCATTAGATTCTATTGATTACATTTAGAAACTGCTAGCTTAAAAAGGCAGTAGATAAAAAAAAATGAATATGTATATGCATAAAAAGATGGTTTTAATTTTATGATTGCTTATTCATGCATGGTGCAAGACTATATTTTATCTGAATGTTTCCATAGCAATGAAAAATTTTGGTGCTGCATTCTAAATATATCATGTTACCTTGGAAATATATTGATTAAAAATAGTCTTTTATGTATAACTGCTTATACAGAAACCAGCAGATGCTGAAGTGCAAAGCTGATTTTTAAACTTGGGCCTTAAATAGAAACCAGTTGGTTTCTTAACTTCTCGTGCCCCACCTGAGTACTAGGAATACACTTTTCCATTTAGTTTTCTTTTTAAAATAAACAGTATTCAGTGCTTCAGCTATGCAAGATGGAAAATTTGTGACTTTCAGATTAGGAGTTCTGTCACACTCCCATTTTATCATGCTATGTAAAATAAATTATGTATTTCCTGACTGGATAAAGCCCTATTTATTAATTCATGGGATTCTTGCAAAATGCCAGGAAAATAAAACAGCCCTGTGTTTCCCTTAGCTCATGTCTTTAAATTGAAACTATCACCCCATGTCTATTAACTGGTACCTTTCACCAGAGAACAAAAATCCAGTCATAGGTATCTAGTAAAACTCACGTTTTTAAACATGCATTTATCTGCCATAACATAAATGTCCTACACAACTCAACAGCAGAATAATTTTGCCATAATTATGTCATTATCACAGTGTGATCACTAGTTTTCTTTCTATAGCAGCTAACTCGAAGTACAGAATACGTTATTCAAAAATGTAATGAACGGAAGAGTTGGTGGTATTTGACAAATCTCTGTTTGAGCTTATTACAAGTAGCTTAAGTTTGTTATTTACCATTAAGTGCAGTCATATACCCAACTTGTGCACATTGTTTTCTATGCATGTAGTTTGTGCCAGGAAAAACTGTCAATATTTTCCTGTTATAGGATTGGAATTACCAAAAGAGTAAAGAACAGCCTGCTATAATGCAGTGATTTAGCCTGGAAAGATGGATGACAGACTTTATCCTCTTTTAATTACTGCATATTCAGTGTGGTTATCAAGTTTGCGTTCTCAGTAAAATCTGTGTCTTTAGTATAAAGATGTACTATTTCTAGGTCATGCTTGAGAGCCATAACAACTCCAGTACCTTTTCAGTACCCTGTTGCTTCACAGTATTTTCTAGAGTTTCCTCACTTCTTCATCCATCCTCATACATATTTAAAAAATCATTAGGATAAGGTTTGTGGATTTTGACAGCAGCTCAGAGAAACGGTTAGACTCTCTGCAGCTGCCCCTCTGCCCATCACCCCATTATCATTATCAAGACACATGCTGCAGCTCCCCAGCTTTGCTTGAACCCCATCTCCTGACTTACAATGGACAATGATTCAGATAACCAGCCTGATAACTCAGTTACCCTGTAGGTGAAGCATTGCATCTTATCTCAGACCTGAATAAGCACATACAACTGTTTCTCTCCAACATTACATATGATAATTTTATGCATGTATGTATGTATTTATTTAAATTTGTTAACCAGAATGGGGCTCTGATCCAAGTGGACTACTTACAGACTTGCCTGAAGTTTGCATGTGACGGCAAGTACAGACAATAGACAGTATCACCACTTAACTACTATTACAAAGCCATGCTCTAGAAGAATAAAATGAAAATTCAAAAGTCATAAGAATGCATGTTACATTACAGATATAGGAAACCTGAAGTGTTAAAGTAACTACATGCATACTGTTTATAAGTAATATGAGGCCTGCAGAAGTGTCAGGGCAGTGCTGTTATGACAGAAAACTGACCTATTAAAAGAAGTGGTAGTTATAGAATAGTAGTTTGCGTATGAGTGGAACATATTATTTTGGTTTGAAGAAAGCATTTATTTGAGACAGTGCTCCAGTTTTGAACAGAAAAGGGGGTGTGACTGATATGATTTTAGGTTGTGAAGGAGGGATTCCCAAAGCTTTGGCCCCATTATTAAGCAGTTATAATCTGTGAAATATATATAAGGAAACGGAGTTCGGTGGAAATTAACAAAATTGGTATGTTGACAGAAAGACAATAAAAAGGGATGGGAAGCTTTCTAAATTTATAGTATAGAAAGAAGGGAGCTGAGAAGTAGTACTGCTATTGGTTCAACAGGCGAATAGGATCATAGGAAATTTAAGGCAACTGAGTCTTGTTATCATTTACGCCTTGCCAATACCTTGCATAAGAATGAACTTTCTTTCTCAACCAAGACCAGTAAAGCCAGGGTTGAATTTGTGAATCCCCATACAATTGTCTAGTTTTCATTTGAAGGAAGATAATGTATCACATGCTGCTTAATTTGTATTGGGAGTCTAGTCCAAAGGTGGGGAAGGTACTGTGTAATGAATTTATCTCTCCACCTTGTTTTATTTATTTGCTTGTAAGGATTTAGATCCATTTGTTTATTCTGTCTATACTTTACTAACATATAGACAACCTAACAAAACAACTTATCACCAAAGATAAGTAAATGTATTACTCAACTAATCTAAATATACACACTAAGAATCCCAGACTGTTCTGAGCCTCAGTCAATAAACTGTTAAATCCAGGACAAGCTACGCAGCCAACACCAAACAGACAGAAACAAAAGGATACCATAGCCAGCCAATTCAATACCCATTTTATACAGAGAGCGTGTTGTCATTAACCATCCAGGTGACTAATCAAGCTCTTGAAATCCCTCCTCAATCAAATAACCTCCTTCAACATTTCTCTTTCCAACCAGTTCCCACATTTACCATCGGAAAATACCTCAGAAAATACAAGCCTAGTACAACTGCACCTGAAAATTTACCTGGCAAATATGCGTTATTGCATATCCAGTTTCAGTTCTGATATGTCGATCCATATCTGAAAATAAAGCCTTCTTGCTATGGAAAAAATCATTGATTATTCAACTGCACAAGGGTAGGATTAGTACATATCTTTAAAGTATATACCCATTTCATTTTTATATCCCTTATCAAAAATATTTAAAAAATGTATTCAGAAGCAACTTCCCAACTATCTAATACATAACCAGCTTCTGTCCTGCATACAATACAGCTTCCATCCTTATCAGAGCACAACTGCTGCTTAATACTGTCGCCAACCATAGAAATGCTGGAAGCTTGGTCTCTACCATCATCCTAGACTTAGCAAAAGGTTCTGACACTGTCTCCCATCAGAAACTCTTACATAATCTCTCAACCTTAGAGCTCACCAACCCTTCACTGCAATGGTTCCATAGATACCTCTCACGCAGAGCACATACATGGATCTGTACTAGGCCCCATACTTTTCAGCATATGCATCAGTGACCTCTACACTGCTGCAAAAATGCTACCTGGTTCAATAAACTGATGACTCGACCCACGATTCAATTGCAGTATGGCTAAATAATTCACAACTACTTGTAAACCCTAAAATAAAATTAAAAATAAAATCATATCTGCAGAACACATAAACCATTCAAAGTTACTGGGTGTTATCATAGATGACTAGTTGAAATTCAACCTCCATGTATCATGCACAGTTAAAAAAATCATCAAAACCCTAGGTATATTATATAAAGTAAAAACCTAGCTCACTGACACAGCCAGAAGATGTGTAGCCTCTACTTTTTTACTGCCATCTCTCCTCTATGCTGTCCCAAACTTCACTAACCTTCAAGTCTCACAACTATCCAAACTTGAGTGATGTTACAGTAAAATAGACAAATTTGCTTTAAATTATAACAGTAGAACATACCACTATCTAGCTCTTAGAGAACTAAACTGGTTAGATCTACCACATCACTTAAGCGCTTTCTCAGCCAACTACAATGCATAGACTTCTCTGCAAGCTAGAAGATTACAAAGCTCTTGACAACTTATCACAACATTACATCCATAATAGAAGTTTACACTGTAGAGAAAAAGTGCTAACCACTTTAACCAAATCATCTAATACTTCGGATGACTTTCTATATTCAAATAACATAGCTAAACTATGGAACCACATCCCACTATGACTGAAATCCATTTAGATTGCAAACTCACTTAAAACACAACTAATGCTTCACTTATCAAATCAGTGGCTCTGCCTTAGTATATCTCCTGGGTAAATACCACGATTATTTTCAGCTTGCCATATCATCAAACTATTTTTCTTAATTCAGAATCCTAAGCTCTGCAACCAGGATTTGTCAATACCTGAATATTTTAACTATTTATTTATTTATTTTATTTTACATTTGTTGACCGGGATAGTCCGACTGGATGCATGTCCATTTTTAGCGGAGGCCCGGGGAGAAAAGCTCCAAGGGTGAGCAGATACAGCATTACATAATACCAGCATTACATATTACAAACAGACTATTTACAGAGATTACATAAGTAAGCAAGTTAAACAAGTTCCACAGGTTACAGTTAAACCTGAGCACAAGTCAGGATTAAATTAAATTACACAGTAAACTGGTTAACAGATTTTTTACACATTCTAGAGAGAGTTAGCCAGGCTTGATACATTGACATAGCCAGTTAAGTGACACATGTTGTTTGAGTCTAGTTTTAAATTGACCTAAAGTGGAAAGTAAGGTAATATCAGCTGGAAGAGAGTTCCAGGATCTACTTACAGAGTTTGCAAAGAGAGAATCACCGGCTGTGTTGTTAATTTTGCTAGTCTGAATTAGTAGTTTGTTAGAGGATCGAAGCGGTCTAGGATTGTTATAGGGGGTGATAATATTTTTAAGTGCAGGAGTATTGTCCGGATTATAGAGGATTTTATAGGCCATAATCAGTTGGTTATACTGGATTAGGCTGGGTAGTTCAAACCACCCAAGCTGATTTAGACTGATGCATTGATGTGTCCTAAAAGGCAGCCCAGTGGCAAACCTGGCAATGTGGTTGTAGCAAATTGAGAGTTTGTTAAGGACAGTCTTGTTCAAATTCGAGAGTAGAGGGGATGCATACAGAAGGGTTGAAAGAAGGTGAGAGCGAGCTATAGCAATTTTAGCTGGAGGGGTTAGGAAGGCTTTTATTCTGTAAAGTGACCCTAGTTTTTTATTGATGGTTTTGATTGTATTAAAGGTTGTCTGGGTAGCTGACCATAACTCTACTGGAGATGTGGCTGAGCAAATCAGAGTAGAGTCCCTCATAAAAGAAAATAAATAAATAGTTCTGGAATTTGTGGTACTATTGAATTTGTGGAGATACAAAAGATCCTTAATGGCTCAGAAGGCAAGGTAAGGCATAGATAACTCCTGCCCAGAGTCTATAAGACACTGTATAAAGGGACCGTAATTCCAGAATTTTCTGGTAGCTTAGGGTTTTTAAGCCAGTGATATTTTAGTTAGGAACCCCTGCATTCTTTCTAGTTGTTTGATATGTCTAGTGAGATCCATCCCAAAAAAGGGTATTGTGTTCAGTAACAGAATGTTAGATGTTAGAGGGTGACTTGACAATGACTCTGATGATGCCCTTAGAGTTAAGGGAGAAAGCGCTAAGTTAGTTGTGTACTCTATGCTGTTGTTTTACAATAAAGACGTCAGTTTATGCTGAACAGCTGTGTGTACTTTGCTGCTATTTCCAATTGGGACGCCAGTGTATGCGGATTCCTGCTTGGTTTTATTTCATTACAATGACTCCCAGTTTGCAGTCATCTGCAAATCTGATTTGCCAGAAGTCTTGGTTTGACATCTGGAGGTCAGAAAAAAAAAGGCTCCCATGATGGATCCCTGTGGAACACCACTGATTCATACTCTTTATGATGAGTCTGATTCCCTTAAAAATTTTGATATCCATTTTATGACACAGGGAACCATCTGTAATGCATTTAACTTACTAACTATGGTAGCATGGGATATGGTGTCAAAGGCCTTAGACAGGTCGAAGTATGCTGTGTATAACATGGACATTGTCAATAGTTTGTGTTACTCTTTCAAAGAGGTTAACCCAATTGATTAGTGAGGATCTATCTTTAAAAAAAACAAACTGCTGTGGGTATATTCTGATGAGCTTTTTAATGTCATAGTTAATCAGTTCACTTAAAATATGCTCTATGGCATTACATATGAGACTTGTCAGGCTGTTGGGCCTGTAATTTCCAGGGTCAATGGTGAGGCTACCCTTGTGGAGTGGCATTTTGAAGGCCATGTGGCAAATGTCAGTAACAAAGCCCATGGCTAAAGTCAGGTTAAGTAGTTTAAGGAGTGGTTCCACCAGGGCTTGCTAAGTACTGCTTATTAAACAGCCAGATATATTATCACATGTTGTGGAAGAAGTATTTTTAGTCTTTGAGAGCACCTTTAGTACATGCTCTTTGATGATTATGGGGGATCTGAGGGCTTCAGACATAAATGGGCTTTGAACAGTCATTTACAGTGTGAAGTTGGCACTGAATATGTTACCCAGTATATTGTTTATGTCTACCGAGTCAGAGTAGGTGGTGCCATATTAAATATGTATTGAGCCTTGTAGGATGTGATTTCTTAGATTCCTAACATAACTAAAGAAAGATTTGCTATCTTTGAGGCAGTCACCAAAGCCGTGGATGAGGGTAAGGTGGTTCACACAGCCTATCTTGACCTTGCCAAGGCTTGCGACACCATCCACCATTCTGGAATTATAGCTAAACTCACTAAACTAGGTATAAATCCCTACGTCACAAGATGGAGTGCCAACTGGCTCACTGACAGAACCCACACTGTAAAAGCTGCAGACTCCAAATCAGACCTCAATGCAGTGACAAGTGGAGTACCACAGGGTTCCATCCTGGGACGTCTCCTATTTGGTATCTACTTCTCTGAAGTACAAGCTAACACAGAAGGCCACTGGCTAATGAAGTTCGCAGATAACTGCAAACTAGGAGCCATAGTCAAGTCCCCAAATAATGTGGACATCCTACAGAAGAGCCTCACTGAGACAGGTGCCTAGTGTCAGAGCCATGGCCTCAAGCTCAGTGCCAAAAAGTGCAGTGTCATCCCTTTGGTAAAACTCTGTACCCATGAACTACCACATAGGCAGCAATTTACTTAACACTGAATGTGTGCTAAGAGTCCTTGGGACCCAGGTGGTCAGTAGTCTCTCCTTTGATAGTCACATTGCCACAATAGTCAGGAAGTCCTTCTACGTGGCACACCTCATCATAAAAGGGTTCTCATCCAGGAAAAAAGAGGTCATTGTTCTCCTCTACTCGTCACTCATTAGACCCATTATAGAGTACAATGCCCCGTTTGGAATGTACCTCACAAGACATCTGCAGCAGCTGGAAAGGCCACAGAAGTACCTCACAAAGAGGGTTACTGGCCTCAAACAAATGCCCTACACTGACCGCCTCAAAAAACTTCAGCTTTACTCCGTAGCATATCGCCTACTCTGAGGTGATCTCTGCCTAACATATAAAGCTATGTCAAACCCAGAGCTGTTGGACATGCTACACCTAAAGAAATCCCAATCCCTCCAAGCTACATGCTCTAGGGACCTAAACCTTGTCACCACAATAAACAGGACATGCTGGAGGGATAGATTCCTGTCCCAGAGACTTCCTATACTCTGGAACAAGCTATCCATCTATGTCAAGCAAAGTTCTTCATTAGCACTCTTCAAGAAAAATCTTGATGAGTGGATGGAAAATAGGAAATACACCCCGGGGATCACTTCTGTGTCTCTGCTCGACAGTAGCACAGGAAAATAACTTTCTTGGGTGGTGTAAGTTATGGAACCTTGCTGGCTAGGCTTATGCAGGCCCTTGGGCTGATAGTCTAGTACCTATCTATGAACCTATAACCTATAAAAGCTATCCTCAGTTCATGAACTGCCTTAGTATTCCTAATTTTTTTTTTTAGTTTTTAGCCAGTTTTCTAAAGCTATCCTTGATTTGAGAGTCCTTGGATCTTCTGAATACTTTACAGAGATTTTCATTTTTTCTAGAGTTTATTTATGTTGGTGGACCCCCAGTGTGTCTTGCTATCAAACTTGGGTTGAATGACTCTGTTCCTTTAAAGCCGGCATTGAAATCTCATCCAATTAGATGAATAAGATTGTGATGTGTAGTAGCTGATTGGTCTGCTCTATATAAATCGAATAATGGTGTTTTTGAATTAGGTCTAATGAAATGCTAACATCTGGCATGAAAGCGCTTGACGTTTTATGTTTTTTACTATGAGCTGTTTGTTATTTTAATAAAGTGTATGCCATTTTTTATTGGAACCTTCTGCTGGATTTCTTTCTATGTTATTGTTGCTTTCAAACTTCCCCTCATATTTAAATATAGTAAGTACTGTCAATCCAATTCATTTATCTAAGTGGCATAGAAATCTTTTGTGTTGCCTTGTGTGATGTTGGGTTACGCTGTTTATGGGGGATCTGAGGGCTTCAGACATAAATGGGCTTTGAGCAGTCATTTACAGTGTGAAGTTGGCACTGAATCTTGAAACTTCATCACACAATTTAATGATATTTGTACATATGAAATCCTTGAATTGAATATTTTTGCTTTGTAATTAGTTTTGGAGGACTTGACAAAATCTCCAATTTGTTTTTTAAGCTAGAGAGGAATTTCTTCCTCTGCTGAGCCAATTTCCTCCTGTTCTTGGACATTAGTTTCTTTCTCTTGTTGTATATCCTGTTTATACTAGGGGTCCACCAGGTTGGCTGTTTTTTCTGCAAGACTTGGTTTTAATCTGGTCAGGTAGAGCCGATTCTATACAACTGCTTAAATAGTTATACAGGGTATTGGTGTATGCCTCTGCATAGGAGCAGTGTCAGCTCGTGCTATTGGACTGCAGGACTGCAACCCCCAAGCTGTAAAAAAAAGAAAAAAACAAAATAAAAAATAATTAGCGAGTCCCGGAACTCTGCACATGCATGCATGCTCATCACTTGAATCTACTCCACGCATGCATGCCTGCATGGAACTCAAATCCAGACTGCTATTTAACCAGTCTGGATTAGGAAAGTAAGTATCAGTCTACAGATGCCCCAGAGGTCTATGTGGTTACAACTGCAAAGACTGGAAGGGGATTGGACTGCAACATTTGCAGTCTGTGTGTGCTCAGAACTGCAGGATGGAATCAGCGCATGTATGCTCAGCGTTTCCTGGCTGGGACTTTGAAATTTGCATTCATGGGAAACAGAGCTTTGAGAAAGTTTCTGGGACATTTTGCAACAGAACGGAGCTGGGACTACAAATGAAGCTCTGGGACATTGGATTGCATGGGACCTCAAATGGGGCTCTGGAGCTCTGGGACTTTGAAACAGGGCAAGTTGGATTGCATTGCAGCAGGATTTCAAACATGTGTGTATATGTGTGTATGTGTGTGTGTGTGTGTGTGTGTGTGTGTGTGTGTGTGTGTGTGTGTGTGTGTGTGTGTGTGTATTGCCCCAGTTAACTATAGCTGGTGGCTAGAGAGAATAACTCAGGTTTAAACCCTGTACCTTGGGGGTAGGTAACAAGAGCCTGAATTCCCTACCCACCACCACTTGTGAAAAGTGTTCAGATTTTTGCCTCATATTTTTGTTCTGTTCTGTTCCTCATAAAATCTGTTCTTTTCTGTATTTTGAATTCACTAAATAATGACAGACATTTGAATTTCAGACATCACATTCTTCAGAAAGTACATGGCAACACAAAACCTTTTATTCTAGCAATTTTCTAAGTTTATAAGATCAATATTTAAAATTTGTCCCTAATTTTGGGGTTGGACTCTCCCACTATTGACTTTGTCCAGTTTTTTGCGCTAAGAGATTGTGAGCTATGGTGAGAACTGAATTCACTGAATATGTTTGGGGGCTGTATTTCCCCATTATTGGCTTCACTCAGGTGTTTTATTATAAGAGGTTGAGAGCTATGGTGAGAACTGGTCACTAAATGATAGCCATTTAAGTTTCAGTCTTCCTGTCTTTCAAGAAATGGCTGATTTGGCATTGTGGTAGGTAGTGCTGACTGTAGTGCACAGGGTGCTGGGTTTAAGACTTGGCAGTTAAATGCATGGCAGTAGCACAGCATTTTATTCTAGCAACTTTCCAAGATTATACAAGCAATGTTTAAAATGTGTCCCTGGTTTTTCAGCTTTTGTCCTCCCCCCTCTCAATACATTTTGGCTTTTTCCAGATTTCATGTGCTCATGTGCTGCAAAGTTGAGAGGCACAGTTGAGTGCCAAGTGGATTTTACAAGGAGCTAAGAGCTTCAGGGGAAGAGAAGTTTAGTGCTGCTTATGCTGAGTCTACTTGCATTGTTAATAGCACAACAGGTAGTGCACTTGCTTTTGATGCAGAAGGCTGTGGGTTCTACTCCCACAGTATGTAGATGCATTGCTGATACTATATTGTGTTGTACTTCTAAAGGGGTGGATGGTGCAGTCCTGAGAATGTCCTCTTTGGTGGACATACCTAGTAACTATGAACCTGTTATCAGTTTGCCATCCATTCCCTATTGCAATATTTCTAGCTTATCATTTTTTAATGTATCATAGGCAATTTATTCCTCAAGGGCAACAGGCACTTTATTATTTGTAGATGAAACAATGAACTATAAAGTTGTTTGCTAGCAGCAACTTCTTCATTAGTTACAGATCTCTTTAATGTGGAATTATTTAAATGACTTTTACTACTGCAGAGATTATGCATATTTATTGATACTGGTGGATTGTAGATATTTGAGTAGACTTTTATGATGGAAATGTTCTGAATTGGGCAGTTTTCTCATTATTGGTGCATGCATTTTGTTTCATTGTTTAATGGAAAATGTTCAAAACAATAAATTTAAAATGCCCTCTAACAACTGTACTGTATTATACAATGAATATAATTTAATACAATCAGGAAGGTGTATCAAAGAACACATGTATGTTTTGTGTGCAAGAGCCCTATGATTTGAAAACAGCCCAAAGTTAATCTTTATCTGCCACCAACCCGATGTATTTTCTTTGAATAGGTGTTTCAATGCTGTTTCGATGAATGTGAGTTTCAAGGGCAGAGAAGTTTTAATGCTAAATCTATTTCATTGTGAGACTGCATTGCTTTGTTTAGCAGATGTCTATTAGTGTTTGTGTTGTAAAATGTAAAATAAAATGTTTAAATGAAATCCAAATCATTGTAGAAGTAAATCAGTATGCACATTACAGTGTTTATGGTAAATGGAGTGAAACAGCCAAGTAATGGGACATTTGGAATGGCTGCAGGGGGAAACCCCATTCGGCCATGATTTTTGTGAAGGGCGGCAAACTCAAAGACAGCCCCAGCTGAATTATACTTTTCAACTCTCTAGATTTTTGCAGAATGAATAGATTTTTGGTTCTTATTTTTGGTTTGTTCCTCATGAAATTTGTGGTTTTCTGTCAAATCATTTATGAAAAAAGTCACTAAATATAGACAGACAATGAGTTTCAGACTTCATACCCTTCAGAAAATGCATGCTAAAGGAAGACCTGTTATTCTATCAACTAAGTTTATACAAGAGCAATTTTTAGTACTCTCTGTATGTTCTCCGAAAATATTTGGCCTTGTCCAGATTTCCTGTGTTAAGAGGTTGAGAGGTACGCGCAAATGAATTGCTTTATAAAATTAGGTATATCCAAACCTCTCAAATGTCCCTGACTTTGGCTTAAAATGTTGCTCTCTCCCTAATAATCCCTCTGCAAAATGGCAAGTTTGGAAGAAAATGTGGAGGGTTTACAATTAATAAATACTTGTAATGATCAGAGTTATAGATTATTTTTATTTCAGAAATGCATGTAGATTCTCTTATTTTGTCAGCTGCTCAACTTAACAGTACTAATATTTAAAAAGTGTCCCTTCGTTGACAGGTTCCCAGCTGTATTGTGTGGCTATTTTATATTTTTGCATCACATTTTTGGTCCATTTTTCATAAAATTGTGGTTTTCTGGCAAATCAGTGGCAAATCATTAAAGACTGAAGTTAGAAAATAATGACAGACATTTGAGTTTCAGATCTCATACCATTCAGAAAAGTCATACTAATGCAAGACCTACTATTCTATTATCTTTCTAAGTTTATAAGAGCAATATTTAAAAATTGTCCTTATATTTGGGCTTTTGGCCCACTTCTATTTATGGCTTTGTCCAGATTTCTTGCTCTCAGGTTGAGAGGTATGACAAATGTGTCAGGGCCATCACCGTCAGCAAGAGACATTTCAAATTGTGACATACTTGTTGCACCCCACTCTCCCATGTAGTGACTCTGGATGTGTCCAAGCAAGGCAAGGAACAGTTATGCAGTGTAAATGTGCAGAGTATCCCCCCATCCAAGGTAGACCAAGTACTACAGTGGCTTTTCATCTGTCCTTGATTTTGCAGAATGTTCTGGTTTTCTGTCATATTTGTATACTGTTGCTTCTTATTATTCAGAAAATGCATGTTGTTGCAGTGCCTGTTGCTCTGTGTTTAAGTGGCATTGCTTTAATGACCATCAGGCAAACTTGTCTGAGATTGTAAGATGCAAGTAAGCTTTTATAAGCATACTATTAAAGAATTACCAACATTGAAAGCCTTTTTGTTGTTGCCATGCAGAGAATATTTACATAACTAGATAACGTATAAGCCTTAGGTATTGAAATGCATATAACAGTATTTGTAATAAAGGACAGGATTATAGTATTTTCATAAGATCATTACATTTGTTGAAGACTTGCAGTCACCTTTGCAGGCTTTACCCGTAAACTAAACAGAATGCCAGACTATCATGTGTGGTCCATAACCTCTGCAGTAAATTAAGCAATTTATCTTGAGCTTGTTTCTTGTTTGCTGTTCATTTTTTACTTTGATCATCTTTTCCCCATGAAACAAGTAGATAGTTGCTGTCAGACAGCAGGTTTTTTTGGATAAGAAACATTTTTACACGTGGGGGTATCACAGAGATTGCTACTTTCAGCATGTTATTTGGTACTTATAAAGCTGAATATAAATTATAATTAGAATGCAGTGCAAGGAGAAGTGGTTTGAATTGAGTGCTGCTTGTTTTTTTATACTTGATTTTGACTGGCATTCCAGTAAGGTATTTAAAAAGTAATTTATTTTTTCATGCCTCACAACCTTTTTGTTTCCATTTAGATATTAAGTAAGCTGTCATGTAGTCAATGCATTGAAATTTTTTTTTTTACTTCTATACTTAATTTTGTCTTGATTGAACTCTCATAATGATGGTTTGGCACCCAGGGCAGCTTATTTAATTAAAGTCCCAGTTGTGGTTTTGAGCATAGCTCCACCTTTTCTAGTTGGTCACACCCCTTCCCATTGGTCCCACCCATTCAATAGTCTCCTGCAGCCCCCCTTTGATCTGGAGTCACCAGCCACCACTGCATAGGAGTCTGTGTTACCTATATTTGAGGGGGCTTTGAAACTTCTTATACCATCCCTTAGTAGGAGGTAATTTGTCTTTGAAAAAATTCTTAAGCATTTTTGACCTTGATTGGATGTCTTGTCTTACAATTATATTGAATTAGACTGATTTATGTTCAGTCCTACCAGGGAGGACATCACACGGGGGGAATGCAATGCTGTCCCATGTTAGTGAGTACTTTGTCCAGTACATTTAAGCCCCTTGTGGGTGTGTCGACTAGCTGTTTCACAGCATTTGCACTGGAAAAGTCCTAGAACCCCTGAGCCTGCCCATTTGTGGTTGTGTATGTTTCTCAGTTGATGATAGAATAATTAAAATCACCCATGAGTAAGGTGTTGGGTTGTATGGCAAGTTACTCCAATAAGTCCAGGTATGCAGTATGTTTTTCCTGTTTCATGGTAGGGAACCTATAGCTAGCTATGATGTGGCAGGGAGTTTTGCCTATAGTTAATTGGACATGGAGTAACTTAAGATAGTCCTGCTGTTTGACCAGTCTCAAGGTGTACTTATCCTTAATGAAGATGGCTACACCTTATGTTTAGTTCTTTCATGCTCAGTTTGTGGCCTGAATGAAAATGTGAGGAGTGCTTCCAGAGATTGCAGTTTCTTGTTTAGATTCCTAGCATTAAGCAGCAAGTAAGTTTATCTAGAGATGATTTTGTTATGTTTGGAGGTTGGTTATTTTGACACTGCCTAAAAAAGACACAGTAGGTGTGGCTAATGCTTTTACCAGTATCCAAAAGCCTAGAGGAGACAGGTGCAGACCATCTCTGGCAAAGGAGGGTGGCCTGTCGACCATATCTCTCCAGGCAAACATATATTGGATCCCCCTGGGCTGACACCAGCAGCTAAACCAATTGTTAAAGTCAATCATTTTTTGTTTGTATTGTGGCATCATCCTTGGAGAGAGTAGAATGCTGCTTAAGGTTAGGCTTATACCTGCCTGTGACACATAATCTGACAGCTCAATCACATCTCTCTCTTCATATAGTCCAGTGACGTATGTCTCAAGTCATTCACCCCAATATGGGCTATGATGGAGTCATACCAGTACTTGTGGTTGAGTGACTTGAGTGCTTGAGTGACTTGACAGATGCACCTGACAGACAGCTAACCATAATCCACTCCTTATCTAGCCTGGAGAGGGGAACAAACATGTGTCTCACAATGGAGTTACCTATGACTAGTACATTAGGTTTTGTTGTGTAATGCCATATGGGCTTACATTGCTGAGATACTGGTGTGTATGTTATGATGTGCTGTGGTAGTTTTTTGCATTGTTATGTGTGTAAATGGTTCCATCTGGGATGCCTCTGATCTGATTGAGTCAAGAGCCACTCAATTGTACAGAATTTATAAAGGCACTAAAACAAGATACATTGATTAATAAGCCCTCCAGCCAATAAAACTACATGCAGAAATCTCAAGTGTTTTCCCCAACCTAAACATACCAGGCTACCTCTTAGTGCACTAGATGGAAAATCCACTGACCTCTTGTAAAAACAAATGCTTGCTAGAGTGTAAAAATATATTACTTTACCCAACAGCTAGCTAGATAATGATTTCAGATCATGTAAATCAGTAGAACAATGAGAGGCAAAATGCACTTTTTCAATAGAAGCTTAAGGAAAGGCAAATAAATAATTTGAGATATCAACAGCAGTGTAGAAAGGGAGGAGCTTATTAAGCTCAATTTACTGTACAGATGGGCAGCTTAAAATCACCAGTTTTAAAAAGCAGGTAAACGAATGGGAGGGTTGGTGAGAAATACTAGTGCGGAACCCTAGCAGTGCTTTAGTTTATGCAGGCTTGAAGTCTTTTCAGACAAAGACAAAGGCTCAGAATTTTACTGTGTATTTATGTATCACCGAAGAGACAATTTAACCAATAAATAAACATTGTAAAATGTGCAGCTAAGATAATGAAGTGTCTGTCTCTCACACAGAACAAAAACACCAGGACAAGGTCAAGCAGATTTATTAAAACAGAAAACAAAATAGAACAGGTAAAACAGAAAGCAGCTGTATCTGTCACAGACAAAAAAATATAGGTTTTAGTTTCCTCACCCAATAGGGAATCACCAGCAGTGCTTTAGTTTGTGCAGGCCTGAAATATTTTCAGACAAAGACAAAGGCTTAGAATTTCATTGTGTATTAACGTATCGTTCATGAGACAATTTAACCAATGGAAAAAAAAACATGTGAAATGTAGTTATGTAGGAACACATGAAGGATATGTAATGTAACATGCAAGTGAGATTATGTGGTGATTAGCTAGAGCTTGGTAATGTGAAAGGATATTTAGTGGATATAGGTGTAGTTTAAATACTATCAATCTGAATGTGGGCCAAGTGACTAGGGTTGGGGGGTGATAAGAGAAAGAAGTGGTTCACATCCCTAACTCAGCACAAATAAGTCATTCCGCACATGTGCAGTATTATAAGAAACTCAATTAGCATGGAAATGAATCAAGTGAGTGAAACCTGTAAGATTAATCAACTTTAAAAGCCTCTTGCTATATGTAGAAATGGTTGTTTAATATTACTGAGAAAGCAGATGTATCTGCCACAGTCAATGCTTCTCTAGTTTTTACTTCAGAAAAGCAACAAAAATCCATTACCTTGCTAAATTTAGAAATGTGTCTTTATTTGACTGATATACAGCTATATATATGCTTCCTCAAAAGCTGCTTCAGTCAGTACTTTAGTAACCTTAAAAAAAAAAAAAAGTTAAAGTAGAAATGTAATTTTGCACAGATGCTTACAAACTATAAGTGTATGTATGTATGTGTATATATATATATATATATATATATATATATATATATATATATATATATATATATATATATATATATATATATATATATATATTATATATATATATATATATATATATATATATATATATATATATATAGTTTACCTTCATAATGTTGGTCCCGCTTCACCATTTCATCATATCTTCAAACCCATTTCACAAAATCTATAATATCAAATCGTCCGAATGTCGAAAAAACTCCGAACGTCGACATTTCTGACTGTGCCACACTGAAAAACAGTTGCTAACATAGGTCATGAAGGGGGTGAGATTATACGGTTCAGAATATCAATGTTTGACTTTTTCAGCATTCGGAGTTCGGACTTCGTGTAAGTGGATTCGACTAGGTCTCATTCAACATTTTGAAGGTAAACATATATATATATATATATATATATATATATATATATATATATATATATATAGCTATGGCATCTGCTACACTCTGTAATCCAAAGGAAAAAAAAGCCTTTCAAGAACACTACTTCCATGGAACTCAACAGTGCAGTTTCCTACAAATAATATACTAAATCCTTATTTATTCACACTGACAGATTTATTATGATTAGATATGAAAGTCTGGCATAAGGTTATAGTGGTCCCAGTAAATAAAGATGGTATGGCATCAGACCCAATAATTGTACATGTATCAGCCTCACTTGTATTTTGTCTTATGAAGTGTGTTACCCTATGCTAATACCATAGTTTTCTTAAGGGAAGATCCTTCTTGTTTAATCTGGTGTATTTTTTTGCAGAGGTAACACTTTTGCTGCAGGAGGGATTAGCTACACATGCTGTGTACTTGGATCTTCCAAAGAGGCTCACCCCCAGATATTTAGATTAAATAATTCAGCTTATCTTTAGCAGCTATGCAGCTCAACTAGTTAAAAAGGGACAAAAGTGGAAGAAGATAACACAAAACATGAGAAGCAGTTTTTTTTATGCCTACTGAAGTGTCCATCCTTCTAGGTTCTGTGTTGAGACGACTGCTATTCAGTCTGGCTTACTCTGTTATAAAAAGAAGAGAATTATGGTTAGAAAATTATGCTGATGAATACAAATTATGGAACATAACTAACCCCTTTAAGGATGCAAAAACAATTCAAGATGGCTTGAACAGAATCAGTACTTAGTACAATAACAACAGATTTATTCTCAGTGACACTATAAGCAGCCTTGTCAAACTTGAAATAAAGGCATATACTTTTATTAGAAAACGAATGCAGTGCCACTAAAGATAGATGATGAAATAAAAGATCATTTCAGACAATAAACTATGTTTTCATCAATGTGTCGCACCCTAAGTTAGAAAGGCTTGTTTTGTAGCACACCTCATAGTCAAAGGCATAAATAATGAACTGTATATGTTACTGATTAGGATACTTCAAAGTATATAATGCTGAATTAAACAACTTTAACCATGAAAACAGAGGGCTGGAAAACAATGGCTACAGGAACTCTTTGTGTCCTACAAACCTACTAGAGAGGGAAATCTGCTTGACACAAAAACACATTTAACCTAATTCTCCTTAAATAAATTTGCTTTGAATTTTCAGCTGCTGGATATAGAACAAGGTCCAGAAACATACTGCTTAAACTCAACATAGATACTACAAAAGGGCTTCACTCATTGCTCATTGACTATCAAAAACTTTGAAAAACCTCCCACTTAAAGTAAATTTAAATGGGCAGGACAGTGGCATAGCAGTTAGCATTGCAACATCACAGATCTTAAGTTCTCCAGTTCGCTTTCTGATTGGTATACAGGACCTGGATATCCTCCTTGTGTATGTATGGGTTTTTAATGGGTACTAAAGCTTCCTCCCATATCATTAAGATGTGTTGTTAGAAGAAATGACAAACCTCTAAACTGTCCATCAATATGCAATTGATGAATGAGCATGTGAGCATATCTGTGCATGCATCTTGTGATAGCCCAGTGTCTCATCCACAACTAGTTGTCTGCCTTGTACCCAATGCTTCCTACGATAAACTCCTGCTATTGATCCTGAATAGGATAAGCCAGGTATAAAACAATGAATAAATAAAGTTAAACACCACAGTGACAGTGATCAAAAACAACACTGGTAAGTACACCGGCAACAGACAATTCCTATATGGGGTATTGGCATTCAACCTTGAAACAATACCTATGAACCATTGGTTTCCTTTCTCCTCCTCCATGGCTCTTCCTCTTCAGCTCAGTCCACCTGTTTTGCCCTATCCTATGTATATTACACAACTGCTTTTGCTATCTCAATTATTTAAGGCTGTATATGTTGCTGGACTCAATGTATCCAGTCACTTTTATCATCTCAATAGCCCTCCTTTGCACTGTCTTCTGTAATCAGATCTCTTTCATGCATGATGGCCACCCAAAATGCTCACAGCATTGCAACACTAGCCTCATCAATGTACTGTTCATGGAGCATGATGTTTTCATGGCAACACTAGCCTCATCAATGTACTGTTCATGGAGCATGATGTTTTCATGGCAACACTAGCCTCATCAATGTACTATTCATGGAGCATGATGTTTTCATGGCAACACTAGCCTCATCAATGTACTGTTCATGGAGCATGATGTTTTCATGGCAACACTAGCCTCATCAATGTACTGTTCATGGAGCGTGATGTTTTCATGGCAACACTAGCCTCATCAATGTACTGTTCATGGAGAATGATGTTTTCATGGCAACATTAGCCTCATCAATGTATTGTTCATGGAACATGATGTTTTCATGGCAACACTAGCCTCATCAATGTACTGTTCATGGAGCATGATGTTTTCATGGCAACACTAGCCTCATCAATGTACTGTTCATGGAGCATGATGTTTTCATGGCAACACTTTCCTCATTAATGTACTGTTCATGGAGCATGATGTTTTCATAACTTTTGTGATCCACTTCTTGACACACTCCATCTTTTAGTAGCTCAAGACTTTCCATCACTATGAAGAGGAATTAGTTTTTGGGATTATAGCAATGTGTTTCTCATGTTTCTCTTTCACTTTATTCAGCACCTACCTAATAAATAGTGTTCCCTCATTTGCTTAAGTGTATTATTTTATACTTCTTTGCCATATTGCCCAAATGAAAAACCATGACATTTGTTGATTCTGTGCGTCTATTTATTTGTATCTCTTCATTCATTATAACATTTGACTGCTGTACAGGAGCTCTTTGTTCCTGATTGCTGAGTATGATGTTACTGTAGCTATCATTATTCTGTTGCCCATCCTATTATAAGGATCTGTTGTTTTATTTAAGTTCAGACAAGGGCCAAAATGAGCTTTGGAATATGTAGCACCAGACAGTAGTAATAACACTGGGTGTCCCTTGCCAATGTCACTGCAGCACTGTCACAAAACTGTGTGGCTTAGAGACAAGTTCAGGCTTCTGCATCAAAATGGAAAAAAAAAACATATCTTTTCTTAATAATCAGTATCGGTGCAGGACCACTGACATTGTATCCCATCCTATCTTGTTTAGTCCCCATCTACCCTTTGGCATCCTGAGTAAGTTTTGAAAGTCAAATACCAAGGGCATCGGTGGAGACCCATCTTTTTGTGCCAGCAGGTTCGGTTGTAATGTCTGTATCAGCTGCACTGGATTCTGCTGTTCTTTCTTTATTTTTTTTTAATTTGTTTACCATTTTCTAGATGTGTTAACATCATGGTATTACTTCCCAATGACCAGAGTGATCAGACAATCATCAAAATGCAACAATAATAATAATAATAATTCCTACATTCTATCTTCCATTACCCAAGAAAGAGTTCAGAAATAGTTCATTATTGCATAGTAAAGTCTTAGCTTTCCCTTTGTGCCTGAATGTGTTGCCAGATTTTCATTTCATCTTGTTTTTTACTATAATAAGTTTTAGAAAGTGGGTGATGAGCTCTCATAAGACATATCATATGACAGTATTTCTATTCCTTATTTTGTTGGTGTTGTAATTTATGCATATTTGCAGTGCTTGCATCATTTGCTTTCTGAATCAGTGGCCAATTGGCAGTGTTGATACGTGGTAGTATAAATGTCACCATAAACTGTTTAAGAAAACTGCATGAAAGACAGAAAATTTCCTAACTATAGTTTAAGTCTGTGTGAATAGCATGAACCTTATGACAGGCACTGACAAAAGTAGAAGTTACAGAATGGCTGATATTGATGTTTAAGCAAGGTTTGGGACAAAATAGAGCCCTCTAATGGTGTGCACATGCAGGGAAAAAAAAAAAACAAAATTAAGTTATGTGTTAACAATGAAAATTTTCAGTTTGCACTATGTCTTAAGTGCTTTAGATGTACAATGGGATTTCAAAAAATGGGGTCTGCAACTCAAAAATATGCCAGATAGTGACCAGCTACCACAAGCCAGATTGCCTTAGCACTATTTTGCATGGAACTCTATAATGCGCAGAAAGATAGGCAGTCACAGTGATCACATCTGGTCTGATGTCCTTCTCTTTCTAGAACTAATGATTCAGACCTAGTACTAGATGGCACACTGGCTGATGAGAAGAGATGATACTGTAAATACACTGATTTGGAAACAGAAAAAAAAAAGAAGGCATTTTTAAATGTAAAAACTTTTTAAACATTCTCGTATTGCCCGGTTGCACCTCAGCTGGCAGGTCATTACTACCCCTCTCCTCTCCCATTACCATTAATCTACTTAGAGCAATCTAGAACTACAGTCTTCTCCTAACTGACACATTTCATACCAGTTATGTGTGCCCCTAACTGACCACAACATGTTCATTAGAAACCAACACTTGAAATCCACACCTTTGTACTATGAGGTAAAAGGTCATTACTTACATATGTATAGTGAGGATTCTATTTTACTTCTGATGCTAGATTTAAAGTGACTACCGATTTTTAAACTAGACCACATCAAGCCATGCTATATAACTTGACCAAAAATTAAAACAACAAAGAAGCTGAAATCCATTGTATATCAGAGGATGAAAGTGCCTAAAAATAAAAATATGTACCATATGCTGGGTCCACTTCCTTGTGGTTTTAATTTTTGGTCAAATTTTTTAGTTTTTTGGTATGTGGTTTAATTAGTTTCTGCTGCAGAAGCCACACTACTTAATGAGTTCAGCCAAATGCTCATTGTAGGGAGTCTCCACCGTCATACATCATAATTAAAAAGCACAGACCCTCATTAATTGCCAGTTTAGGACCCTTTTGTTTATGTCTGCTTACTTGCAACCTTTGTAATACATGTATTTATTATGATTGAAGAGTCATATAATCCATCAGAGAAGAGCCCAGTTTTAGTAAGGGAGTGAAGGAAAATAGCTTTGCAATATATTTGAAGTAATAATTTTGTGCATCAAAAGTTAGAGTAAACTTGATATTAAAGTGTACAGAAATAAAATGTAAGATACATGCACAATGAAGAGATTTTGTACAGATGAGATCACCAGATTGTAAATAGCTGTAAATAGCAGTATATTATATAACACCAGTCTGTAAGTAGTGTTATGTTGTCTGCAAGAATGAATAAGAAGACTGCAATGGTTAGTAAACATGGGGAAAAAACAGGGCATGAAAGAAAGCGAAAGGAAGTAAACATGGAGGGAAAGGTATAAACCACAAAATGATCCGATAGGAAGAGGCTCAAGGTGAACAAAAATGGGACAAGGATATGTAGGCATCTAAAATTGGAGGAAAACAGAAAAGAAGGGAAAACTGAAAATGAGATGGTGCTATGAAAGCATATAAGAAAGGGGGAATACAGATAAAAGAAAGTTAAGAATGGGAAAGACAGGCAATGTACATCATTTGAATTTCAGGATGGCATATTGTGACTGAGAAGGCAGAGTGAGCACTTTAGATCAAAGCAAGAAGAAAGAAGAAAAAGAAAAGTTAGAGGGAGAGAAGAAAAACAGGTGGGAAGGGGCGCAGACAATTACTGAAACATTAAGGAAAAGTAGTGGAAGGATACAATGAATAGAAATAGAAAAAGGAAGAAGAAAGTGTAGGAGAAAAGACACAGAGAAAGGAAAGGATGACAAAAAATATATCAGGATATGTGGGTATACAGAGAATACAGAAAGGGATAGAGTGGAGTGAGGTTGAGAAAAACAGATGTACAAAAGCTAGACTCAATGAGGAGGAGGCCGGAATAAGGAAATAAGGCCTGGCATGAAGATAGTTTGACATTTGTTTTTCTTGCACCTTCCAGTCAGCCACCATGACTTCTCTCCCACTCCAGTCTCCCCAACATGGTGAAGCTTGGATAAACGTATCCTGGTCTGGTATCCTGAATTTACTGTTATGTTTAAGTTTGGAGATTATTATGGCATCTGTTTGGACAATGAATGTGATCTGTTGAGATTAAGGTACACAAACAAGGATGTTTCATGAAAGGATGGTAACCGCACCTGCTCCTGGACGAGCCCTGTCATATCTATGCATACTACTACCTGGAGGGGGGATCTCACTAGCCATTATAGGGGGTTTCAGCCAGGTTTTGACTAATGCAGTATAACATTAAATTTGTAAAGGCTTCTTTAGCTGTGAAAGTGGTTGAATTTATTATTCAGACAGTAATCAGTGACACATACTTAGGTCATGTATCTTGGAACATATCAGAGAGCGTGGATTGTGTAATAACACACAGATGGGTGTGGGTCCAGAGCAAGGGTTTATATTTCCCCAGTTAAGGACTGCATTAGGAATGGACTTGATCCTTTATGTTAATAAGTTATGTCTGCACTGTAATCATAAGTTGACTATTTCTTTATTACTTTGTTCCATTGTTATATTCTTTATTACACAGTGACATTGCCATAAATTTGCAGTGTGGCCATTAGTGCTGACAATGGGATGAAAGATATAATTTACATACAAAGTTTATTTCTATCCTTCAAAAAAGACAGAAGTAAGTGAGATTTCATGGCCAGTATAGTCATTTACTATATAGCAGCTTAGAAATGTAGAGATTAAGCAAATCACTTGCTGGGAGGTAGTTTTTATTAATAGAAAGTGGTTCCATAATGATCTGTGATTAGATGGTTGTAGGTGGGTGGGATATGTGTGTGTGTGTGTGTGTGTGTGTGTGTGAGTGTGTGTGTGTGTGTGTGTGTGTGTGTGTGTGTGTGTGTGTGTGTGTGTGTGTGTGTGTGTGTGTGTGTGTGTGTGTGCGTGTGTGTATGTGTGTGTGTGTGTGTGTGTGTGTGTGTGTGTGTGTGTGTGTGTGTGTGTGTGTGTGTGTGTGTGTCTGTGTGTGTTTGTTTTTGTTTGTTTGTGTTTGCTGAAGGTGAGACAGAGATACCTGAGTCACAGTCTAAGAACATAATGGCACCATCCATATCCATTCCAGATGGGCCTTGGGTGGGAGCAATCCCTCATGGCTCCTACCACCAGTGATGCCCCTACTGGAGCTGTGACAGTGGGTTCACATACTGCATCTGAAGTGGGTATACCCACAACTTTACAGATTCACAGAGATGCCTGACACTGTCACTTGTCACACGTTGCCTTGACATGCATGTGGTGCTCAGGGTCAGTCAGCAGATGTGCTACAGTATCACAGTGTAACGAGAACTTCACTGCTGTAGTACATGACACGTTTGTGTATGTAAAGTCCAAGGACACAGCAGTTGTTGGTTTCCTGCAGTCTGTGGTGCTACACAATGTCTCCATGTCAAACTCCATGTAGAGTATTGACAGTGCCACCATTGCTGTATGCAGTCGCACTGTTTTTTAAAGTATGGTAAGGTATGCAGGAAAGCTGTCACTTGGCACACAGGCATTACTTGCCACGTGTGCCTGAGCATGTACCATGCTCTGCCACCTTTATTATGGGAGCCATATCTCTCACTTTCCATTAGCATAAAACACATGAAAAGACATTACCTGGATCACAGTCCTGTCACACAGCATCCCCCCAGGAGGGAGCACATTTCAGCATACCTTTCAACTTCTTAGCACAAGATATCTGGTCAACGACAAGCTTAGCAACGGGGATAACTGCAAGGAGAAAGGACTAGGGGAATCCTGAGTGAATAATCTGATCTGATAGAGTTTTTAGTTGAATCTAGAACAGAAGCTGTTGTTAAAAATGGGGATAATGAATAGGGCATATAAAATATTGCATGATAACTATAGGAATCAATCAGTGATTCCAAAATGGCTGCTGACTAGGAAACACTGTCTTCTGTGTGCTCTTACCACTGCCGGATAATCTGCTTGAATCACCTGCTGCCACATCATAAAAAAGGCAAAAAAAAGGATTTTACAAAACAAAACTAAATATAATCTACCTACCTCTTAAAAAAGTTTTGCTGAATTTGTGACTTGGAAAGGCTGAAACATCCTCTCTTCATCCAAGGGGGTAATAGCACTCACAGCCACATGTGTCTAGGCCGGACATCACTGCAAATAATCTACAGAAGCATAAACAAATAAAGGAATGTAAAAAAAAAGGAGGAAAAAATAAAAATCTGCTCAAGATGGAACAAATGGAAGCACAATCTTCAAAAACTAGACTTTCACTAATTTCATCTCCAGAAAAGGAAACATCTACCAAAAGGCAGAAAACATCCCAATCACAGCCTGAGGCATCCAAGCAACCACAAAAAAATAAGGGGGAACATCCCTTTACAATTGAGGATCTCAAGGCAGCATTATCTCCACTTCAGTCTGAAATACAAACATTTTCATCAAAGTTAACCCTTTTTGGCAACAACCTGGATCAAATCATTACTAGAATAGATCAAAATGATGCAAACATCTTAGAAAACGAAGTCAAAATACAGGAACTTCAAAAAAAATACTTCCACAAATGAAGCTTCTATAAAAGAAATGCAGCAAAAAATAATTGATCTGGAGGCTAAAACAAGGTGTAATAATGTGCTGATCAGAGGAGTTCCTGAGAAGTTTGAACAATCACAACTGCCCTCTATTGCACAGGAAATTATTGGTCTCTTACTAGATAATAAAGATCTTGCACAAACATTCTTAATTGAAAGAATCCATAGGGCACTGAGAAAATCACAAGCAACGGATATGCCCAGACAAATTTACACAAGGCCACTTAATGCTTCCCATGCCCAGTCAATCCTACAAGCTGCTAAATCTAAGAAGTTCGTGATCTGAAAGGCTCAAAAATTACATTGGCCCAGGACTTGCCGTTCCCTATTAAACAAGAAAGACAATCCCTCTCGCCCTTCTGCAAGTTTCTTATAAACAAATCCATCAAGTTCCAGATGAAATATCCAGCCATCTTATCATTCCAGCACAAAAGTGTAATGTACTCTATAAAAAACCTACAGGAAGCGAAAGCTACATTCCTTAAAGCATTTGGAGAAACTCCGACATCCTCATAAAAAACATCAAACAGGTTTTCCTATGTGTCCCCCTTCTTTTAAATGATAATTCAATCAAACAAATTATTTTCAAGGAAAAAAAAAGCATATAAGCTCCTGTATGTATACAAGTTTTGAGGAACTGTTCAATACACAATGGCTTGAAATTTCAGCATTCAGATCAACAGCTCGAACGATTAAATTCAACAGGACACCTTTTTCCTTACCTTTGAATGTATTCAGTAATTCGAGGCCATGTCCAGGCTTCCATTTCAACATTTGAACGGTAGGCCAAGATTTTGTGTGTTTCAACTATCCTTCGTGTCCTCTGTGTGCAACAAGTTAACTGGTCCTACAGGAATCCTCCTCCCTCTTCAAATGCGCAGGCTTGACCCAACTCTAATGAGCCCCACCACAAAATCGAGACTTCCGCCTTTCTCCCTCTACTTGCTGAGAAGGAAAATATGAGTTCTTGCTATCGAGGAGAAGGAAGAAGCACCTTATAGGTAAAACACTTGTATGGACCGTAACTCCTTATCTCCGGTATGTAGAGGAGCGCCATTCTGAAGAAGTGAGTCCAAAAAACTTGATAGCCAATGACATCTGTACAAAAAATAACTGAACTTTAAAAAAACTGTATGGAATTGAATGGTCCAATCCTGAATACACTCAGAATTAGAAAAATCGAAAATATTTAGTACTGTTAAATAGAATAGCTAAATACACTCAAAAGTTGAATATATCAATCTATTTTATAGGTTGTTTTATAATATCTGTGTGCATATGTGTCTGTGTGTGTGTGTGTGTGTGTGTGTGTGTGTGTGTGTGTGTGTGTGTGTGTGTGTGTGTGTGGGTGGGTGTGTGTATTATAATTTATTTTTTACTATTGCTACTTAGCTACCGATCAAGATTGAAACAGTAACAGATAAGTTGATTCTCTAGCCCAATAACCTAGACTGGAAATAGTTCTGGCTTGCCATGATGAATGTTGTGGGGAACTGGTAACTTCTACCTGCATTCCCAGGGAATTGTGATGTGTGTATGGGTAATAATTTGTTTTAAAAGAAATCGTCATGGGTAAGGGACATTGAAAAACACTTACACTCACAGAGTAGCAGGAGAGAGGCCTGGAGAGCTAGGCAAAATCCACAGCATGGTAAATAGTCAATAAGAATTACTAGTCTTCGTCTGGATGTTGAAAGCCAACACCCAGAGCAGCAGTGCATAGTTCCTGTTTTCTGTTAAGGCCAAGATATATTTGGTGAATAGGTTGAGTGCTAGTGGTATGACTTGCAAGACCATCACACTGGTAGTGATCAGACCTATTTGTGGGTAGAAGAGTGTTTCCAGAAGCCATAACTCCTGTTCTTCAAATATCCAGTACAACAGTTGGTTGTCTCTAGTGGGATTCAATCACCATCAGTGTCAGATTGGTCACCATGTTTGATGACGGTGGTGGTACTGCAAACCATCAATGCCAGACCAGGTACAGTGACTATAAAGAAAAAAGTATACTAACACACTGCTAAATTTTATACCATTCATACATACAAGTGAATCTGGTAATGCATAAATATACTAATCAGTTTTACAGTGATTTACAGTGTACAAAACTAAATAGTATACATAAAACTAAGCCAGAAAACGTTCCATCGCTCAATATACTTATATAAAATACAAGTGAAATATACCGCCTTTGCAGACAATTTAAACATCTATTTAGAGTTTCCCTCAACGGAACTTAAAAAAAATTCTAAACTCAATAGACAATTTTTCACAAATCTCAAATTACGCCTTTAACCCTAATAAATCAGTAATCTTTCCGCTAAATCCCCTTGGTCATAAAGAATTCTTTGTTCCAGAAACATCAATCAAAGCTAACTATTCCCTAAAATATTTGGGTATAACCTTTGCTCACCCTCAACAAGAGCTAATTAATGGTAATTTGTACAAAACATGGTCTAAAGTCATTGAAGATCTCACAAGGTGGAAGAGTCTAAACCTATCACTTCTCTCAAAAGTAGCTATTATAAAAATTAATATTCTCCCCAAACTTTTTTTTCACTTCTCCGCCCTTAACCTAAACATTCCGAAAACTTTTTTCTCGAAAGTAAATGTCACACTGGGGAAATTTATGTGGCACCCCAAAAATGTTAGAATCAGCTACAACAAACTTACACTTCCCAAAGATAGAGGAGGTCTGGCCCTTCTGGACTTTCTAACATATTACCATATAATTAATGCCAGTCGTATTATACACATTGCTAACTTCCAACAATCAAACAAGGCCTGGAACCCTTTATGTATAAAAATTTATAATGCATATATAAAAGCGTCCAATCTCAATCCTAGAGCAATTCTCTTTCTTAACAATAAAACTCTTAAAGAACATTAAATTCACCCTATACTAATAAAAAATATCAATGGGTTTCAAACACTGATAACATCCCTTGGCTTGCGACACTCTCTAGTGATGGCCCAACCAATTCATCTTAATCCAAATCTCAAATTGGGTAACAGCATGCTAAAGCTTGATAGTTACCCTCTCATTAGAAACTGTACAGTTTGGGACTTCTATACAGTCAAAGACTTACCATTTAATGACATTATATCCTCTTTGACAGTGAATAAAAAATACTGTATAATCGTTAAACAAATACTATACCTAATTTCTTTGGTCACTGACATGAGGCCAGTCCCCCCCCCCCTCCCAGAATACCAACTTTACCAGACACTAATAACCCAACTATTATCAAGGTCTAAAATGCTATCCAAGGTCTATAGACTAGTAACAAAAATAAAACACCAAGACAATATATTATTCTCTAAATACTGGGATGGACAAAACAGGGAAATTACACTTAGCCAAAAACTCGATGCAATTGATGCAACAATAAAGTTAACCCCCTTCAAAAAACTAATATATGCCCAGCTCATGATAAACAATAACGCCTATCACACACCATCATTCCTAAATAAAATGAACCCAAACACCTCACCTCTATACCCAACTTGCTTTAATTCTGTTGCAGGCATACTCCACATTTTCTGGTCCTGTAAAAATATGTATAAACTTTGGTGCTCCTTAAGAGCACGTCTGGAGAAAATGGGATATATGAAGTCAACTCTATCCTGGGAAATGGCGCTATTAAACATTTACCCAGGTTCATTTAAATCTGAAACTAAACACATTATTGTGACATTGTGTGCGCTCCTCAAAACGTACATTACTTTAAACTGGCTAGACAGACCAAAATGTCCTGGAAGGACTTCCAGTCGATGGCTGTTAATATGTTTTGGCAAGTAAACTAAAGACAACAAGCAAAAAGAAATTAAGTTACTTTCAGAAATATTGGAATAACCTTCTAGATGCTCTCAATCAAAATCCTACTTAGGTAGACCTCCATCCCTCCTTTCAGTCCCTCGGGCCTCATCTTACTCCCCTTGTCTCTAACTCACCTTGTTCATGTGGAATGTTAATTCTGTGGTAAATACCTTTTCTCTTTAATATCTATCTCTAAAAGAACCCTTGAATGATTACAACTATCATAACCTCCTATGATATCTTCTCCTACACTTGTGCAGGCACTATATTCTAGCTTCCTTTTACTAACATCCATTCATTTAGTGACAGTCGTATGTATATATTGCATATAGTTGAATCAAATGGGTTTTAGGCGTACTGATACACCTTCACACACCTGCATAAATAATTACCTGTCAGTAAATTTTTGTTACATCTATGTTAGCTAATATCCTATTCACTTGTTTAACGAAGGTTAGTTTTTCTTTTTGTTATATCAGAACTGACTCTACTTGTTCCTAAGCAGAATGTATGAAGATTTTTCACTTGTTTGTTTTGAACCTATTTGCATTGTGTGACTTATATTTGTTTATGTACTTGTGTCTTTAAAAATGCTAATAAAAAATCAGATTGCAAAAAAAAAAGGAATCAATCAGAGGAGGTTGGAGAAGACTGGGGAAAGATATTGGGCAAGTAATTCAAAAGGAAACAATAGGAGGACATATGTATGGCTCGCAAATATGCAACAACATCTAGAAGATTTAGTATTTTTGCTTGGAAGTGTTTGCATAGGTATTTTTGTATCCCAAGTAGATTCCAAATAATTTTTTCTCAGGTAGATGGCAAATGCTGGAAGTATGATGAGGAAAAAAGAAATAATTGGGAACGTATTTTTTGAGAGTATAATGAGTTGGCAGACTTCAAAAATTACCTCCAGACTATTCTGTCAGAAATAGTGGGTGCTCAAATGTGTGCAACTAATGAAGTGATATTTAGAGCTGGGATGCAAGATCTGAATTCCCCGAACATAATTATGCCTTAGTAAGTTTAATTTTAGTGGTTCCAAATAAAGCAGTTCCTAGAAAATGGAAATCAAAGTCTAAACCAATTGTATCTGAAGTATGGAATACTGTAACAGAGATAAAATAACTGGAAGTGGGATCTTTAGCAAAGCCTATGTATGATTTGCAAATAAATAAAAGATGAAAATTGTGGGAACAATACAGGCAGAATAATGTTTTGGAGGAGGAGGAGAAAGATTTAAGGGAAAGCAGGAATTGAGCAATTTATGTAATGTTGATAACAGTTATACAAAAAACGTAATGCATAATGTTTGTAACTAGAAACATGTTAATATGATTTGTTTTCTTTTGTATAAGTTAATGTTTGCCTGTGTCTTAATAATTCAATAAAGGTGTTAAAAAAGGCAAAAAATAATGGGGGGACAAATGCCCAAAAATAGGAACAGATTTTAAATATTGTTCTTATAAACTTAGAAAGTTGCTAGAATAATAGGTTTTGCATTGGCATGCATTTTCTGAAGGATATGACATCTGAAACTCAAATGTCTGTCATTATTTAGTAATGTCAGGAGACTAGAAATTTTATGAGGAACACACTAAAAGTATGAGATAAAAATCTGGACATTCTGTGGCAATCTGGACAGTTGAGAGGTATACATTGCAGACATCCAGATACTGTCTGCAGATCACGTTCACTTGGTGGCACCACATACAGACAAACAAACATAGGTTCATGGGTATTTACTAAATTAATGACCACCAGGGCCTTTATAAGCCTAACCATGTAACCCAACCCAGCTGTAACCCCATGCATCCTGTGTTTATTAGGATGAGGCATAGTAGTTAAGACATTTCTAAAGGTTATGTGGGGGGTATGTAAGTTTGGGCATAGTTAATATCTGCCTCTGTCTATCAGAAACATGGGGGTCAGACTTGGGATGAATTTCCGATTTCCCATCCAAGGTCACGCTTAAACAGGCAAAGCAATGATATGTAGTCAGGATTTATAGACATGCACATTTGTATATACACACACACACACACACACACACACACACACACACACACACACACACACACACACACACACACACACACACACACATATACATTCACATTCACACACCAGCAACGTTATTTCGTTTATCTTTGGATTATTTCATACGTTTTGCTGGGTTTTGGCAGAGCAACGGCCCTTTTGTCTTGGATTTTACATTCACACACATGACACACACACACACACACACACACACACACACACACTCATATACATTCATACACATGCACACATGACAAACACACACACATACACACACACACACACACACACACACACACACACACACACACACACACACACACACACACACACACACACACACACACCACAAGATGACCTTGTATTTGACACCGAATAGCTTTTATCAAGGGTATCCACTTGCCCATCAGGCTGTTGCCACATTGTAGAACTACCACAACGTGCTGGAGAACACAGTGCATGACACAGAATACTTGCAATTCAGAGAGCCCTCTTTCAGACTCCACTGCTATGCCCCTCACCTAGGGTAGACAGACATGTGTCATTGCCTCCCTACCTACCTGTGTACATAATGATGACTGTGACATACTCTCTTCTGTGTGGTAAATGTTTGAGTATTTGATGCAGAGCGTGCCTCAGTCAGTGCACTGACCAGCATAGCTGGAGATTACCATGCACCATGACTGATCTCTGGGACACCACACTGCCACTGTGTGCTCATCAGGGTGTATAAAGCTGGACTAAATGGCACGGCTTTGCCCGTGCAGCTATGAACTGTGTCTGTCATTTTCTAAGGGTGGTGTGGGGGAGTGGGTTCTGGTTGCTGCTGTTCCATCTTACTGTTGTCACTTGATGTTGTTGATTCACCTTCCCTTTTGGCTGTGCTTGTATGTATTCTGACTATATTAGGGCTGCCATACCCACCTCCTCAAAACCATATTATGGAGCATGCAACATCCTAAAGATATCCTGCAGGCTGTGGTTGGATCATGCTGGAATGTCCTTCCCAGACATTTCAAGGCAGCAAATGTAGGCTTTGAGCAGGTCAAACACACTCTCTATGATGTTACAGGTTTGTGAGTGTGCAATATTATACTGGTGTTTAGCCACCAGCCATATTCTGAGGGTTCCATGTGGGTGTCATAAACCAGAGCTCCATTGGGTATCCAGCATTATCTGCAGGACAGTATGAAGATGCTTGTATGTGCGTTCTTTGTCTGCGTGTGTGAGCACATGTGAGTTTGTGTGTGTCTGTGTGTATATGTGTGTGTGAAATTTATTCCTTATGACCATGCTAGACATGTCATTGCATGGTATCATACAGTATACTACTCACACTTGTCAGTTGAACGTCCCTATGGAATTTTATAGGCCAAAAACAGTGATATAGCTGATACGTGTGCCAGTTCTGTGAATCTTGTAAACTGCCTGGGTGTTGCGCTGACACACTGGCGATAATAAAATGCACATTAAACATTGCTTGACAGTTGACAGTAAGGTAGCCCAAACTATTCACAAATCTTTATGACTGTGAGCTAAGTGAGGATTTATTGTTACTTGTGTGCAGCGTATGGCACCCATCCCTCAGAGAGACATGAAATGCTGTGGAATACCTGCATTATATTAGCTCTGTCCTGTGGTGTGGTAGAAAACCATATATGATCATCCATGTATTTACCTTGGTCTGCACAGGCCATGCATTCCTGTCTATTCCGTTTGAGAGCGATACATGTCAATCAATATATGTGCAATCCCTTGAGTGAATCAAAAGTGAACCACAGTCTCTAGATTACTGAAACTCCTATAATCTAACTGTTGTTGGTATCATTTCCATTAGTGCCTAATGACAACATGCACTTACTAGTTGGAAATAACAACACTGAGGGCTACAGTGTGCTGCTTGCTGAATGTTGTGACTCCAAGTATTCTTGCTAATTGCAGTGATAAAATATTTGCAGTGCTTTGCCTTTTCATAGTCAGACTCAGCGAGATATGCAATTTCCTGTATACACATCTATGAATCATGACTCTCTTAATTATGCATACTTTTAAATGTGACTAGGGCCTCATTTGCAAGTCATTATGTGGTTGCTTACATAAATCATCTGATAAGCATTTGGACTGTCTGCACAAGAATGTGTTGCTAATTCTGCTACAAATGCATGTTGTGTTCTTACTCAGCTTGCCTATGACTCCTGGTTTGGATGTCAAGACTAAGTAAAAAGCGTTACCTTCCTGCTCTGAGAGAGCAGCTTTTAGGCATGACACATACTGCAGAACTTCAGCCAGCTAGCTGAATGTATTTTAGAAAGGAGGTGCTTTAGGGTGCTAGGTGAGGGGAGGAGATGGGATATCAGTTTCTTTAATTATGCTTTCTTTCCGCAAGCTGTACAGTCTATTGCCTCCATCCTTTTGATGGCAATACAACATTGTAGGGTCAGAATATAAAAACAAAACTGTGTAATTTCGTTGCAGTATTATGAGAAGGTACTGCTGGAAAAATCTTTGGCATAACAACTTCACTAAGATATAGGATTTGTTTTACAATATTCTAGAATTGTGATTTCAGTTTAGTGGAACATTACTGCAGATAAAATAAATATTGTTTTTTAACTTTAGCAGTAGTCAGCTTTGTACAATTACATGCGTCCCTAAAATATTGATGAGAGTATGGTATCTGTAGAGCATTGTAATCCACTGGGGCATGTATGATTCTACTGTCTTGGGTACACAGGAATTAAGAGATTTATTACTTTTAATAAGGCATCATTAAAGAAACTGACATCACTGTCTAGGTATACAATGGGCAAGGAAGGTCACTCAGTAACATGGGAGATATAATCAGAAAATATTTACACTAAACTGTTTGGTATGATGGGTTCTAGTGAAATGGTGCAATTTATCTAGGTTTTCATTTTTGTAAGCAAACTGCTTTTCAGAAAAGGATAATACATCAAGCCAGTTACATCAACCAACATGTAATATGCAGTGATTTTGACTTACTCTGAGGCTGTATGACCTTGGAATAGGTTGTGTTAATTAAATGGGTGCATGGGCCATAGAAGGCTGTCCACCCACTTCCCTCTAAGGGCTTTCCAACAGACCATTCTGGCATTAACCCAATAATTCTACATATGGGAAAAGAGGTGGCTATTATTCAGAAGGAATTAGAGATAGAGAATTGTCAGGGGATCTGAATGACAGTCTGTACAAAGAAGTATTGACATATGAGGTGGGTGTATGGATTTTCTAAGCTAAGAATATCAAGGCAGTATATGTGTTTTTTCTCCTGTAGTGAGTGGTAATGAGACGTGTGACATGGCAGAGACCATGTGACTTCACCAAGGGTGTGCCAAAGGGGTGAGGTATAATCCAGCTTTTGAAGACAGAGCACGGAGTCTGCACCAGAGTTGTTCCAGTTTTGGTGGATGGTTACATTGAAGAACGCACCAAGCATAACGCACCTATGCATGCACTTTAGTTTGCAGCAGTAGACCGGTATTGTGAAACAGAGAAAAATGAGGTGTAAGGCAATACATTTTGTATATAAATACATTTGAAAGGATGGTTTGGGAGACAATGACAGGAAGATTTCATTGTGTAAGAGCAAAGAGTATTATCTACAGCAAGTGTTAGAGAAGAAAAAGTTAGAATAAAAGATGAGTGGAGAGTGTGTGAACATGGGTTTAACAGCAAATCCTGACTAGTAAGATCTGGATAGAAAATAAACTGCATGTCAAACTTTACATCACTGGTAGGTGAAAAGAGTTGAGCAGTGGGGCTATCTATATATGAACTTGAAGTATGCATTTGTTTAACAATTACTTTCTAGTTACTAATGAAGTCTTGTACATAAAGTCTAAAATATCTTAGCTAATGCTTGTAACATGTTTTTTGTATAAACTGTGAAGATTCCTGAACTGTTTAAAATTTGTAGTATTTAACTGTATAACAACTAGTACCTGTATGTTAGTAGTCAAGTAATCTCTTGGAGCTTATCTCCCCGGGACTCTACTGAAAATGGACATAAATCCAGTTAGACTATCCCGGTCAACAAATATAAAATAAAATAAATAAAATAAACTAAATAAAATAAATATAATGCAGAAGGAAAAAGGCAAAGAATGTGAATCTATTGGCTAGGTGTATGGGTTGTCCAGTGAGGTTTAGATAATAAATAAGCCATAGTGATACATAGAGTTGGAAGACCTGTCATTCTGTAAAAAAAGCCTCTAGGCGGAGTCAGAAAGAGTTGGAAGATTTGTCCTATAATGAGAAGAAGGAGTTATGAAGTTCATAAGTTCTTACATTTTAGAAAATCAGTGCTTAGAGCTCAAGTTCATTAAAGTACATTGACTCCTTGAAATAAAGATTAAAAGTTTTATGACCCATCCAGCAAACTATTTTTTTTTTAATATTTGTAAATTTTGAATCCCATATTGTCCAAGGTAGTTTATTCCACATTTTTTGAATAACTAGAGTAATGAGTTTACTTCTCAGTATTGTCTTTTTGTCAATGTCAAAGAGTTAATATTGTTATATTTATGAGTAATAGGATTTAAATATAGATCTAAATTAAGTGGAGCCTGGGTAGCCCTGAAAAATCTATAGGCCAAGAGATATCTAGACCCCAGAAGTATCTGCAATGTAAAGAAAAGGTTTTAATTTGATACATCTGATGGTGTAGCTTAGATTTTTTAAAGCTGGGATGCTCTTGGTGAACATTCTTTGAACAGACTCAAATGTTTTTGAAGCTGATAACTTGTGTACATGCAAAAAAAAAAAATACATCCGCGGTGGTGCAGCGGTAGCATTGTTGCCTCACAGCAAGAGGTTCTCCCATTCGATTCTCGGCTGGAGTGCAGGGAGTGCCTTCTGTGTGGAGTCTGCATGTCCTCCCCGCGGTTGGGTGGGCATTCCAAAGACATGCGTAAATGGGCGTGCCTTCGTTGAAGGTTGAACGTCGAGCTGACACCTCAGCTTTCGTGAAAATCTACTGCCAATCATTAGTGGACCGGAGTTCCACTGTGCCGACCCCTAACCGGGAAAAGCCAAAAGACAAACAACAACAACATGTACATGCAAAATGAGTTGTTGTATTCTAATATCTGTCTTGAGTAAGTTTTATAAAGCATGACCATATAATTTTTATCTCTTAAAGAGATGGATGCCAGCATTAGGCTCATTTATCTTAATGCTTTGTTTCTCAAGTTGATGACATGCTTCTGAAAAGACGGAAAGTTGGTTGTTATTGTCCTAAGATGTTTGTATTCATCTATTTCTGCCAGAATCGATCCATCCAGAACTAAAAGTTGCCTTATTACATGCTTATCAAACTATAATACTTGACATCTGTTGCAACTAAAGTGAAGACCCATACTACTAGCCCAGAGTCATATATCATGTAAGTACTTGTTTTATTGCCATAGTGTCATCATTTGACTCTGCCGCACAACTGACCTTGCAGTCATCAGTGTGCTTGTTTATCCAGTAGCACTTGTTTGTAGGAAAATTTGCAAAGACCAGATTGAGCAGAAAATGGTCTAACTTTAAACCCTTTGTGACTTCTTAAAATACTAGTAAATAATCAGTGAACTCCCTGATGGTTACACAATTAATGCATCATACAAGATTATAAAAACCGTTGTGGGAACAATAGACGCAGAACAATGTTTTGAAGGAAGAATGAAGTTTAAGGGAAGGCAGGAATTAAATAAGCTATATAATGTTTGATTGACAATGACTGTATAGAATATTGCATGTGATGTTTAATGTTTCAGCTGAAAATATATCAGTATGGCTTGTTTTCACTTATATAAATGTACGATTGCCTATGTCATAAGTGATAATTCAATAAAGATACTTTTTATTAAAAAAAAAGAGAGAGAGATTATAAAAATTGTAAGATGCCCAAGCCTTAGCATCTGATGAAGTTCTGTTTCTAATGTGAAGCTTTGTATACCTTACCATTATTATAGTCTTTTAATAAATATTTCCTGGTGTTTCCTGAACTGCATTGTGCTTTCGCCATTGTGGAATTTGTCACGGTTCAGGATTTATTGGTTTGCGCTTCACTACTGTTGGCTATTCAGAACAAGCTGCAGCATAACATAGCCACATCTGATTCTTCGTCATAGCAACAGAGTCCCATTTGAGAGACCAACAAGAGGCTGTTTTGATATTGTCAGAGTCAGCAAACTTTTACTGACTTTTGTGAACCTTTTGATCTGCTTCCACTACCTAAATAAGTGGTGAGGAAGGGACACTGGAATGTCAGGAAACCTGAGTGGCTTCAGGTGCGGCAGCAGACATTTTCCTCTAATGAATCATAACCTTATGATACAAAGTTGTTTCTATGTGCTGGAAAGCAGAGGTTCATATTGGGTTTTAAGTTTTTCTTTGAGACTTGTTCTGGATAGGATGAACAGCCCATCAAGGGAAGATGTTGTACACATTCTCCACAATAAATGCAATCCTGATCTCATTGGGGATTTAAAATGGAGAGAAATATTCTGTGCAGGAGAACCCTATATTATGAAAGATGACTTACTAACACAAGTCAGAAACTAGCCCGGTATTACGCTTTCAGTGTTTGAGAGCAGGACATATAGGAGAGACCTGATATCAAGAGAATTAAAATATTTCATACAGTCAGGAGAGTAGAAGAAGAGAAAGCAAGCAACGCAAGAGAAGATGACATTAGCAACATAGCAGGAAACCAAATGGAGATAAAAATCAGAGAGGTACACAGTTAGCCAAGATAGGAAAGCTGTGGTTACAAGTACAAAGAGGAAGGAGGTTGGATGATGGAATCCTGACATATACAGGACAAAGAGACAATGAGTCTGATGGTAGATATCAAAGCTGCAAACACAACAGACAATGATGAAGATGAAAGAAATAGCACAGTGCAGGAGAGATGTGAAAGGAAAAGAATCAGTACAAAGGCAATTAAAGATAAAAAGACAATACAATTAGGGCAGCCTTCCTCCTCCTCTTTGTATTTTCAGTTATATTCTAAGATGCCCATCTGTGTGTATCAATGAGAGCTATTTGCTATTGCCATTTTATAAGTGATATAGCTAACAGTGACTTTTACTTATATGCAGCTTGTAGAAATTATTTATTGCTTTTTTTTCAAATCAGAATTTGTTAGATTCTGAAATTAATGAGACACTTTATTTTGAGTATGTGATGTGTTACAAGTTTGAATATTTTGCTAGTTAGGAGTTTATTAATTATTGTTACTAACAAACTCAGACACAGACAATATAAAATGTATAACTTAGACCAAATGGTAAATGAATTTAAAGACAGTGGCTATGATGCAGTTACACTTGAGAGTCTGAAAACTGATGTGGTTAATGATAGGCAGGGTAGTGCAAAACCATATTTTAGAAAGAAAGAGGCCACCTTTAGAATTGTGTAAGGGAACTTCCCTTACGCTAGATAATGAAGTTTAATAGAAGCACTAATAATATTAAAACTATTATATCTTATATTATATATATTATTAGACTCCATGTCAGAGCTGAAATAATTGGTGGGGAACAGATCCTACTTTACCTACAGGAACTGTGCAAACTTGAAAAAATGCCTTTGTTATAAGGATATGAAACAACAAAACGTTAAGCTAATGCATAAAGTAGGTACTTTTCCTTGTTATAACTGCGCCTGGTGTAAAGACATTATAAATAGTGTTGTGTTTATAAATCCATGAACAAATGTAAAATATATGTTAGTGTCACTAGCTCATTCTACCTAATACAGAGAGAACATTTGTGAAGGGCAAGCCACTTAGGTCCTTCATTTTGAATTATCTTCTGTTTCTTCCTTCTTCCTTTCCACTTTCCAAAAAAAAAATTTTCTAAGCTTGTTTCCTGTCTTTCCTGTAACTAGTCTAGTCCAGATACAGATTTGCTGTAACCAGGACTGTTTGCAAGCTTCTGAGCCCCCCCCCCCCAAGCCTTTCTGTGTTGGAGGGAAGCCTTCTAGCGTATCAGTGGGAGTGGTAAGCACTAGGTAGCCTATCTACCACAAGAGTGGTTTCCTGCCCAGAAATTGTAGTTTATTGGCCGTTTGGGCAGTTTTTCCATCTCTTTCAACTTTCTGGTTTAAAAGCCCATGTTTGTGCTTGTTTCCCACCTTTCCTGTAACTAGTCTAGTCCAGATATAGATTTGCTGTATCCAGGACTGTTTGTAAGCTTCTGAGCCCCCCAAGCCTTTCTGTGTTGGAGGGAAGCATTCTAGCTTATCACTGGGAGTGGTAAGCACTAGGTAGCCTATCTACCACAAGATCCAGGTACAGATTCCTAGTTTTAGCACTTGAATTTGCCTATTCGTTCTCAGCACTTGTTCAGAACTTGTTGTTAGCACTAAATAAGCTACAAATTACTACAGCACTCAACCTTCCTCTTTACCTAGAGGAAAACAGTTTTTGTACTTACTTTCCTCACTTGCTTAGAGAAAAACAGCTTTTATACTCACTTTCCTCGCTTGTCTAGAGGAAAGTAGTTTTTTATTCAAGCATGTCCAAGGGTCAGCTCCCAGTGTTCTCTCCTGTCTATCTGATGAATCTGGGCATCTTGGGGCAATGTAGCAATTGCCTCATGTACACAGACAACCCTCTCCTCCTACCACCTAACACCACAACTTGTGAGAGATGCACTTATCTAGCCAAACTGGAGGTAAAGCTCTCTCCAACCAAAACTGAACTTGACAGTCAAGAGGAGAAGGTAAACACTTGCACCACACCACACTCATCACATAGTTCCACTAAACCTACAACAACAAAATCCACACATAGAAACACAAAAACATTCACGGAGGCTCTCATTTATAATCTGCTCAAGCAACAGAGACCTCCAAAGCAGAAACGCAAGCAATCTTCACCCCCCAACACAACCCACATGACACATAGCCCACAGACTCAGTGTGCCAATAAACCACATCCCATAAGGCAAAACAACGTAACCAACACACTAGTCATAGGTGACTCTATAGTCAGGCACACTGATGTCCCACTCACCAGGCTAAACATGGAGAAGGTTACTGTCAGCAGCCTGTCAGGTGCCAGGATCATCCACATAACCTACACACTCAGGCCACTCCACAACAAGTACATATATGACTCTGTCATTGTCCATGTTGGTGTGAATAACCTGAGACGTACCTCCCTGGACTACATGAAAAGAGACATGGAAGAGCTCTCCGATCTTGTAGCCCAGGCAGGTATGACCCTAGCCCTGAGTAGCATCCTGCCATCGCCCAGAATGATACCGCAGTGCAAGGACAAAATGATTGACTTCAACAATTGGCTAAGCTTCTGGTGTCATTCTAAGGGGATCCAGTATCTGTCTGCCTGGGACAAC
The DNA here is from genome assembly GCF_019279795.1 of Protopterus annectens. NCBI lineage: Eukaryota > Metazoa > Chordata > Ceratodontiformes > Protopteridae > Protopterus > Protopterus annectens. The sequence continues at coordinate 15,103,714 of NC_056744.1, read as the reverse complement.
ATGGTCGACAGACCATGATGCTTTGTCAGAGATGCCCTGCACCTGTCGTCCCTGGGATTCCGGATACTGGCTAAGGGTCTTGCCACTCCTATAGTGCCTTTGTTAGGCAAGGTTCAAATGACAAATTCACCACCATAACAGGAACAGGCAAGCAAAAACTGAGGGTAATGCTACTCAATGCTAGAAGTCTAAATCTCAAAATGCACTCACTCGAGGCACTCCTTAAAATGGAGAACATCGATATCTGTGCAGTGACTGAGACCTGGTTCAAGGCTCTAGACAGCAACCCTGCATTACCAGGCTATAACTCATACCACACTTTTCAGCCATCTAACCTGGACCAGAACACCAAAGGTTAAGGTGTGTCCATATTCATTAAGGCTAGCCACACCTCCAGGCTAGTTGCACAGCATAATGCATCCGAGGTTATCCAAGTGCAACTAACTCTGGGCAAAAACTGCAATCCAGATTGTAGCTTGCTACAGATGCCTCACCATGCCCCAGGATTCCCACTCCTCTTTTCTTGATATACTGGAAAATATTAGGGTTCAACCAAACACCTTAATAATGGGTGATTTCAACCACCCCACCATTAACTGGGAAAACTACCCATGTACCAGCTTCTTTGCTCAGCGCTTTCTGGAATTAATAAATTCCAATGCCCTGGATCAACTTATTCACACCACCACAAGGGGCAACAATATCCTAGACCTAGTCATTACCAACATGAGTGACCGGTGTTCCACACCTGAAGTCAACTCCTCATTGGTCAGATCCGACCATAAGGTAATCACCCTAGATATCCGCATCCTGCCCCCACCATTAAGGAAACCATGGTAAAACATTTCTCCAAAACCAACTTCATGCTTCTTAAGACAGAAGTAGCGAACTTCATGACACCCATGCAGATGGACAATACAGGTATGACTGCTGAATCCCACACAAATGCACTCTATAAGCACTTACACGAGTGCATGGCTCATGCTATCCCAAACAGATCCAAGATGCTATCCTCCAGAAAAAGGAAGACAATCTGGTGGTCCACTGCCATAAACAAACTCTACAACAGAAGGAAGAAACTGTTGCAAAAGAGAGTAAAATCCTATGAGTGGAGGAGTTCCCTGGTCAGCCTCAGTAAGAAGTTGAGATCCATTATAAGATCCTCCAAAGCTAGCTATGAAAACAAAATCACCACTAATCTAGGGACAACCACAAAGCATTCTATAGCTATGTCAAGAATCTCAATGGCAACACACAGATCTGCTCTGAGTTACAGCACAGTGGCATGAAAATTACAGAACCAACTGATATTGCCAACATCCTGGCAGATAAGTTCAGTGCTAACTTTATCCCCCTCTCACCCCCTAAAGGGCCCATATCTATACAGGAAGAATGCAGAGTCCCTGTAATCACATTTATGCAGGTAAAAGCTGCACTATCTAAAAACAAAAACAAAGCATCCATGGGACTGGACAACATCCCAGGCTGCATTTTACATGAACTTCAGAATGAACTGGCTCCCCACCTAAGCACCATGTTCAATCATAGTCTCACATCAGGCTTTGTGCCCACCGAATGGCTCACAGCAACACTTATCCCACTCCACAAAGGGGGAGCCACCACTGATCCTGGGAAGTATCGCCCTATTAGCCTGACGAGCCTGGTTTGCAAGGCCATGGAACATATCATCATGGAACTCATAAACTAAGATATTGGTAACCGCCAAACTCTGGACCCCACCCAGTTCGGGTTTGGGAAAGGCAGATCATGCCTTCTGGTTCACACAGCCTATCCTGACCTTGCCAAGGCTTTTGACACCATCCCCCATTCTGGAATTATAGCTAAACTCACTAAACTAGGTATAAATCCCTATGTCACAAGATAGGTTGCCAACTGGCTCACTGACAAAGCCCTCACTATAAAAGTTGCAGGCTCCAAATCTGACTTCAAACCAGTGACAAGTGGAATACCACAGGGTTCAGTCCTGGGACCTCTCCTGTTTGGTATCTACTTCTCTGAAGTACAGGCTAACACAGCCTCTGGCTAATGAAGTTCGCAGATGACTGCAAACTAGGAGCCATAGTCGAGTCCCCAAATGATGTGGACATCCTACAGAAGGGCCTCACTGAGACAGATTCCTGGTGTCAGAGGCATGACCTCAAGCTCAATGCCAAAAAGTGCATTGCCATCCCCTTTGGTAAAAACTCTGTACCCATGAACTACCACATAAACGGCAGTCTACTTAACACCGAATGTGTGATAAGAGACCTTGGGACCCAGGTGGACAGTAGTCTCTCCTTTGATAATCACATCGCCACAGTAGTCAGGAAATCCTTCTATGTGGCACACCTCACCACAAAAGGGTTCTAATCCACGAAAAAAGAGGTCATTGTTCCCCTCTAGTCAGCACTCATTTGACCCCTTATAGAGTATAATGTCCCTTTTGGAATGTACCTCACAAGACATCTGCAGCAGCTTGAAAGGCCACAGATGTACCTCACAAAGAGGATTACTGGCCTCAAACAGATGCCCTACACTGACCATCTCAAAAAACTCTAGCTTTGCTCTGTTACATATCGTCTACTCTGAGGAGATCTCTGCCTAACATATAAAGCTGTGTTAAACTCAGAGCTGTTGGACATGCTACACCTAATGAAATCCCAATCCCTCCGACCTACATACTCTAGGGTCCTAAATCTTGTCACAACAATAAACAGGATATGCTGGAGGGATAGATTCCTGTCCCAGAGACTTCCTATACTCTGTAACAAGCTACCCATCTATGTCATGCAAAGTTCCTCATTAGCACTCTTCAAGAAAAATCTTGATGAGTGGATGGAAAATAGGAAATACACCCTGGGGATCACTTCTGTGGCTCTGCTCGACAGGGGCACAGGAAATTAATTTTCTTGGGTGGCGTAAGCCAGGGAACCTTGTTGGCTAGGCTTACTTAGGCCCTTGGGCCGATAGCCTAGTACCTACCTATGAACCTATATCCATTTAAATGTCATGCTACCTGTTATATGTAAATATCCATTTAAATGTCATGCTACCTGTTATATTTAAATATCCATTTAAATGTCATGCTACCTGTTATATGTAAAATATCCATTTAAATGTCATGCTGCCAGTTATATGTAAAATATACATTTAAATGTTATGCTACATGTTCTACTTCTAATGTTGTGCACCTTGCTACCTGTACAAAGTGTCCTTCCTTCTATGTAGGTAAGTGCACACAAAGACTTAAGGATCATATAACAGAACATAAATCTGAAAAACATAGAAATGTTAAAAGAATGCACTTGCAAAACACATGGATGAAAAGGGAAGAGACCATAAATTTAAGTTTAGAGTTATAAGCATTGAGCATAGGTGCATAAGAGGGGGTGATATGCATAACATACTAGAGACATCAGAGTCTTATTGGATAGTGAGACTGTAAGCAGACTCTCCACCTGGTATTAATGCAACACTGAGTTTGAAACCTATACTAAAGACAACACAAATGCTGTTGAACTATTGTAAATGATTGATATATGCACTTTATATATAAAAATATGTATATATATTTGTATATGTTTTTATACATTTTAGAGTGCAAGACTTAAACGCAGCCACTGCGGATGCACAAGCCAGTGCATTTCTTTGTGCCGGTCCCAAGCCCGGATAAATGGGGAGGGTTGTGTCAGGAAGGGCATCCGGCATAAAAACTCTGCCAAATTACGTATGCGGAGAACATTTCATATTTCCATACCGGATCGGTTAACAACAGCCGCCACCAGTACTGTTAACCAACAGGGTGCTGGCAGAAATTGGGCTACTGTTGGCCAAAGGAGAAGAGGAGGGGGAAGGCATGCCCGAAGGCAGGAAGAGAGGAGGAAGGTTAGGAGTGTAGTAGTGAGGGTAGGAACTTTGAATGTTGGCAGTATGACTGGTATAGGGAGAGAGCTAGCTGATATGATGGAGAGAAGGAAGGTTGATATATTATGAGTGCAAGAGACCAGATGGAAGGGAAGTAAGGCCAGGTGTATAGGAAGCAGGTTCAAATTGTTCTGTCATGGTGCGGATGGCAGGAGAAATGGGGTAGGGGTTATCCTAAAGGAACAGTATGCCAAGAGTGTTTTGGAGGTGAAGAGAGTGTCTGATAGAGTGATGTTTATGAAGCTTGAAATTGATGGCGTAATGATGAATGTTGTTATATATATGCTCCACAAGTTGGGTGTGCAATGGATGAGAAAGAAAAGTTTTTGGAGTGAGTTGGATGAAGTGGTGGTGAGTGTACCCAAGGGTGAGAGACTAGTGATTGGAGTGGACTTCAATGGGCATGTCGGCGAAGTGAACAGAGGGGATGAGGAAGTGATGGGTAGGTATGGTGTTAAGGAGAGGAATGCAGAAGGTCAGATGATTGTGGATTTTGCGAAAAGGATGGACATGGCTGTGGTGAATACATATTTTAAGAAGAGGGAGGAGCATAGGGTGACGTACAAGAGTGGAGGAAGATGCACACAGGTGGATTATATCCTATGTAGGAGGGCCAGTCTGAAGGAGATTGGAGACTGTAAAGTGGTGACAGGGGAAAGTGTAGTTAAGCAGCATAGAATGGTGGTCTGTAGGATGATGTTGGTGATCAAGAAGAGGAGGAGGAGTGTGAAAGCAGTGCCAAGGATTAAATGGTGGAAGTTAAAAAAGGGTGATTATGAGGTGGAGTTCAGGGAAGAGTTAAGACAGGCACTGGGAGACAGTGAAAAGTTACTGAATAGCTGGGTAACTACAGCAGAGCTAGTAAGGGAGACTGCTAGGAAAGTGCTTGGTGTGACATCTGGGCAGAGGAAGTAGGACAAGGAGACCTAGTGGTGGAATGAGGAAGTACAGGAGAGTATACAGAGGAAGAGGCTGGTGAAGAAGAAGTGTGATTGTCAAAGAGATGAAGAAAGTAGACATGAGTATAAGGAGATGAGGCACATGGCAAAGAGAGAGGTGGCGAAGGCTAAGGATAAGGCATATGGAGAGTTGTATGAGAGAGTGGACACTAAAGAGGCAGAAAAGGACTTGTACCAATTGGCTAGACAGAGGGACAGAGCTGGGAAAGATGTGCAGCAGGTAAGGGTGATAAAGGACAGTGAGGGAAACGTACCGACAAGTGTGGAGAGTGTGTTGAGTAGATGGAAAGAGTACTTTGAAGGGCTGATGAATGAAGAGAATGTGAGGGAGAGAAGGTTGGATGATATGGGGATAGTGAATCAAGAAGTGAAACAGATTAGCAAGGAGGAAGTAAGGACAGTTATGAAGAGGATGAAGAATGGAAAGGCTGTTGGCCCAGATGACATACCAGTGGAAGCATGGAGGTGCTTAGGAGAAATGGCAGTGGAATTTTTAACCAGATTGTTTAATGAAATTTTGGAAAGTCAGAGGTTGCCTGAGGAGTGGAGAAAAAGTGGTTTGGTACCTATCTTTAAGAATAAGGGTGATGTGCAGAGCTGCAGTAACTACAGAGGGATAAAATTGATCAGTCACAGCTTGAAGTTATGGGAAAGAGTAGTGGAAGCTAGGTTAAGAAGGGAGGTGATGATTAGTGATCAGCAGTATATGTTCATGCCAGAAAAGTGCACTACAGATGCAATATTTGCTCTGAGAGTGTTGTTGGAGAAATACAGAGAAAGTCAGAAGGAGTTGCATTGTGTCTTTGTGGACTTAGAGAAAGCATATGACAGGGTGCCTAGAGAGGAGTTGTGGTATTGTATGAGGAAGTCGGGAGTGGCAGAGAAGTATGTAAGAGTGGTACAGGTTATGTATGAGGGTAGTGTGACATTTGTGAGGACTGCGGTGGGAGTGACAGATACGTTTAAGTTGGAGGTGGGATTACATCAAGGATCAGCTCTGAGCCCTTTCTTATTTGCAGTGGTGATGGACAGGTTGACAGATGAGATCAGACGGGAGGCCCTGTGGACTATAATGTTTGCAGATGACATTGTAATATGTAGTGAGAGTAGGGACCAGGTTGAAGAGACCCTGGAGAGGTGGAGATATGCTTTAGAGAGGAGAGGAATGAAGGTCAGCAGGGCTAAACAGAATATATATGTGTAAATGAGAGGGTGGGTAAAGGAATGGTGAGGATGCAGGGAGTAGAGTTGCTAACGGTGGATGAGTTAAAGTACTTGGGATCAACAGTTCAGAGTAATGGTGAGTGTGGAAGAGAGGTGAAGAAGAGAGTACAGGCAGGGTGGAATGGGTGGAGAAGAGTGTCAGGAGTGATTTGTGACAGATGGGTACCAGTAAGAGTGAAAGGGAAGGTCTACAAGAGGGTAGTGAGACCAGCTACGTTATATGGGTTGGAGATGGTGGCATTGACGAAAAGGCAGGAGTCAGAGCTGGATGTGGCAGAGTTAAAGATGTTAAGATTTGTACTGGGTGTGACTAGGATGGACAGGATTAGGAATCAGTATATTAGAGGGTCAGCTCCGGTTGGACAGTTTGGAGACAAAGCAAGAGAGGCGAGATTGCGTTGGTTTGGACATGTGCTGAGGAGGGATGCTGGGTATATTGGGAAAAGGATGCTAAGGATGGAGCTGCCAGGTAAGAGGAAAAGAGGAAGGCCTAAGATAAGGTTTATGGATGTGGTGAGAGAGGACATGCAGGAGGTTGGTGTGACACAGCAAGATGCAGAGGACAGGAAGAAATGGAAACAGATGATCCGCTGTGGCGACCCCTAATGGGAACAGCCGAAAGAAGAAGAAGAGTGCAAGACTTAACTTAGACAGGAAATATGTTTTAAAATGTGTTTTATGTCTTTAAATATGAATCTGCAGTTAAATGTTGTTCTCTTTTGATTGGGCTATCATAACAATTTTACAACAATCCAAGACACTTGCGGAAGAAGGTAAGTCCACTCTAAGTACTGTAGTTCCTTTTCTTTAATATAGCACAAGCAAAAATAATAAAAAATACAGAATGTATATTGAAGTAGATGATAAAACAACTGTGAACACCTTTTGGTGACACTTCTTCAGGTAGAGGCATTCACTAAAACCAGTGCATTTAAATACAGTCCATGGTGCAAGTATGTTGTTAGTCAGCCAATGGGTGAGGGCAACTCAGGACTATGGCGTGCGCTTACCCTGGGTTAAATGAGGTTTACTCTATTTCTTGTATTTTAAAGCTAAGAAACATCCAGAGATGACTAACATGATGAATTGTAGGACAAACTAGCTATGTCAAATATATAACAGTTGTTTCAGTACAAGCTAATATGTATGAACTCTTAACAGCAGTTATTTAGTAACATATAATTCAAATGGTGGGTGCTATGCCATGATGTATAAACAGGAATGTTGTTTGTACTTCCATGTATCCATATATAATTGTTACTCCAATATTTATATATATATTTTAATGTTTAACTGTAGGATGCCATGGCATGCTGCATAAGTCAAAAAAGTGTTCTGAATATTTTTATGCGCTATTATTTTTATGCATTAGTACATTTTACGACGTTTGTACACTTCACCACTCTGTTATATGCATTTCAAGCATACTTATATTTTTAAATATTTTAAATATTTTCAAACATTTTTAACGACAACATTTTTAAAAATTTCTCATATATTTAAATATTTTTAATAACTGTATGTTTACATATTATACGTATGATTTACTATGTCACAATACTGGACAAGACAGAGTGTGTACATTTACTTGCTTAAAGGAAGTAATTACTTATTGAGTGTACTCTCATAGCATCATCATTGTGTTGGGAATAGCCCTCACCCATTGGCTGACTAACAACATGCTTGCACCATGGACTGTATTTAAATGCACTGGTTTTAGTGAATGCCTCTACCTGAAGAAGTCCCACCACCAGGTTAGACGAAAAGCGCTTTGTGTTCACAGTTGTTTTATCATCTACTTCAATATACGTTCTGTATTTTTTATTTTTTATTATTTTTTGCTTGTGCTATATTAAAGAAAAGGAACTACAGTACTTGGAGTGGACTTACCTTCTTCCGCAAGTATCTTGAATTGTTGTTTGGTCTCCTACCTTTCATAATGATTTTAGTTTAAGTGTATGTGAATAGTAGTTTGGTATACAATACACTGAGGAAGGCCATTGGTCTGAAAGCTTTGTGTATTCTAAGTTTGATACTTACTATTACCTGCCTAGCGTTTCTGATCACTGGAATTTACTTTGTTCTTTGTGTTAAAAATGTATCAAAAGTGGGTCCTGCTGGACAGAAAACAAATATACATGTAAGTCAGACTGTATTGTTATAACTGATGAAATGTATATATTTCAACAAATGATACTGGAAGGGAAGGGGTTAAGCTCAGTCCAGCTAACTTTAAGAAAAATAGCCTGAAATTAAATGAGTTGGTTTATCCCAGGTAAGGACTCAGCGCTATAGTGGTCAGTGGGGGGGGGGGTCTTATTTGGGGCCTGGAGAGAAAGCCCAGCCCCAGGACTGGAGTGTGTATTACATGAGTGCTCTTAAGGGAAATTGTACGTGGTGCAGAGAATGGCATCTGAAAATACTGAGTGTGTCTATTTCTCTCACAGTGAACATTCCCAACCGGTGTCAGTTGTGAGGATTGAGACTCCTTGATCACTGGCCCAGAGGAGGGATGTCACAAGAACAATTACATTTTCCCAGGTAATTACAGCTTTTCATGTTGCCCTGGAAAATTACCAGTGGAAGGATTGCCAGAAGAGTCTGTCATGAAATTATGCACTAGGGTTACATAGCTGGAAGAAGATATTAAATCAGAAGAGCCAGGCATTAACCAAAGCCACTCCTCACAAACTTCTCTTTGAGATGGTCTGAATTTCCTCATATTTTATTTTATTTATTATTTTACATTTGTTAACCGGGATAGTCCAGCTGGATATATGTCCATTTTCAGTGGAGGCCCGGGGAGAAAAGCTCCAAAGAGACAATTAAACAGAACATACAGACAAACTTGGGTACATATTTCACCTAGATCCTTTAAGGTATCTAGTTAATGACACTTATAGGTATAAATTGCAGACACTTACAGATTAAAGTCACAGACTGATACATATTTCAACTAGATCCAGTAGGGTATCTGGTTATTGACACATATAGGTATAGGCTGCAGACACTAGATGGATACAGTTACAATAGTCATTAAACAGTATTACATTGTTAATAGTAACATTGTTATATGAATATTATCATAACTTTGATATGGTACATGTTTATATGCAAGTAACAGATATGACTCTAGTTTAGGACAATAGTTACCATAGTACTGAAGTGGTGCAGATATTAGTCTGGAGTAGAGCATGGACATAACCATTTGTTACTGAGGAAGTTGCGGATAGTTTTTTTTAAATTTAGGCAGTGAGGTTATCAGGGATAAGGATGTGGGTAGGGAGTTCCAGATTTTGGCCACATAAGAGGAGTAAAGGGAATCTCCTGCATGGTTGTTGGATCTAGTAACAGCTAACTGTAGTTTATCAGTTGAGCAGAGTTGCCTGGAACATGAATATTGTTGGATAATGTTACCCAGTGAAGGAGATATATTTTGTTGATAGAGTATCTTGTGAGTAGTAACTAGCTGACTATAGATAAGTAAGTTAGGTAGTTCCATCCAACCCAATTGCTTTAGGTTTAGGCAGTGATGAGTTCTATATGAGCTGTTGTTGGCAAATTTGGCTATCTGTAGCAGGTTGTCATTTTATTGATTTCTGTTTTGGATAAGTTAGTCAGGATGGGTGAGGCATACAGTAGTGTTGAGAGAAGGTGTGAACGTGCAATTGTAGTTCTAGCATTATGGGTCAGGAATGCTTTGTGCTTGTAGAGGCTGCCTAGCTTTTTGTTAGTATTTTTAATGGCCAGATTAATATGTACATCAAACTTGAGCTTATTATCAATAGTAATGCCAAGTAGTTTAGTCTGGGTATCAGGTGAAATGGGGGTACCATTATTAGAGTGGATAGTAAAGGTGCATGTGGGGGCAGTTGTAGTTGAGGGATAGAATAGCAGAAGCTTGTTTTTTTTGGGGTTGAGGATTAAGCCATTCTCAGTGAGCCATGTTTCCACTGAGTGAAAGTTATCCTGGGTATTTTTGTGGAGGTCTAGTAAAGTAGGGGCATTAGATATTATAGTTGAATCGTCTGCATATTGTATAAGGGTTGAACTTTTTGTAGCTGAGTGGACATTATTTGTAAAAATTGAGAATAGCAAGGGGCCTAGTATAGATCCCTGAGGAACTCTGAGTGTAACAGGTAAGAGTGGAGATAAGTTCTTATTCCATAGTACTGCCTGTTGTCTATTGTTAAGGTAGTCTCTAAACCAGGAGACTGATAAGTTATCAAGGCCTAGGTTTACAAGATGGGAGATTAATTTCTCATGGTTAACCATATCAAATTCCTTTGATAGGTCAAGGAAGAGGGCTGAAGAAAGTTTACCATTATTCCTGTTGTGATTAATGGTATCTGTGAATGCTAGCAGGGCAGTAGTGGTGCTATGTCCTGGCCGAAACCCATGTTGTGTATGAGATAGGAGCCCTTGATCCGTGAGATGTGTCATTAATTGATGGTGGATACATTTTTCTAATATTTTAGCAAGTGGGGATAGTATTGCTATTGGTCTGTAGTTAGATATGTCATAAGAATTTCCCCCTTTGTGTAGGGGTATAATATAGGCAGTTTTCCAGATCAAGGGTACTGAACCTTCTGATATGGATCAGCTAATTAGGATTGAGACTGGTTTAGCTATTTCATTTGCTGCTAGTTTTAAGAATTCATTGGGGAGGGAATCTGCTGCTATTGTTGTTGGTTTTAGTTGGGATAGTAGTTTTCTTATATAGGAGGTTGAGGTGGGTTGTAGCTTAAATGTGGGGTTGTTGTTTGGTTTGGGGGAGGTACTAGTAGTATTTGTATAGGTTTGATTTTGGGCAAGAGCAAGTACAGTTTCAGTAAAGAATGAGTTAAATGATTCAGCTATGTTTTCTTTTGTTAAACCTGTTGTTGGGGGTGTGGTAGTGGTTTTGCCAGGGTGTAGTAACCTGTTTAAGCCTGCCCAGAATTTTTTTGGATTGTTTGAGTATTGGGTTTGATGGGTTATAAAGTAATTTCTTTTGTCTTGTATTACTAGTTTCTTAGTAAGGTTTCTTAATTGCTGGTATACTAGCTGTGTTCCTGGATTTTTGTTGGACCTCCAGGCTTTCCAGGCTGTATTCCTAACTATTATTTTTTGCCTTGTTTCCCTTGTTAACCATGGAACTATTTTGGATTTAATTCTGGTAGTTCTTGGTGGGGCATGCCTATTTAGTATATCTAGGAAGGTAGAGTTGAAGTGTTTGATAGCTTCATCAAAGGGTAAGTAATACAGTTGCGACCAGTTGTAGAGCTGTAGGTCTTGTAAGAAGTTTGGTAAGTTGAAGTGTTTTTTGTTTCTTATTGTTTGGAGTATAGGGGTTTGAGGATGGTGGGTGTTATATTTGAGTAGGAAGATAGTTTGATGGTCACTTAGTGAGTCAGGAAGGGTACCTGCTAAGTATGAGGGAGGTATTTTATTTAGTAGAATCCAGTCTAAAAGTGATTCTCTTTGACTATTTTTGTCGACTCGGGTGGGTTCTTTGATTAGTTGAGAGAAGGTAAGTAGGTTGATATGATTAGTGGGAGCCTGGGATGAGCAAGTAAGCCAGTCAATATTAAAGTCCCCTAATAAAATAGTTTCTTGTGGCAGGGTTTGTGATAGCCATTGTAGTAGATTTTCCATGATGGGGATATTATTGCCTGGGGGGATATAGCCTGTAAGTATGTTAATAGTTTTGTTGTTACCTAATTTGAGCCTGGTTAAGAGTATTTCTGCTTTGTCCAGAGAGGGTAAAGTCAACTCGGATTTAGCTATGGATAGTGTATTTTTATACAGTAGAGCAATGCCTCCACCTTTCTTCTTTGGTCTGTCTAGCCGAAGGATATTGTATCCAGGTGGTAGGATCTCTGTATCTTTGGTAATTGGCTTTAGCCATGTTTCTGTTAAACTGATTATATCTGGAGTATATTGTGAGATTAGAGTATGAAGCTCATGTATCTTTTTGTTTATGCTCCTGATATTTAGGTTTAGAATGAGTAGACTATTTGCTGGTCTAGTATTGATTTGAGTTAGTTTGGGTAGTTGTGTATTAGTAGGATGATATATATCATAGGGACCTGGGTTAGGGTGGATATCGCCATCATTTAATAGTTCACGTTGTAGTTTTTGCAGTGTTTTCACTATCTTTTGCAATATTTTAATGTATGTTTGGGTCATAAAGGATTTGGGGTTGGCATTGACAGGTTTAAGAAGGGTATAAGTAGTGACAGTGGTGTTGAATAGGGTGGGTATTATTGTTAGGGAGTATGAAGAAGGGGTGGGAGAGATAATGGCTGTAGCTTTATGGATGAGGGAAGAGTTGTTTTGTAATGAGTGGTTGTAACAAGTGATGTGGTAGGTACATGTTAGGAGGAGTAGTAGGGTCAATTGCTGGAGGCAGATGTTCATTGTAATTGGCCTTAGTTGATTGATAGGAATGAATTGGTGGATGTAATTAGATATATGATGGTAGTAAGAATGTTATTGGTAGTAGGAAATGCGGAGGGCAGGGAGGATGTTGAAAGGATGTGATGTAATTGTGGGAGGGACTGGACAGGTTTGGTAACAGGAGAATGCAGAGGGCGGGAAGGTCGTAGATTGGATGTGAGTTAATTGTGGGAGGTGCTTCCCAGGTATAAGTGTAGTTGTAGTGGGGGTGGGTGGGAATTGGGGGTAGGATAGGGGAGCGGAGTGAGCCCGCAGGGCGAACGGAGGGGGTAGAGCCAAGTAGTAAAGTAAGAATGCAGGTAGTGAGAAAAACAATCAGAGATCTGGAAGGTAAGTTCAAAGTAAGGGGTACGAGGAGCTCAGGGCTAACCAGTGGGTAGAAGGGAGGAAAGAATCAGAATAAATTCAGAGAAATATGCCATCCTTTTTCTACCTTGAGTCTGTGGAACTTATATTAGCCAATAGAGATCACATGAGAATCTCCCCTGGGATGCCCTGTCAGTATATGTCTATCTATTCTTATATTTGCATTATATGTGTATAGGTTCACACTATGAAATGAAGCTGAATTTTAATTTAGTTAATATATTGTTCTTCAGTATTAGGTTTTGTAATAACTTTATTTAACTGTAACCATATTATATCAATGTGGAGCTTTTCTCCCTGGGCCTCTGCTGAAAATGGGATATTATCCCAGTTGCACTTTCTCAGTAAACAAATGTCAAATAAAACTGTCTTTATATAGAACTGTGTTAGTCTTTTACAAAGATAATAGTAAATTTAGTATGTTATTACGTGAAAACTTGCAAAAGACAATAGATGTGTATTTTGACTAGTTATAGCATTTTGTTGTGTTAATAAATTTTGCTTATTGTCAGCACTGAGGCAGTTTCACCCAAAGCTTCAAACTATCACATACTAAAGTTATAATTAGTACCTTCATCTGGTAACTGGCACTATAATTTTTCTAGCACTAGCATTTGTGATATGAAAATATACATTACTAACAGCCATGCATTGGAAGATCTTATTAATTACAGTTTCCTGATGCAATGTACAAATTGTGCTGAATGCATTAAAACATACCAAAACCAGAACATACATGACTGTTTAAACTGTGCTAAACTAGAACAGCTGAGATAAATAATCAAAGGAAAACTGATAGGAAGCTATCTGGATTGTCACTGTGCCAAAAACCTCCCTCTGCACATCTCTGCAACATCTGTTATATCCTGAAAAGAAGATTTAAGTGAGTGTCACCAAATAATCACTTTACCTAGGGTAAGTCAAGCTACTATGAATGATGCTGGGCATATTACAGTACTAAATAATAAGTTATGAAAATGTCTAAGCAGGCATCTAGATAGCAACATCTACACAAACTTATACACTCACAAAAATAGGAAATGAAAAGAGAACATTGTTGATTTCCGTCTCTAAGGACAAATAAACACCAATAATCCCGTTAGCTCAATCAATATGGATAAAGAAGAACTAACTAGCTAGATTAACCTAACCTAAATGAGGGTGAAAAAGCTGAATCTGAAACATTTTACAAAAAAGATGTCTTACATGAATAGACCATCCTGTACATTAGTAATACTGCTGCATTCGGAGCTAGTCCTCAACTTTTAAAAATGAATACCACTGTAAGAAAAGAATAATGCAGTTTAGAGTTCACTGCTAATATTGAAAACACTCAAAGCATAACATCTAATGGCTCTATATAGATTCTGACTCATTTGACCTTATGGCACCCCCTCCTCCTTTATATCCTGAAATCATTATTATGTCTAGCAAAACTAATAAGAAAGAATGGAATAGCAGCTCTGAATATGAACAAAATGAGACCTACTCAAAGCAAAATAAGTTGAAAGGGAGAGTTTTGGAAGGGCAACTTAATATACCTGAAATACATAGTGCCCAGACATCTGATGACACCATAGCTGATATGTCAGACGAAGGCTAATCTCCACCTACTGGACAGGCAAATATCAGTAATACTACAGCCACACACAACACACACATACACACACATACACACACACACACACACACACACACACACACACACACACACACACACACACACACACACACACACACACACACATTAATACTAAAGCAGCTCAGGACAAAAAATCTAACCTGTCTCCTTATCCAAAAAAACAAATATGCACATGACAGACTTGTTTTAACTGACTCTATCTTTAAAACAGGTACAGAGAAAAATTAGTGATATCGACAAATTAGGGATTACAGTCTCATTACTTTCAAGCACTCCAGCTGTTATAACCAAACTTCTAAAAGGAGATCATAATTGTAAGCACTTTTAATTCCTCATGAGACTAATGATATTAGTCTGACACCTTTAAACCATATGAAAGACTTAGCACTGGAAATTTCGGAAATTCCTGAAATAAACAGAATTTAAGTAACTCACTCTAAACAATATAAATCCTTCCCCAAGGGTGAGTGATTACACATTTACTAAAAAGTTTCTGTTTAACTTCTAGTTAATACAGATTGGTAATAGTTATTGTATTAATATTCTTGCCTTCTGTGGAAGGTTGGGTTCTGGGCTGGCAACTCGACACTGTAAAACTCCACTGCCAATCATGAGCGGACAGGTGATCTGCTGTGGCGACCCCTAATCGGGAAAAGCCAGAAGAAGAAGAAGAAGAAGATTGTATTAATATTCTTATCTACTGGGAAGAATTTTCTGAGGATAAAAGTCTTTTTGGGAAAGATTACCTTCATTTAGGTCATTACAGCACTTAAAAAAAGTTTTTAGAAATATTAAAGATCCACTGAAACTTTTTTGAGATAATTAATATCCAGGAGGAAACTTCATCATCAACAGAAGACCTAATTATATTCTAAATGTATTATTTTTCGATGCATCTTAAAGCCCTTGTACTGATGTTAGGACATAATAATATCTTTGGTTGTCATCCACGGATGAATAAGACAAAGGCTTGAGATCTAGCTAGGTTTTACTGGCATGTGGGAATGAAGGAAATAGAAACTTTCAGTGCAACCTGTCTAGAATGTCAAAGAGCAAGACTTAACTCAAGGTTTAGGAACAATTTGATTCCCTTTCTTTTAACATAAGTTATTTTTGAACATATAGCATTGGACATAAGTAGGCTCATTTGTAAAGTTCTGCAAATTGGTAATCGTTGGTTAAGAAACAAAGTCTCCAGAAGCTGTGTCCTTACAAACAGTGAATGCCAGGGTTATAGCAAAAGAGCTAGTATTACTGTTTCCCATAGTAGGAATGTAATGAGAAATCCCTACCAACCAAATCACCTATTCAATGAAGTAGTTGAGAACATCTCTATACCAACTTCAAACTGATGGGCTAGCTGAAAACTTTAAGAAAACTCTGAAATCTGTGCTCTGAAAGGTAATACAACAGGATAGCAAACTTGTTACCAGCTCCTTTCATGTCACCTCTTTGTTGTAAGAGAACCACCCCAAGCCTCAGTCAGGTTTAATCTGTTTGAACTATTGTATGGCAAACGTCATTGAGGCTTATAGGACAGATATAACAAAGAAAACTTGAGAAGAAGAAAATATTCTCTTTAAGAGTGTGACAGAACATTAAATAGAACTGCTGAGTAGGCTAAGAGCTATGTTGTCAGGAATTGTGCAGATAGAGCACAGGAACTGCAAGAGCAAACAGAATAGTAATGCACATCCTAGGGAGCTTACACTGGGGACAGGCTGCTTGTATTGGTACCCATTGCTGACAGCAAATTCCTTGCTAAGTAGCAATGCATTTTTGAAGCAATAGAAAATGTAGGTGAATTAAATTACAAAGTGTAAAAAGACAAATTGAAAGGGTAAAATGAGGATGATTATGTCACATAAGCATTTTCAAGCCTTGGAAGAACCTGATGTTTCTGTAGTGAGTATGTTTGCATAAAAGGTTAAAAAGCCAGCTTCATATCCTGAAGTTCAAATAAGTGATATCTTATCAGTAATCCAGAGCTAGAAACTTAAAGAATTTATTCTTATGAACTTGGACATATTTTAAGAACTGCCTTGCAGAAATAAATAAATGAGCATAATGCTAAGACTATCGCTGGCGAAAAAGTAAATCTAAAACCATATTCTTGGTGCTTACCACTTAAAGGAAGACAGACAGAATGTCCTTAAGCTTACGGCCATAGAGGAGTCCTACTGTGAATAGAATAGCCCCATTATTCTGGTTTCCAAACTTCATGCAGCTATAAGGTTTTACTTTAGAGCACTGAGCAGTATCCATAAAGGTGATTCTTACCTAATCCCTAGAGTCGATAAACTGGTTGAAAAATTGGGCATAGCTTGGTTTCTGTCCACTTTGGACCTGACCAAGGGTTATTGGCAAATCAAATTAATTTTGGTTAAGTGTATAATGCAGAAATGGCAGCATTTTATATGACTACACTGTTTATGATATGAGTGTTTAACTTCTTGTTTTGATTGTTTTAAACTTATGCACTATTTGTTTGTTTGTTTGTTTTTGGAAAATTGAACCATACAAGTGCTTAACTCTTGTAATGATTATTCAACTTAACTTTGCACTAATGGAGCTCTTCACCCCAGGCCTCCAATGAAAATGGAAGCACTTAGATCTAGTTGGACTTTCCCAGTAAACAAATGTCAATAAATAAATACATAAACAAATCAATCAATTTCAGAGGTCAGGGAAAGTGTAAGCCCTGCTGTACCTTTACAGAATGAAAGGTGAAGAACTGAGATTTTTAATGCTTTTATGTCCATGTAAGGATTAGGGAAGATATTACTTTCCTTTTTGCTCTCCCACTTATCTTTATAAAAATGCCATGGTGAACACAGTGAATTTGCTAATGTTGTGATTGTGGAGAGCTTGTGCAGCCACTTAGAGAGTAGAAGAGATGCTATAAAACCCACCCTTCTCAAGCAGACACACTGCATTGAAAGTGCAAGCCTTGCTGTAGCTCTGTTAAGTGCAGAACTATGTTTTCTAGACATTTCTATGTCCACCCTCTTGTCCTAGTCGGAGTCATTTTTTTTCTGTATTCTCCCATTTGTCTTTATAAATACTCCACTGTGAACACAATGATGTGGGCAGGAGTGTGGAGGACTGCAAAATCAGTCTGAGGGTAGGAGGGGCAGTAAAACCCACCCTTCCTGAGAGAACATAAAAAGAGCAAATGTCTCACAAATCGAGGTAAAGATGAAAAGACGTGATTTGCATGTCTTTATGTGAAAAGCATGATTAGCACATGTAGGCGTATTTATGGAGATGTAAATCTGTTAATATTTTTTATTATAATTACTCATCTTTTTTATGTCTTTTGCTCCAGAAAGACATTTCTTCCTGGATTTATCTGGGATACTAAAAACAGTAGTCTGCTTGATAATATACTTTAACTTCCCTTCTGGCTATTTCATATATAATAATCTTACATTTTTTATATCTACTAAACTCATGACACATAGATTGTGGTGATTATCACATAGTAGCTTATGGTTCACAATTATATATATATATATATATATATATATATATATATATATATATATATGGTCTGTTTTGATTTATAATTGAATATGATTGTAATGCACAGTACTGTTATTATGGGGTTAATATACTTTTAGTTCTATAAAAAATAAGTGAAGTTAATTATTGTGTTTTGTATTTATTTAATGGAAATCAGGGTTATATAGTACAATTCCTGCTCTTTGCCTTGACTTGAAATTGGCTATTACTCAAATATTTTAAGTGTAATGTAACAAATGCAGTTAATAAGACAAACTACCTTTTCTGAGATTAATTTTTGATTAAGTATGGAATAGTTTGATAAGGTTTGCTTGAACAATCTTATTAAGAGAGGTTCTCTTAAGAAATGTTTATTTTGCGACATGTTATCTGATGATCTTAATACTTTTGTTTTAAAGTAATAATGGTTGCAGTAAATGTACCTTATTAAATGGTACAAGATGACTCATAAGCAACAAGTATGGAAGGATGAATCAGTACAGACTGAGACAGCTAGCCCGAGATCATCATCATCATCCTCATCTTTCATTGCCTCCCTTGGAGGCGGATTGCTTCTGTAACCATCTGGAAATGCAAAGCTGATATAAGTATATTTTTTGCACCTGAAATAACTGCTTCAGTGATATTTAATAATTCTGTGCTTAGAAAGTTTGTGTGTGTTGAACATTTCTCTGGCTTAGTGAACTGAACACTTACTTCTGTTCTGATCTCTGGTGGCTCCATTTTATTTTCTCACCCACCCTCCCTACTATTATTGTGTTCATATAACTTGGTGGCTTTAGCATTGCCCTCCCCTTACTATAAATTTGATATTGGACACTTCTCCCAACTTCTTAACCTTCAATTGTCTTCCTTTCTACTTGACTAAAAAAATACACTTTATTCAGCTGCTTTTATTGTATTTTACTGTATTTATTATGTGTTTCTTCCTACTTTATTACTTTATTTTACTTTTTCTGCTTATTCTTAAAAGTGTTCAATTGCATTTATTCTGCCACGTTTATTATTGCTTGTTAGTAGGCTGATTAAACTGAGAATAGTATTCCAATGAACCGCTGTTTTATTTAATTTTTTTTTGTTTTGTTTTTTGCGGTTGTGACTGTGTTTTTATGCACTTTGAATTTGTAGTACTTCTGCATTTTTTAGCATAAGCTAGATTCAAACTTTGTGAATCTATACTGTCTTGTATCATTTGAGCACTAAAACCAGCTCTTCACTGAGATACTGAAAGACCAGAGGCATCTGTTGCTTCCAACTAACTATAAGTGCCTGTTTTTGTGTTTATATTGCACTTTTAATTTGTATTTGCATTCTACTGTCTGTTTGAATTATCTGAACTGTTTTTGCCACATTTTATGTTTTACTGTACTAGTTCAGTTGTAGCATGGCCCAGTTCTAGGTTTGCTGTTTCTGGGTCTGTTTTGTAACTTCTGAGCATCAAATTCAAGCCACCTTTGTTGGAGAAGGTCCTTCTGCACCCTTTTGGGTGCAGAGTGCTGTCTGTGTCCCTTCTAATAGAGGGTGATTGGACTAAAGCTCAGAGAGAGCGTCCTTATTGACTAGTTTGAATTAAAAGGGTTATTTCTTATTTTATTTAAGCCCCTTGTCTGCGCTTTCTTGTGTGTAGCACACCATCGTGCACTGCTGCATACAGGTAGTTACCATTAGTGGTTGTAGAAGCAAACACTTTGCTTGTTACATTTTCCCTTAGCACTTTGCTTGTGGTCCTCCAGAGGTTTTTCATGGTCCTACTCTACTTCAGCTAGAACACTAAGCCTAGCCTCAGAGGTACCAACACATCTCTCAACCACTAGCCATTCCTAGTGTGACCTCTCTTCCTGACCATATAAATTTACCTAACACTATGGATGGACAATTTCACACAGTTTCTCCAGCCAACTTGGTCAACATGGGCATCCTGAAACAGTGTAGCAACTGATCAACAAAAAACTGTTCCACAAACCAATTAAAAAATTGATGAAATGGATGACCAAAAGTATTTATTGGCAGTGTAGCAACTACCTCATGTTCACCGACAACCCTCTCCTCCTAGTCAACACAAACTCAACATGTGAGAGCTGCAACTATATTAAGAACATTGAATCCATGCTCTCAAAGTACATAAGACAATGACCAGGTTGTCAGCATGCATACCTCACCTCCTACTCCACCCAAACCCATATCACACATACAGTGGATATAAAAAGTTTACACACCCCTGTTAAAATGCCAAGTTTTTGTGATATAAAAAAAATGAGACCACGATAAATAATTTCAAAACTTTTCCCACCTTTAATGTGACGTATAACCTGTACAATTCAATTGAAAAACAAACAAAATCTGTTAGGGGAAAAATATAAAAATTAAAAAACGTTCAATAGGCTGGTTGTATAAGTGTGCACAGCCTTACACTAATACTTTGTTATGTGTGTGCACACCCTTAAACTAATACTTTGTTGGAGCACCTTTTGATTTAATTACAGCATTCAGTCTTCTTGGGTAGGAGTCTATGAGCATGGCACATCTTGACTTGGCAATATTTGCCCACTCTTCCTTGCAAAAGCACTCCAAAGCTGTCAGATTGTGAGGGCATCCCTTATGCACAGCACTATTCAGGTCACTCCACAGATTGTCTGTTGGATTTAGGTCTGGGCTCTGGCTGGGCCATTCCAAAACTTTAATTTTCTTCTGGTGAAGCCATTCTTTTGTTGATTTGGATGTATGCTTGGGGGCATTGTCATGTTGAATGGTGAAATTCCTCTTTATTTTCAGCATTCTAGCAGATGCCTGAAGGTTTTGGGCCAAAAGTGATTGGTATTTGGAACTGTTCATAATTCCCTCCACCTTGACTAAAGCCCCAGTTCCAGCTGAAGAAAAGCAACCCCAAAGCCTGATACTGCCACCACCATGCTTCACCGTGGGTATAGTGTTCTTTTGGTGATGCAAAGTGTTTTATTTTTGCGCCAAACATACCTTTTGGAAGTGTGGCCAAAAAGTTCAACCTTGGTCTTATCAGACCATAACACATTTTCCCACATGTTTTTGGGAAACTTGATGTATTGTTTTGCAAATTTTAGCCAGGCTTGGATGTTTTTCTGTGTAAGAAAAGGCTTCTGTCTTGCAACCCTACCCCACAGTCCAGACATATGAATAATATGGGAAATTGTTGTCACATGTAGTACACAACCCGTACTTGCCAGAAATTCCTGCAGCTCCTTCAGTGTTGCTGTAAGTCTCTTGGAAGCCTCCCTGACCAGTTTTTGTCTTATCTTTTCATCAATTTTGGAGGGACATCCACTTCTTTGCAATGTGACTGTTCTCCCATATTTTCTCTACTTTTTGATGACTGTCTTCACTGTGTTCCCTGGTATATCCAATTCTGTGGAAATTTTTTTGTACCCTTTTCCTGACTGATACCTTTCAACAATGAGATCCCTTTGATGCTTGGTAAGCTCTCTGTGAACCAGTGGTTTTGTTGTAGCAGTTAAATGAGTAAATGTCAGGAAAATCCTACTAGGACAGCTGAACTTTATTTGGGGTTAATTGATGGCAGGTGTGTACCCAAAAAGACTGAATGCTGTAATTAAATCAAAAGGTGCTTCAACAAAGTCTTAGTTTAAGGGTGTGCACACAGCAAAGTATTAGTTTAAGCGTGTGCACACTTATGCAACCAGTGTATTGTATGTTTTTTATTTTTTCCCCTAACAGATTTTTTTGTTTTTCAATTGAATTGTACAGGTTATATATAGGTCGTATTAAAGATGGGAAAAGTTTTGAAATGATTTATTGTAGTCTCATTTTTTTTATATCACAAAAACCTGGCATTTTAACAGGGGTGTGTAAACCTTTTATATCCACTGTATCTACATATGTGTAGGCCCTCACCAGAAACATACCTAAACACCAGAGACCTCCCAAACACAAGCACGCTACACATAATACTTCCTCTGCAGAACATAACACACATAGTAGCTCACACACCAGTGTCTCACCTGTCAAGCCCTTAAAGTAAAATACAAAACCAAACATATTAGTCATAAGTAATTCCATTGTGAGACACACAGCTGTCCCTCTCATCAGGCTGGATAAGGAGAAAGTCACGGTTAACTGTCCATCAGGTGCCAGGATTCACCATATCACATATGCACTCAAGTCTTTCAACAACAGGTACTTGTTTGACTCCATCATAGTCAGTGTTGGTGTGAATGACTTGAGACGTACCTCTCTGGACTATATGAAGAGAGACATGACTGAGCTCTGAGACTATCTGTCGCAGGCAGGTATGTTCCTAGCCTTAAGAAACATTTTACCTTCACCTAGGAAGATGCCTCAGTATGAACACAAAATGATTGACTTCAATAATTGGTTTAGTTTCCGGTGTCATTCTAAGGGGATACAGTATCTGTCAGCCTGGGATGACATAAGTGACAGACCTCGATGCTTTGCCAGAGATAATCTTTATCTGTCATCCCTGGGATTTTGGCTACTGGCCAAGGCTCTTGCCACCCCCATAGTGCTGTTTTTAGGCAGTTTCTCAAGGACAAAATTCCCGACATAAAAACACCATGTAAAAAACAACCTCAAGATTATGCTGCTAAACGCTGAGTCTTAACATGAAACTGCACTTACTGGAAGCAGTCCTCACCTTGGAAGATGTAGACATTTGTACAACCACCGAGACCTGGTTCAAGGCTGTGGAGAGCACCCCAGCCATATCGGGCTATACCTCCTTCCACACACTCAGACCACAAACTGAAGGCATGAAAACTGAAGGAGGTGGTGTATCAATATTCATTAAAGATAAATACACCTCCAGATTGGTTAAGCAGCATGATTCCCTGGAGATACTTCTGGTGCAATTAACTGCTGGTAGGACAGCTATTCAAGTCATTGCTAGCTACAGGACCCCCCCTCTATGAATCAGGACACCCACTCTGCCTATTTGGATCTACTTCAGTCTATCACTATCCAGCTGAACACCATGGTTTTGGGTGACTTTAACTACCCATCCATTGACTGGGTAAATTACTCGTGCTCAAACTCACTTGCCCAAAGGTTCCTCAACTTCATTAACTCCAATGCCCTGGACCAGCTGGTTGACACCTCCACAAGTGGTGCCAACATCCTGGATCTGGTGTTTACCAGTATGGGGGAACCACTCTAGCACCCCTACTGTGAGGTCTTCTCTGGTGAGATCTGACCACAGATCAGTCTCATTTGAAGTAACTATCACACCTGACCCCACAACAGCAACTAAACCTAAATCTTCTTCAAAGCTGATTATAACCTCTTATGGGATGGTATAAATAGCTTCATTGCAGCCCCCCCCCCCCCCAAGTGGAACTGGCAACTATGCTGAGTTCTACACCAATGCTTTATACAAACACCTGTATAACTGCATTGACTCAACCGTACCAGATAGGACCAAAACAAGCTCCTCAAGGAGGAGCAAACCTGCCTGGCGGACAACTGCCATTAACAGGCTTTAAAGTAACAGGAATAAATTGTTGTCTAAGAGCAAGAGGGAGCGAGTCCTAAACTGGAAACACTCACTCCTCAGCTTAAACAAGTAAATAAGATTTCTTATGAAGTCCTCCAAAGCAAACTATGAACCCAGATTAGCTTCCTCAACTTAGGACAACCATAATGCATTCTTTAGTTACATCCATAACCTAAAAGGAAAGGTCCAGATTTGTACTGAACTGGTATGTAATAATGCCACATATACTGATCCTGTGGACATAGCTAACCTGTTAGCCATCAGGTTCTATGAAAAGTTCACTCCCCTCTTTCCACCTCACGTACACCATGACATCCCTACCACCTGTCTTCTACCTTATATCTCTAAAAAGCAGGTTGTAAACACCCTCTCTAAGGTAAAAAACACAGCATCTATGGGATCTGAAAATATCCCAGGCTGTGTCCCACATGGGCTCAGACAAGAATTAGCTATGGCATTGGGTACTCTTTTCAGTCATAGTCTAAGCACTGGCTTCATCCCAGCTGAATGGAAAAAGGTCACCATTATCCCCTTGCAAAAAGTTGGTGCTTTCACTGACCCTGGGAAATATAGACCTATTAGCCTGACTTGCCTTATCTGCAAGGCCATGGATCAAATCATCATGGACCTTATTAACAAAGATATAGGTAACCACCAAACATTTGACCTTACTGAATTTGGATTTGTCAAAGGGAGATCATACCTGTTAAACCTGGTGGACTTCTTTGAGACAGTCTCCAAGGCCCTGGATGAGGTGAAACCTGTGCATACAGCCTATCTAGATCTAGCCAAGGCTTTTGACACTATCCCCCAGTCAGGCATCATTGACAAACTCACCCAACTAGGTATCAACCCTTGTATTGTTAGATGGGTCGCTAATGGCTCACTGGTAGAATCCATATAGTCAAAATATGGGAATCCACCTCCAACAGCAGACCTGTAACCAGTAGTGCTCCACAGGGATCAGCCCTGGGACCTCTACTGTTTGTAATCTATTTCTCTGAAGTACAAGCTAAAACTAAAGGTCTGTGGCTGACAAAGTTTGCTGATGACTGCAAACTGGGAGCAGTCATAGAATCTCCAACGATGTCAACATCCTACAAGAGGGTCTTACTCAAACAAATGATTCGTGCCAAAGTCATGGCCTTAAACTCAATGCAAAAAAATGTATTATCACCCCTTTCAGTGAGAGCAATGTTCCTGCTAAATACCACATCAGTAACAACACCCTAAGTACGCACTCAGTGGTGAGAGATCTGGGCACACAGGTTGGCAGCAACCTTAACTTTGACCACCATGTCTCCACAGTGGTAAGAAGTGCATTCTATATTGCTCATCTCATAAGTAAGGGCATTGCCTCTAGAAAAAAAAAGTTATAATCTCCCTGTACTCTTCCCTCATCAGGCCAATAATTGAGTACAATTCCCCTTTTGGTATGTACTTTTCAAGCACCTACAGCAATTGGAGAGACCACAGAGGTTCCTCACAAGTAAAATTCAAGGTCTTCAAGTATCTGTCCTATGTGGATCATCTGAAATCACTGTCACTTTATTTTGTTTCATACAGACTACTGAGAGGCAATCTCTGCCTTGCATATAAGGCAGTCTTTGACCCTGCTTTACTGGAAATGCTGCATATCTGCAAGTCAAATGGTACACGGTTTACTTGCTCTAAAGGCCTTAACCTCATATGTGACATGCCTGCTGGAGGGACAGATGTGTCTCCCAGAGGTTAGCACACCTCTGGAACAGACTCCCGCTTCATGTAAGCAGAGCACCTCATTGGCCTTCTTCAAACTTAACCTGGACGAATGGATGGGTAACCGTACATTCACCCCAGGGGTTACACCTGTGCCCTTCTTGGACAGGTGCAATAGATCAGGTAAATAATGGTAAGACTTGGCTAGACTTGTAAGGGCCCTAGGGTCAGCCTAGTAACCTCCTATGATCATCATCAATCCCCCTTTTCCCATTTTCTACATAGGTTCAAGGTGTTGTGTCAACTGTCACCATCTATCCCTATTCAATGCCACTCTCCTACCTTCTTTGACACTAATATTGGACTGTTGCAGGTCTTCTCTCACACAGTCCATCCACCTCTTTGCTGGATGCTCTCATTTCCTTTTGCCTTCTTCCTGTTTGTCCCAAATCTTTTTCACCAGATTGTCTTCTGCTTTTTTGCAAATATGCCTCTACCAATGTAATCTGTTCTCTTTGACCTTTTCTGCAACTTGAGTTTCTTTGGCTTTTGCTCCTATGTCTTGACTTGGGTGCATCCTACTACATCTATGGTACTTCATCTCCATCACGTCTATCTTTCTCAATTGCTCTGCCTTTACTGCCAAGGTGTCTGAACCATAATGTAGTACTGATCACACCACTGTTTTGTACACCTTACATTTTGAATTCATCATTTTTCTGTCATTCTTCTGTCATACACTACCCCTCTCACTCTGCCAGTTGGCTTCAGCCCTTTGATTCTAGCTTTGACCTGTTCATTCAGACTTCATTTCTCCTCAGCCACCCCTTCCAGATACTTGAAGCAATTAACCTGTTTCATTATTTTCCCTTCTAACTCAATTTTCAGCTTTGTCTGATTTCCCCCATTTGTTGCCATTACAACTGTCTTATCCTTAGTTTCATCCCATGTGCCTTCAGTTTTGCATTCCATTCCCCTATCCTTTGTTGAAGTTCTTGCTTAGAATCTGCCTGTAATGCAACCTTGTCTGCTTACAGCAACTCTGTTGATCTGTCCCCTCTGACCTGTTTGGTAATGTATTCCATCGCCAGTATGAACAGCATTGGGCTCAGAGCTGACCCTGATGCACACCCACTCTTACTGGGGACCCCTCAGTGAGACCAAACACTGTTCATACTTGAGTCATTGGGTCTTACCAGTTTCTGGGAGTTTGAATGCCCACATGACTCCCAAAATCAGCTTTCTTGGAACCTTGTCATATACCTTCTCCAAGTCTAGGAATGCCCAATTGGACTCTGCATATTTGTTTGTCAATCACCTTCTCCAGAACTTTCATACAATGTGACAGACGTTTGTACTGCCCATAGTTGTGAATGTCCCCCTTCTTCTTGAACACTGGTACTAGTATGCTTATTTGTCAGAAACCTGGGATATGTTTTCTCTTCATACTACTATGAATACCCTCAGAGGCCAATCTTCCCTACCTCACCCAACATCTTTATCATATCTGCTGTGAGCTCATCTGAGCCTGCTGCTTTCCATGACTTCATTTTCCTTAGTGCTGTTCTTACTTCTTCTAGGGTGGGATCCTCTTCTTCTCTCATTGTAGGCTGTGTTTGTAGCAGTACAGTTTCTGTGGGGTTTTCTTCATTTAGAAACTACTGGAATTACTCCTTCCCTATGTCTTTGATGTCTTGTGGCCTGGTGAGCAGGTTGCTGCAGGAATCCCTTATGAAGAGTGTCTGACTATTTTCTTTATATTTCTGTCTTTGCCTTGCAGTCTGAGTTTCTTTGTGCCATCTACCAAGTCACTTTTCAGACGCTGTTAAAGTGTCTGTGATGTCTTCTTTGCTATTACAACTGCTTTCTTAGTCTCTTTGTTAATAAACCAACATTCCTTCCTAGCCTGTTCCATCTTTTCTATCTCACACTTTTTCCTGCACTCCTTCTTTCGATAACTTCCTGGACTTCTGCATTCCACTACCAGATTTCCTTACATACCTTATTTCCATACCTGGCTTGGTTGCATATCTGTTCTGTAGCCCTCATACACACTGTTTTGAAGCTTTGCCATTCTTCTTCAGTTCCACCTATTTCCTCTTCTTCTTGAGGTGCTAGACTCCTGAGTAATTCCTTGAACTGTTTTGCTTTCTGCCCAGTCAACTGTCAGGATTTTAGCTTAGTCTCTGTTGACCTTGGAGCTTTTTCTGACCACTGTCTTCAGCTGATTGTGGCAAACAGTGGTTTTTGCTGTGGGCTGAATTTTCATTGGGTATGACCTTCCAGTCACTGAGTCTACCACATAGTCCTTTCCTTACTAGGAGGAAGTCTACCTGAGTTGCATGTTGACCACTCTTGTATGTGATCTTGTGTCACTCTTTCTGAACCATGTGTTGGCTTCTTCCATCAAGCCATTTACCAGACAGAAGTCTAGAATGGCCTCTCCTTCCTATTTTCTGTTGCCCCACCCATGGTGGACTTAGACCGTCCTCATATTCTGTTCTGTGTGTCCCGATATGTGTGTTCAGGTCACCCATTATTAAAACCAATTCATGTTGTCCTGCTTTATGTAGTAGGTCCTGGAACTGCTGTCTGAATGCACTCTTTTCCTTACTATCGCAACCCTGCTGTGGGGCATAGGCTGAGATTATGAATACTTCCATATCATTCAAGTCTGTCACTAATTCGGATGACATCCTCACTGTTTTCTGAAACCTTTCCCTCAAAATTCTCACACCATCTCCAGCCTCCTATCCTCTTCCTGAGTAGAATCTGGATCCGAAGCCAGGTGGCTTTGCTGCAGTGTCCTTCCATCTGGTCTCCTGGATATACCGGATGTCCAGTCTCCTTCTTACCACCGTGTCATCTACTTCCAAGCCCCATCCTGTCAGTGAACCTACATTGGGTGTAGCAATTCTTAGTTCATGTTTTGCAGGTTGATTTGTTTTTATCTCCAGCTTTTGCTCAACAGAGCTATCCCAGATAATCCAGGCTGGACAATTGGACATCAGCTGGCCAGTAGCTTATTGACCCAGGGCTGCTGGGCTTTTATGGAAGGCACACACTGTCCAATAGGGCTGCAAACATCCCGCCAAACATTATTAGGTCAGAATAGGCTGGGTTCTCAACTCACTTATCATTGGCAAATAACTATGGCAATTTGGCAAGCCATATGTTTACTCTGTTAAGTGGCTAGCTCTGCCACAGCATGCAGTCTGTGTGATGCTGCACACCACAGTAGATGCCCAAAGAGGCTGGTCTATACAACTTTTTTCCTAACAGGGCACAATCTAGAGTTTGTGCTGCTGCCCACAGCTCCATTCTTGGGTGAGTCTGATATGGAAACATTTAGCATGTTTTGAGAAGGTGGGAGGAGCCCTACATCAAAGGGAGAAAATGCAAACTTCAAACAGGCATTGGATGGAAGTCAGGATTGAACCTTGAACCTTGTATATGAGAGGCAAAGATCTTAAGCATTGTGCCAACTGTCTTATGATGATTGAGATTACTCCTGCGAAATAAGAGGCTGGTATTGATCCCCAGATTAGTTTGGTTCAATTAGATGTAGACAGTGTTGATAGGGATGATGGTTCTCCTAGTATAAAAGGAAGAAGGAACAAAGGCTGGTTATGTCTGAGAATGAAGAAACCCCTGCTAGTTCTCGTTCATTTAGAAATAAAGATCCAGTAAAACTAAGACCGCAAAGAGGAGACATAGGACATTGGGAAGGAATGCAGTGGTGAGGTTACCTATTTCTCAGGAAATAGGTAACTTAAATATTGTGAAAATTTCAGATTTAAATTCCGGCATGGATAATACAACAATGAATATCACAAACTTATAGATAATACATTGGTAATAGGGGAGTCTGTTGAATGTTTAAAAACTTATCTCCCATGATATGATAAATTGGGTCTATATTATCATCATTATCATCAAACGCTTAAAAAAGCAAAAGATGATTAATCAACCCCATATAAGCAAAAGCTTACAAAGTCAAAACCTCAGAACAGCACCCCCCACACCCCCTGACGTGGGGGGCTGTGCCCCCCACCCCCCTACTTAAATATACCAACTCCGAGATCGCACCACAGTGCCAAAAATGGCAAAGTAACAGAAGCGGCCAAGCAAATTCTTTCCCAGGAAAAGAATTCGCTTTAAAACCACTTCGCTATTTTGCCTTTTCATTCTTTTACGTTCAGTCAAGATGCATTCGACAGAATACATCTTTGACCATGTAATAGGAACCCAATACATTTAGTGTAATTGTGACACCATTAAGAGGTTGTAAAATAAGGTTGTAAGCTATGAAGGTTTATAAATCATCACCGCAGCTATTCTACTGTAATTATGGTAGCAATAAACAATGACATTGATGCAACTCCAAATCCTATCATTCTTAAAGATATTGATGACATAATTTTTCTTTGAAAATATTAAAGGGTTTGATTACTATTTGCATGCAGTCTACCGGTACCCAAATTCAATTCAGATTTACTCAAATAGACAAGTCATAAAATGATGAAGTTAGGAGAAAAAAATGTTCACTCTGATACTTAACTTTTTACTTATTGGAATACTTGTTATGGACAAATGTGTATTTCTCTTATATCCACTGTCATTTAAACCATTCTGGGTACAAGATTATTTGATTAAATCTGAAGAATATTATTAAACATTTTTTTAGAAACAGAATTTATTTCACTATTAATCTTGATGGGGGTTATTTGACAAAACGTTTTAGCATGTGTGTGTTCAAATTACAAGTGCATGATTTACAATTTACTATATGTCTGAAAATCTGATATGTGGTTATTACAACTCAGACTTGGTTTAACAGTGTCATAGCTTCAGTATGCACTGAAGGGTTTATTGGACTTCACAACTGGAAAATATCTTATAGAGTTGGTGAAGCCTGTATGTTAAAACAACCTCACTGCAATGCTAGGCTACAATAGTTCTTGTATGGAACTAATATGTGTCTGCCTTATGATTCAAGCAGAATCAGTAGATACTGTTGGGTTTTATAAAAAACATCTATGAATTGTGATTAGATGAAAGTTTTTGCAGATGAGTTAATATTGTTGTTATGGCAATTTTAGTCTTTATGAAGGGGATCTGAATTTCCATACTTTGTTAGAAATCCTAATCTATATAGTGACCAGAAGAATGAATGCATGGTTTGGTTACCATTTACATACAGTCATTATTTAGCATAACTTTAGATTTATGACTGGACAACTGGCTTAATTTGTCAATTTTCCATTAGTAAATTCACACCACAATAGTATTTGCTTTAAATTATTACATAAATCACCATTAGATCCCAATAAATCTATGACAGGGAAAAATACTATGCTGGATTTGCAACGATGGAAACATCTTGATATTGCAGACATTTCTAACCCAAAACAAGTTGAATATTTAGTTTCCAAAGCTGTTAGGCAAACTCCTTGGTGCAACAGACAACTAAAAAGTTCTGTAAATAATGAAAGTGACTTCGTCAGTATACAATACCAAGGTGTATAACAACTGTACAAATTACTTAGAAAAGCTACCAACTAAGACTAATCATGTTGAAGCTGGCTAATTCTATTAATGTTAGCAAAAAAACTTCTTCAAATATGGAAATACTTGTACGATTAAATTTAAAAATGGAATAATTATCAAGAATAATGGGAAATATATTATTAATAATAATGAAATAGCAAACCTGTTTGTGCCAATATTTGCCAAAGAGTACTGAAATGTTTCCCAAGGTTTTGATAATAAAATCCTGGAATATAATAACTTCACTCCAGCATTTGCTTTTTTAATTTTATTTAGAGAACTAGACATCCTATACCCCATTAACACTTGACCTGTGAAAAGCCACTATTGTTCATTTTTCGTTTTTTTTTCTCAAATAGAAATAATTTATTGGTGAATTATGACTGGTGGAATCAATACAGAAAAAAACAACCCCCTGATTGTTAAAAAGGTAAAAAGTAGAACAAAATTTCAAAAAATATAAAACACCTAACAGCCTAGATATTTTCAAATATAGGATTCACACATGATATGGGGTAAAAGCTTTTTGGTCAAGCTCAAAATGGAGAATAACTTCTAATGACCTCCTATGAATCCTATTAGCCAGCATTTGACATTGAATATTGAAAACTGTGGTCTGCATGCCTGATGGCATTTTTCACTATAAAGTCATGCCATTTGGCCTTCATGGGGCTTCAGCAATGTTTCCAAAGTTTATGGATTGGATTTTCATAACCCACATCAGATATATAGTAGCTTATTTTGATGATGAACATGTACATGTATTCACTGAAGATTAAGAAAGTGCACTTCCTATGGTCCAGAATACTACTGGTTCCCCAACATAATAGCACTTTTATCTTTATCGCCCTCATAGGCTTAATTGCCACATTAAAAACTGATAAATTTTATTTCTCACTCTGTCCCTTGCCCCCCTTTTCACCTTGTCTTAATCACACACATCAATCCCTTAATATCAACCACAGTCTCTCCCTCCTTTGATCATATATATATATATATATATATATATATATATATATATATATATATATAAAACTTCTATTACTCATGTTTGAAAATTGTTTTTTCAGTTGTGTATATCTTGGAACATATATTATTCACTCTGCATCTTCATGTGTGCCTTTTATTGTGAAAATAATAGATGTTTTGTAAATTGTAAATTGTAACTCGATCCGTGTGTTATCTTTTTACTCCCAGACTGAGCCTAAAATAAGTCCTCAGTGGATTAGCATTCTACCTGAATTAAAAATCTAAATAAATGAATAAATAAACCAAAGCCACAGTGGAATATTTAGTATTTGTTATAGGAAAGGGTATAGTAAAGCTACATAACCATTACAATACAAGTCAAGGTTCTTTTAATGTTGGCGATAGAGCTTGCCTGAGCAATTGTAGGGCCTAATTTGGGCCATTGTGATGGGCCCCATCAGCTGACCACCCCAGTCCCACCTTCATGCTGGCTTCCTGAAAGTCTGAGTGTTTCAGATTAGGGATCAGAATATATGCTATTATTGTGTATTAAAAATAAAACTGTTTATTTATTAGCTTATATTTTGCAACAAGATGTAAAAACTGAAGTAAAGTACTGGACTCATGGTTTACCCCCAGATCTAAGTCCTCTCTCGGGGTCTGCTTAATTCACTCTTAAATGGCTTGACTGATGAGTCACTGCTTCAAGTGTCTGCACCCAGGCTTACCAGTAAGGATGTCCACAAATATATGCTCTCCTAAACCTGGGTAGGAGACGGCTCTCTTCTCCAACCATTCTTTTTCATTTTTTCTCTCTTTTCTGTTTCCTTCATTTCCCTTCATCTCCTCATTTGACTCCTGTCTTACTCTCCTTCACATCCTCTGCCCAACAATAGTACAAACTGTAAATACTTTGTACTCTGTGTATTATTTTCTCCATAGGAATATTATACTATATGATGCTATGACAGTGTACAGGTACTGTTCTTACTAATTTTACTGAATGAGTGCTTGTATCACAATTACTTAACGACTGCATTCATTTATATTATCTTGAGGAATACCTCTTTGTATACTTGCTCTTACATTACTACCATTATAATGATATTGATTAAATTTAATATTTCTTTGGTTGTTTTTCTGCCAGACTAGGACTGAAGATATTCTAGATGTCCTAGATGGATCAGTGCTCTACCTTGGCAAACAATAAATAAAATAAACAACTGTCTTTCTAAGTTAAGTGCTCTACACACTCCAGTGTTTTTGGGAAGTGCCACAGATGGCACCAAGTACGCCATGCTATTAAGAAGCAGCCTCATTTTGAAACATGAAAACTGATAAAACACAAAATATTGAATATCAAAATACTTAATATTGAAATATCAAAAGCTGAAGACCACAGTATCAAACTCATGAACTTGTCCCCCATGTAGGACCATAACAGCGCTCATTCCTGTATCTGCACAGATAAGGAAATGTAATATTTAAGATTTTTCAATGTATAAACCTGTACAGAGTTTTGATATTCAAGATTTCTCAACATTGTGGTTGTCAGCATTTTGGTCTTTTGATATTATGGTCTCAAAATTTGATTTTCAGTGTTTTTTGTTTCATCATTTTCATAGTAAAGCCTCTCCTATCATAAGTTGACTGTGTTGTAAGTTGTTGCTTCTCACTCAGCCATTTAACTATGTGCTGTATAGATGCAGGCATTTAGAATGCTAACTGCTTCTATATAACCTACTCCAAAAATTCAAATTGTATTTAATAGTCAGTAGCTGTGAAAAATGGATCATTCCTTTTGGTGTATAGACCTGTATTGTTCATCTTGGACAGATAACAGTCCAGTTAAGCAAGTCCTAATCTCCTAAGCACTACTCCCCTTCCAACCCACAGTAGTAAGCAACTGGATTTGCACTTCCCAACTGGCTCTGTAGCCATCTTGGTTGAAATAGGCATCTGGAGAGAAAGTAGCTATTCTTGCATGTTTTATCACACTGTGTGAGATATGCAGTTATATAATGTTATTGGAGAAAAAGCATTAACATGAAGCCCCTACAAATAATGTGTTAGCACCACACAGCACAACACTAAACGCTTCAGATCAAATACATAGTGCTGCATATACTGAGGTTCTTAAGGGTAACTTACCTAAACAATAGAGGCCTCCAGAATGTAACTCAAGAAGCAAGTACCTTAGCTACCTCATAAACACGCATCACAGATAGCACCCAGTATGAAACATACATCTATGAGTCACACAGAATCAGTCCAAATGTCAGTAATGCAAACCACCAAACATACCTATATCCACTTCCTAGGTGACTCCATAGCAACACACCACTTAGCAGCCTGTGGAAACAGGAGGTCATGGTCTGTTTGTTTAGCAGGGCTAGTACTTGCTGCATCACACACAAGTAAACATTTGACAGAATCATTGTACATGAGGGTGTAAATGAATTGAGATTTGCCTCCCTTAACTATATGAAGAGAGACATGATGGTGCTCCTGGAATATGTGTCTAAAGTTGGTATGAACCTAGCCCTGAGTAGCATTCCACCATCACCAAAAATGATCACACAATATGATCAAAATATAATTGACTTCAACAATAGGCTTAGATACTGTTGTCATTCCAAGGGGGTACAATATATATCAGCCTGGGATGAGATGGTAGACAGTCCAAACTGCTTTGCCAGGGATGGCCTGCATTCCCAAACCCAGGTTTCCGTAAAAAAACTAAAAAAATAGTCTAAAACCATCTCCACCTCCATTCCACCTTTTTTA
This sequence comes from Protopterus annectens, assembly GCF_019279795.1. Lineage (NCBI taxonomy): Eukaryota > Metazoa > Chordata > Ceratodontiformes > Protopteridae > Protopterus > Protopterus annectens. The sequence continues at coordinate 15,069,129 of NC_056744.1, read as the reverse complement.
GGCAAAATGTACTCGAATTAACCCCCCCCAAAAAAATCCCTTAGCTAACTCCTTACTAACAAACTCCTCCTCTTCCTAATAGATACCCAAGGTAGTCAAGGGACAAAGTGGGCTGGTTTGTAAGTCTAGATTTATAAAGATCCTAGGGGTCACTAGTCTAGAAACCAGCTGTGAACCCATAAACAGAATCAGGGCAACATTAAGGTGCTGTTGCTCAGAGCTAGGAGATTTAACAAAAAATCCACACTGCACAAGCACTGCTTACTCTGTAAATTGGAGATATATGTATCATTACTGATACCTGACTCCAGAGCTGGATCCTGCAAAATACAACTTGTGTAACTACCTAGGTCCCAGTGCTAGCTTCAGAAAATAAAATGCTTCATCTTAATGCTCCCTCCGTATAAAAAATACTCCATCCTAAAAAAAATTAAAATGCCTGCAGCATCTAGCTTTAAAAAGACTTGCACTGTCCCAGTACATAAATTTCACATCAGGAACACATCCCTCATCAAACATCCAAGATTTTGAGTTCTTGCAGCAGACACACGAGTGGATGATGTTAAAGTGTTGGTAGCAGAGAAATAGCATATCTCTTGAGAGAGATATTTGGTAGATATGGCAGCAGAGATTCATGAGCAGGAGATCTGAAAGTGCTGCTAGGAGAGAAATAGAACATCATAAGAGGGATATTTGACAGAAATGGCAGCACACATCTCAGGAGCAATACATTTGGTAGAACGGGGAAAGTGTGGGCAGAAACATACTTCTGTGTGCGGGGAAAATGAATGCAAAAATGGTATGTGTTTGTGTGTGTGTATGTCTGCATGTGTGTGTGCGTGTGTGTGTGTGTGTGTGTGCGTGTGTGTGTGTGTGTGCGTGTGCGTGTGTGTGTGTGTGTGTGTGTGTGTGTGTGTGTGTGTGTGTGTGTGTGTGTGTGTGTGCGTGCGTGTGCGTGTGTGCGTGTGTGTGTGTGTGTGTGTGTGTGTGTGTGTGTGTGTGTGTGTGTGTGTGTGTGTTTGTGTAATGCCCCAGTTAGTGGCACTGCTGGTTTTACTCAGAGGCAAACTGAACTTTAATCATGGAAGGCAAGAGTCTTTGTCCTTCTGACCAACTACCGGGTCTCTTTTAGCTTTTTTTTTTCTTGTTAATCAGTGAGGACTGTAGTTTGCAAATGCCAGTCCTAATGTTTCATATTCTTGTGGCTCATAAAATACATGTTGATGCAAAACCTGTTACTCTGTTAACTTTTTAACTGACAACGCAGTCTGCTCTTATCTATCTCCAGTTTTGCAAAACATCTCTGATTTTACCTCATACTTATGCCCTGTTTTTGAACAAGTCACTTAACCAGACTGTGCAACTGGAAATGTGGGGCAGGCTCAATGGTTGCCTGAACTGCAAGCCTATTAACTACCCATGGACCACAGTACTTATGTTATTAATGAAGGAAGTTGATTATAGTAAACGGGAATTATCATACAAACCATGTTCTTTAAATTTGATTCTAGGTTTCCTTGCTCTGTTGAATGTTGACAGTATGTTTATTATTTACCTCTGAATAGATTGGACAAAATGAAGTTTATGAGTTTGTTAATATTTTAGCTATGAACACATTTTTAATTTAGCTTGTTGTTTTGCAGGCACACAGATGTGAAGTGCAGTATGTCTGGGCTACAGCAGTTTGTCTAGCACCTAGTGCAAATGAGTAAGGCTGTTAAACAGCTACTTCCTCTAGTACATGGTTTGATTCCCGCAACCTTAATTCATCTTCTGTGTGACTCTGCCAAGTTACTTCACCAGACAGTACTCCTGAGCTACTCTTGAAAAGGGATACTTGTACCCAGTGGGGTGTCCCAGGCTGTTAACAAATGAGTTATATATTTGCCTTTTGATTTCCTGCTCCCTTCACACAGACACTAATTAGTACGAACTATATGCTATTTGTGCATGAATCCCAGTACATCTCTTGTAGCTTTAATGGGTTGTCAGATGCATTTTCACTAAATGTGAGTTTCAAGGGAAGGGAAGTGTAATGTTTTTCATGCTATTTTCAATGTGAGAGTGTCTTGTTTAAAAAATAGCTGTCAGTGTTATTTCTGTCACATTGGAATTAAAAGGTTTAAATGAAATCGAAATCTGTGTGATAATTGTGAAAGTAAAGAAAACAGTATGTATACTGACAGGTCTGAACATCGTTTATCAGACTGACATGTAATGGGATATTGGTATGGCTGGCGGGCTCCACTTGATTCATTATCCTGCATAGGCTCATCTGTCTACCATCCAGATCTGTTGGCTCTTGAGGTAAATGCTGCCGCAATAGAGCATTATTAGCTATTCATGTAGGTCAGACTTGTACTCAATCTTGATGACAGAGAACACATGGAGAGGTCAGATGAGCTGTAAGTGTCCTGCAAGCATGTAATCCCCCCCCCCAAAAAAAATAGTTTGTTGTATGCAATAAGATTTCTGATTTTTGTATGACTTATGAGTTGTTGAACAGAAGCTTCTGCAACATTTATATTGTCTTTGATTGTTTTTCTTTATTCATTACACTAAAATGAATTCATTAATAGGCCTGGATTGTTTAATATAGTGTAAATATGTTTCATTTTAGTAGTCATCTAAACATGTTACATTTTAGTAATATACTTTTATAGTATCTTCTTTACAGCCTCCAGCAACCACAAAGGGGTTGAAATTTGTCAGGTCATACAGTTTGCATTATTTGGAGTGCTGGTCAAGACGGTCTTATCTGCAGCATCCATTCTGTAGTGAGGGCCCATGGTTTAAAAACAGCCCGGGAACCAAGATACACTTAATATGCCGGTGGCAATGCATTTTCAATGAATGTGAGTTTTAAGGGAGAAGAAGTTTACTTTTGCTCATGCTAAATCTGTTTCAGTGTGAGACTATTTTGTATAGCAAATAGTCATCAGTATTTGTGCTAAAAAGTTTGAAATAAAAGTTTTATATTAAATCCAAATATCTGTAATCATTATAAAACTAAAGAAGAAAACAGTATGCTCAGTGGCAGGTTTGATTAGTGTTTATTGTAATTTGGGAGAGACAGCCAAGTAATGGGACACTGGAATGGCTTCTTGGGGGCTAGTTCATTACCCTGCCTTGGGCCCCATTTGATCATGATCTGACTCTGCCTGGCTCAAGACCAGCGAAAGCATTCCATCAGTGGAGGGCTTCAATGCCTATCACTCATAGAGGCCAAACACATTTAGAGTAGGAACTAAAGGAGGAGGTGTCTATATTCTTAAAAATAAATCACACCTACAGAATCATTGGACAAGATAATGGCTTGGAACTCCTCTGTGCCCAACTCACTATAAGCAAAACCCGTTATCACATCATGGCTAACTTCAGGACATCTTACATGTCCTCAGTGGCCCATACCAACTACATAATCAGTATGTAGTCCCTATTTATTAAGCCAAACATTTTCTTTGGAGACTTCAACTATCCCACCATCAAATTGGAAGACTTATTTATCCTCAAATATGTATGCCCAGAAATTTCTGGACTTCTTAAATACAAACTCCCTAGATCAGTTTGTCCACATTCCAACCAGGGCAGATAAAATCCTGGACTTAGTCCTTATCAGTATGTGACAGCTCTGCTCCCCTCCTATTGTAACCTGATCCCTGGTCAGATTGGACCATAAGTCAGTCACAGTTACCTTGTGACTGAGGCCAAAATCATTCTCCAATGTCACAGCATTCAGGGACCATTCAAAGGCTAATCTACTAAAACTTTCACCTGAACTATCCCACTGCTTATTTGAAATCCTTTGCAGCCAAGTTCTAGGTTCATGTGAATATTTTCATAGATGCATCAGTCCTCTTCAGAAATAAACATAATGCAAAATTTAAAAATAAACTTCTGTGGCAGAACCTTAATATAAAAAGGCTGTATAACAAAAGAAAAAAATGATTGCACACAAAAATAAATCTAACTTTCATGAAGCCAAAAAGTCTCTTGCTAAACTAAACAAGGAAATCTGAATCTTGATCAAATCAGCTAAAGCCAGATATGATGTAAAAATAGCCACCCAGGTGAAAGAAAACCATAAAGCCTTCTTTAACTATGCTAGAAATCTCAGAAACAATGCCCAGCACTGTAAGGGGCTAATAATAATAATAATGAACACCACATGCTCAGACCCAATGGACATGGCCAGTCTGCAGGCAGACAAATTCAGCTCCAACTTCATCCTCTCTTCCATCCAGTATTCTCAGATCCAGTACTCAGATCTAACCCCCTCATCAAATATCCAAAGAACAAATTTTAAAGGCAATATCTAAGGCCAATAACTCTAAGTCTATGGGGCTGGATAACATAACAGTCTGTCTCCTGGCTAGCCAGAAACATGAATTGTTAACCTCCTCTGCAGAATCTGTTCAACATTAGCCTTAAACAGGCTTTGTGCTAGATGAATGGAGGACAGCAACAGTCATTCCCTTGCACAAATGTAAGGCTAGGAACTTCCAACTTGGTAATTACAGACCCAGAAATCTGACCAGGTTCATCTGCAAGGCTATGGAAAGGATCATTATGAAACAAATAAGGATATAAGTGACTTTCAGGCTATTAACTCAACACATTTCAGATTCATAGGTTCATAGGTTCATACTAGGCTATCTGCCCTAGGGCATTTATAAGCCTAGCCAGAATGTGTTTGGCTTTCGCCACCCATTTTAAATTTATTTTGCTATGCCCTTTTTCGAGGTTAATATACTGTGCCTCTGTCTAACAATGACACAGAAGTGATACCCAGGGTAAACCTACGATCTCCCATCTACTCATCAAGATTCCTCTTGAAGAGAGTCAATGAGGGACTCTGCCCAACCTGGACTGGGAAGGGAGCCTCTGGGTTATGAATCTGTCCCTCCAGCATGTCCTATTTATTTCAGTGCTGAGGTTCAAGTCTCTTGAGCGCATAGCTCGATGGGATTTGGATTTTCTGAGGTGCAGCATGTCCATTAATTCCGGGTTGGACATGGCTTTATACGTTAGGCAAAGATCGCCTCTGAACAGGTGGTATGCCACTGAGTAGAGCAGGAGTTTCTTTAACTGGGCAGCATATGGCATCTGTTTGAGCCCTTTGATCCTCTTGGTGAGGTACTTTTGGGGTCTTTCGAGTTGCTGCAGGTGTCTGGTCAGGTACATCCCAAAAGGGGCATTGTACTCAATTATGGGCCTGATAAGGGATGAGTAAAGAGGCACAATGACCTCCCCTGATCTAGATGTGAATCCCTTCATGATTAGGTGTGCTATATAAAATGTTTTTCTAACCACTTTGGCCACGTGGTTGTCAAATGAGAGATTGCTATCAACTTGGGTCCCCAGGTCCCTAATTACTTCTGTACTTAATGGATTACCACCTATGTGGTTATTTGTGGGCACTTTGTTTTTGCCAAAGGGGATGACTATACACTTTTTGGCATTTAGTTTGAGGCCATGGCTCTGGCACCAGTTGTCTGTTTCTATGAGGCCCTTTTGGAGGATGCTTGTGTCAGCTGGAGAGTCGATTATGGCACCCAGTTTGCAGTCATCTGCGAACTTGGTCAGCCACAGTCCTTCCGTGTTGGCCTGTACCTCCGAGAAATATATACCGAACAAGAGAGGTCTCAGGACTGAGCCTTGTGGGACACCACTTGTAACTGGTTTGGAGTCTGACATGGCTCCAGCAATTCTAACCATGTGGGTCCTGTCCTTGAGCCAGTTTGCAATCCATCTAGTGACAGGGGTTTATATTTAAGCTGGTGAGCTTATCTATAATGCCCGAGTGGGGTATTGTATCGAAGGCTTTTGCGAGGTCCAGGTAGGCTGTGTGGACCACCTTCCCCTCGTCAATGGCCTTGGTGACTGTTTCAAAGAAATCAACCAGGTTTAAGAGGCAGGATCTGCCCTTAACAAAGCCGAACTGGGTAGGATCCAGTGTCTGTAGTTCCCCAATATCTTTATTTATGAGGTCCATGATGATCCTTTCCATAGCTTTGTAGACCAAGCTAGTCAGGCTTATGGAGCGATAGTTTCCAGGATCCATTGAGGCACCACCTTTATGGAGAGGGACCACTGTTGCTGTATGCCACTCTTTGGGCACATATCCTGTAGTAAGGCTGAGATTGAACAGTAGTTTTATGTTTGGGTTTAGCTCTTCTTGGAGTTCATGTAGGATGCAGCCCAGGACACCGTCTGGTCCCATTGATGCTGTGTTTTTTGCTTTGGAGAGGGTGGCTCTTACCTGAGCATCTGAGATGTCAGGGGGGCAGCACTCTGCTGGGATAGATATTTGCCCTTTTGGTGGGGGGGGGGAGAAGTTTGCGCTGAACCTGTCAGCTAGGATGTTGGCAATGTCTGTGGGTTCAGTGTATTTTTTGTCATTTTGGACTAATTCTGAGCATATCTGGGAATTACCACCCAGGTTCCTAACATAACTAAAGAAAGCCTTGTGATTATCCTTAGTGTCCTGTGCAATTTTTCTCTCGAAGCTGGCCTTAGACAATTTTATGAGTGCCCGTAGTTTTTTGCTAATACTGATCAGTGATGCCTTCCCTTTTTGAGATTTTGCTCTATCATTTAGTAGCTTCCTCCTTCTATTGAATAGTTTGTTTATGGCTGGGGTCCACCAGACAGGACGTCTGCCTTTGGAGGATTGGGTCTTGGTTTTATTTGGGATCGCATGATCCATGCATTCCTGAAGGTGTTCATAGAATGCATTTATAAAGGATTCTGTGGTCTGGGCCGTATTTTCCACAGGCCTGGGGGCTTTGAAGGATTCCACCTCGGTTTTGAGGAGTGTGAAATTTGCTTTAGAGAAGTTTTTCACTGTGGTTTTCTGGGCAGAAGGTGGGATCGGGATGTGAATATCCAGTGAGATTAGTTTATGGTCTGATCTTACCAGTGAGGGATACACTTGTGGTCTGGAGCATAGAGTCCCCATGTTGGTGATGATCAGGTCCAATATGTTTTCCCCTCTTGTGGGAGTGGTAACAAGTTGTTCCATAGCATTTGAGTTTATAAATTTTAGGAACCTTTGGGCTAGGGTGTTGGAGCTAGAGTAATGCTCCCAGTCTATGTTTGGGTAGTTGAAGTCGCCCAATATAATGGTGTTTGGAGAGACCTTCATATTTTCCAGTGTTCTCAGGAAGGCCAAGTGGGGTTCCTGGGTTTGGGAGGGTTGTCTGTAGCAGGAAACTGGAAGGCAGTTTTACCCACTATTAGTTGCACATGGATAGTCTCTGATGCTTCGTGCTTTGCCACCAACCTGGCGGTGTGGGTATCTTTGATGAATATCGACACTCACCCTCCTTTTGTGGTTCGGTCCAAGTTTTGGGGCCGAAAAGCATGGTATGAGGTATAACCTGGTAGTGCTGGGGTGCTCTCGGGAGCCCTGAACCAGGTTTCTGTTACTGCACAGATATCGATGTTCTCCATGCTAAGGAGAGTTTCAAGTGCGTGCATCTTGAGGTTTAGACTTCTGGCGTTGCGAAACATTACTCTTAGTTTCTTATCCCTTGTGATAGCTATGGAGGTGGGTTTGTCTTTTGAGCCTTGCCTAAAAAAGGCACAATGGGGGTAGCAAGAGCCTTTGCCAATATCCGAAAGCCCTGGGGTGACAGGTGCAAGCCGTCCCCAGCGAAGCATCGTGGCTTGTCGAGCATATCATCCCAAGCTGACAGGCATTGGATCCCCTTTGAATGACACCAGTACTTAAGCCAATTGTTGAAATTGATCATCTTGTCTTCATATTGTGGCATCATTCTTGGTGAGGGTAAGATGCTACTCAAGGTCAGGGTCATACCGGCCTGGGCTACATGCTCAGAGAGCTCCTTTATGTCTCTTTTCATGTAGTCCAGGGAGGTACGTCTCAGGTCATTCACACCAGCATGGACAATGACTGAGTCATATTTGTACTTGCCTTGGAGTGACCTGAGTGCTTGTGTTATGTGGCAGATCCTAGCGCCCGACAGGCTGCTCACTGTGACCCTCTCCTTGTTCAGCCTGGTGAGCGGGACGTCAGTGTGCCTGACGATAGAGTCACCTATTACAAGTGTATCAGGTGTGTTGTTTAGTCTTAAGGGCTGTGACTGTTCGGCACACTGGCTTTGTGAGATATGTGTTGCACATGTTTTGTTTTGGGGTAGCGGTTGCTTGGGTGTCTGCTTTGGAGGTCTCTGCTGCTTAGGCAGATCTTTATTTAGAGCCTCCGAGTATGTTTTTGTGTGATTATGTGTTTGGTTTGCTGTCATGGTAGGTCTCAAGGGAGGGTTCTACCTAATTAACCTGGTTGACTTCTTCAGAAAAGTCACTGAGGCAATGTACAGTGGCAAATCATTGCACACTGCTTATCTGGAGCTTGCAAAGGCATTTGACACCATTTCACACTCAGGCATTACAGTTAAACCCTCTCAACACCTATGTAACTTGCTGGATCACAAATTGGCTCACAAGTAGAACACAAGAAGTAAGGATGAGGGGCTCTGCCTCCTACAAAATACCTGTCACTAGTGGAGTGCCCCAGGCTTCAGTCCTTTGGCCACCTCTCTTTGGCATTTACTTTCCAGAAGTTAAAGCTACTATTAGGGGATTATGCGACTAAGTTTGCAGGTGATTGTTAACTTGGTGCCATCACAAACTCCCCAGAGGACATCCTACAAGAGGGCCTGTTCAAAACAAATAGCTGGTGCCAAAACCATGGACTAAAACTAAATGCTAAGAAATGTAGAATTGCATCCTTTGGCAAGCATGACTCCCTTTGTAACTACCACATTGACAACATCCCCCTGGAAACTGATCCCATAGTTAGAGATCTAGGAACCTTTGTTAACAATGAACAAACCTTTATCTCCATGTAACCGCTATTGTAAGGAAGTCACACAACTTATATTAAAGGGTATCGCATCCAGATCCAGTGATGTTGTTGTTTCTTTTACCTGGGGTTCTTTAGGATGCTCAGATGGTATAATGCCTCTTTCAGTATTTTCCTGTGCAAACACTTGTCACTGCTGGAATGAGCACAATGGTTCCTCATTAAAAATGAAAGGCCTAAATAATAAAAAGTATGCAGACCCTTTCAAAGCTTTATCTTTCTTCTTGGCATCATATAGACTACTGAGACAACCTCTGCCTTGTTTATAGTGCCACAACGGATACTGTTCTTTTAGACCTATTACATATTCTGAAGTCCAGTGGTATCAGAAATACCTGCCCCAAGGACTTCACTCTCCTTGGTAAAATTAACAGAACATGCTGGGGGCATAGGCATGTATCACACAGAATACCAGTTCTATGAAATTGGCTTCCCCTTCACAGCAGGCAAAGTACTTTTCTTACTTTATTCAAACTTAACTTCGATGAGTGGATGCATAACCACAAATGCACACATTGCTTAGCCCCAGTGGCCCAGATGGGCAGTGGAAAATTGTAAGTTACCAATATATACTTGTGTGACCTTTCTTTGGAGATTCATATTGCAAAAAATAAGGGCTAAAAACTACCATGGGAATGCAGGGCTAGGCTTCTTAAGATCCTCACATATCAATAGCCTAGTAAATACCTATGACCCTATGACAGACCAGGCATTTCAGAAGTTGAAATGAATGTCATCCTCTGAGGGCATCTTGTTGGTCCCCAAACATCTCCAAGTAGCATTCACAGATGTGTCTGAGGTAGGCATATGAACAGTATTAGCACAGGGGGAGAATAAACACGCAAATTGTTTGTTTGAAGGAGTACATTGAAAAGAGGTGTTCAGCAACCGAACTGGAGTGTCTAGCCATAAAGTGGGCTGTTAGAACTCTCAAGTATTACCTACTGCACAGAGATTTCTTGTTATTTATAGAACATACACCACACCAATGGCTATATAAACATAAAGTTGCTAATTACAAATTGGCTGGGAGGCCTCTGTCCTTACAGCCCTTTTGGTTTAAGATCTTGTACCACCAGGGCTGCTACCATATGAGTGTGGATGGATTATCCAAGACACTCAATCCTCTGTCAGAGCTAGAACCAGGAGTTCTGAGCTGAAGGGGGGGGGGGGGTCATACCATGTAGATGATGAACTAGGAGAAGAAGTTGACATTCTAGAAGCAGCAGATACCAAGAGAGTGACTACATTTCCCAGCTGGCATGTTATTAAAGGGCAAACAGCATGCTCCATGGAGTATATGAGGAATGAGATAAGTATAGAGAAGCAAAATCATGATCTGAAAGGTCTTGGGTGGAGCTCTAGCATAGCTGTCTCAAGTTCATACTGGTTGTGTGGATAAAGTCAATTTGGAGGAACACGCTGAGCCTGGAAAAAGAACCCACATTTGCCCTCTGTAAGTGGAAGCTGAAAGGAAAATCAGGTTGTTCGGAAAATGTTATGGGAAAAGGTATCCACTTGAATATTAAACTATGTTAAGCTCTTATCTTGAAGATGGAAGCTGTGAACAGTTTACCCCTCTAGGAGATGAAGTCTGCTAAAACTGTGAATACTGTTTGTTTCATGGGGAAAGTCTGTGAACCTGCAGTGAGTGAGTTTCTGTTTATACTTAATTTCCCCAGCACCCTGAAAATGACTTTTTTCAGTGAATCTTAAGTTGAAACCTGCAGTGACTGCATTTTCAGATTGTGTTGATTCTGATGTTTCTTTTCTCTAAATAAGCTTGGATTTAAACTTGAAAAGGTGGGCTTTGTGTATGACTTCAGTTATAAATACTTATGGGCTTGCTACTCCCTCATACATACAATTATGAATTAAATTCATCTTAACAATTCTTGTGATAATGTAATGACATTTTCCTTTTTCTTATTAGATTCAAATACTCAGTATTATATTGTTTAAGCCCAGTCAAATTCAATAACAGTAACAAACACACTGCAAAATTATTTGCAGAAATATAACAAAATAACCCTCATAAGTTTAGATAAAAATTAAACCAGTCTAAATCAAGCGTGATAACTTCTCACATTGCTTAACAGACAAGATTGCATATACTGTTACTAAATGACCACAAAAGGTTGCTAGGTGCCTCGTACTCCCCATCCTGAGATGTCCCAATTAAACCACATTTGAATATATTAGAAATTATTTTGTAATATTTGCGTTTCACCTTCCTCTTGTATTTAATCAGTCACCACCTGGATACATACCATTCAGACATAGACTAGAAGTCAAAAATTAAAAACCACTTTTGCCAGTTAAATTAGTGCTGCAATTACTTCATATCACCATTTCATACCAAAATCAATAATCATTTGTCCATTACATTGCTGTATCAAACGCAAATGAGGACTCCATCACAGCCTATTTGAACAATGGCCATAATGTTTCTCCCTACTTAATGCAATCAAAAAGATATATATTTGGATTATGAAATGCTTAGTATAGATGCTGATATCTGGGGTGCCCTCTGAAAGAGTAACCAAGGGCGCTGTAGGTTCCTTAATTAGGTCTAGTAGTGGGCAGCAGTATACATTATAGGGTCATAGGTAAGTACTAGGTGAGATGCCCTTATAGGGCATTTTATGCCAAGACAGTTTCTCTTGTTGTGCTTGAATTAACCAATCCCATTTGATAACAGACTGGTCTTAACCATTCATTGGTCGATAATTACATATTACCCCTATTGAAAATAACTGGGGTCATACCTTGGGTAATTTGAGGGGACCCATGCATGGAATAAGGCATTTAGGAGTAGCCTCTGTCCATTAATAATACACTGGACAGTCATGGGATAAATTTTCTGTTTCCCATCCATAGATCTAAGTTGCACATGAACATGGGCAGGGATGAACTTTGTTTTATATGGATGGGAGTCTGTTCCAGAGCAGCAGTATCCTCTGCAAGATATACCTGCCCCACCAGACCATCCTGTTGATATTGCAGAAGAGCTTTACATCCCTAGACTGAGCATTACTGATGCCATCTGACTTGATATGTAGTGGTAGGGTATATAGAATAAAATATGGAAAATGCAGAAAGTTTACATATAATAATTAATATTTATATATTATAGGTAGAATGTGTGGCTTTATTATGGTGATATATATATATATATATATATATATATTTTACATATCATGATGTTTTTTACATAACATGATTTTTAACTGTTGATTTATGCTTATTAATTTAGCTTGGATTAGAATTGGAGGGATTGAATTGTCATGTGATGTATGTTTTGCTATATAAGTAAATTAGTTTGTAATGAGTTTTATCTGATGAAGTTTGTTATATGGTATGAACGAAAGGTGCCTTATTAAATTTTATTTTTACTTTTGATCGAGTGTGTTTTATATGTTGTTTTCCGGTTTTGTTTTGCTGTGGCATATGTTGGTGTAAGGAGCTAATGTTGTTATTTTGATCTGGTAGGCATACCTAAAGAAGTCTTGACGAACCAAGCACCCTATTTATTTCAAAGATTATGAGGCATTTTGACCAAAGTTTTCAGGTGAACAACTTAGGTCCTCTATCTATCATGTTCAGACCAATGGACTGGTGGCACGCTTCAATAAAACCATGGAATCCATGCTAAGAAAGGTCATAGTGACCACTGGAAGAACTGGGGCCAGATACTGCCCTATCTGAAGTTGTTTTTGTGAGAGAGGTACCCCAGGTCTCCAAAGGAATCTGTCCTTTTGATCCTCTTCGGCTTTTGTCTGGGACATGCCTTGGGAGGTTGTCAAATACTGTGAAGGAAAGTTGCGAAGAGGAGAAAATCCCTTTTAGAACTGTACTTGAATATATGCAAGTAATAATGTCCATTGTTTAGCAGCACTTGGAAAAAGCACAAGTGATGTAGCAAGAGGTGTATAAAAAGAATGCCTGAAACTGGACTTCCAAATAGGAAATTATTCTTACTTCTGGTTCCCACTGCTGAGAATATGTTCCTGGCCAAATGGCAGGGACCCTATGAAATGGTTAAGAACTGAACAGGGTAAACTATAGGTCAAGATAAACTGGGAAAAGATGCCCTGAACAGAGTTATCACATAAATGTGATAAAACCCTGGAAAGAATCACGTGTTGGTGTAGAGTTAGTGTTAACCAGTTGGGAACAAGAGAAACGTCTGTTGTATACTCCTCAGGTGGTGGTGGATGATACTGTATCAAAATAACAAACACAATATGTTCAATAATTTATTTTAAGGAATCAGAACATAGTTTCTGAGTTACATGGGCAAACATGTCTTATTGCATGCTACATACAGATTGTTCCAGGGGACAAGGAGAGTGTTAAAGCCTATAGGATACCAGAATCACGGATACAGGCCATACAAGAGAATATTTAAAAATATTGAACTTGGGGGTGATACAGGAGTCAAGTAGTGAATAGAATATCCTCATTGTATGAGTAGCAAAACTGGACAGTGCCATCTGATTTTACAAAGACCTTTGTAAACTGATAGCATGTCCAAGTTCAGTGACTACCCTGTACTTAGGGCAGGTGAGGCAGGTGAGTTGTAGAATGGATGGGTCGGGCCAGATTCCTCACTAACCTGGACCTGACCAAAAGGTACTGGCAAATTCCCCTTCCAAAGAAGTCTAAGGAGAAAAACAGAATGCTTTATCAATAGTGGATTGCCTTTTTTTCAGTACATAATTCTTGCCTGTAGTCTGAATAGTAATGTTAGTATGATGGAGGTAAGATGTCTAAGTTAATTAGCAGGTCAGGCACTAATTAAACATCATCATGAAAATATTTGGAACTGATTCATAACCTGGATAAAGAAGCAAATCTGGCCTTTCCTTGGGCTTGCTGGATATTACACTATGTTTATACTGGATTTTGCTTCTAAAGGTTGTCCCCAAACAGACCTCACTAATGGCAGGATGCTGGAGAAGGTCAAGTGAAAACCAGATGCCAACACGGCTTTTAAATACATTTAAGAAAAGTCTCTTTGTTGAGAAAGAATTGATGCACCCTTACTTATCTAAGCCCTTTACAGTCCATACAGACACAACATTGGTGGGGTTAGGGGGGGTGTTTATACAGAAAATCAGCACTGAAGAACATCCTGTCAGCTACTTGATTAGAAAGTTAACCAAAATGGAAAGCCAGTATTCCATGAGAGGAAGAGAGAGAGAGAGAGAGAGAGAGAGTCTAGCTACAAAGTGGGTCTTGGGACCACTTCTGTACTGTACATGTGGCAGGGAATTCATGCTAGTTCCAGACCATGTCCCTCTCCATTGGTTTCACCAGCAGAAGGAGGACAGTGTAAAAATCCTGTTGGGCTCTAGCCTTGAAGTCATTCTGCTTTAAATTTCAGCACCTTCCTCATGTACACCACCACAATGCATACAGTCTTTGTATAGCTCAAGACCTTCCTGCAGGTTTGTAGCCATTGAGGAGTGTCATCTGTAACAAAGCTTGATCTCGATGGTGCTACGGGAGTGCCTGACAGGTGGTACCTAGAGGCATGAGAAGGACTGCGAGGTACACTAACAGTGCAGACTAGGTAGAACACCTGAGGGTCTGTAGCTATAACAGGGATTTGGGTGAAGCAGGATTTGGATTGGGTCCCTTTAAAAGATTCTAATTAAGGTTACAGGTAATAGCTTGCAATTACAGGTAGGCACCAATGTAAGGCAGGTTCACTGACAAAATGGCAGAAGCCAGTACAGTTCCCAGTAATCCCAGTTTCAGAGGAGCCCAGACGATTTTCCTGAGGAAAAAGATGCACCAAGGACTTAGCAGTTAGTTCCAAGGTAAGTCTTCATTTCCTGCTGTTCGAATGCCAGTGGAAGTCTTAAGCCATAAATGCTCCTGGGAGGAGTGATGAGCCAAAGATGTTGTTCTGTTCTTCCACTGAGATATTACTTAAGGTTTGTTTTTGATTATTAACTAAAGACTTTGTACCAGGCGCTTTAGGTTGTATAGACCATTATTCACCAGAGACTTTTATTTTACTTTGAAAGATTTTGGTGGTGTTTTGAAATTCTTACATGCTTGTGCCAGCAATTCTTTTCTGCTGTTACACACACAGCATGATTTATTGGAATGCTATACCTGTGAGTCTGTTAAAGAACTTTAAACAGGGCCCAGAATAAGACAAACAACACTGCACACAAGCAGGTCTGTCAGAAGACGCTATATGATTTTTTTTACTTTTGCATATTTCAGTGCTACTGTTCACCATGATGAGGATAACCTGGGAGAAAGACTTGAATGAATTTGCTTCAGTCTACAATCCAGTCTACCTTCCAGAACAAGACCTGGCAGAAGTGGCTCAAAACCCTGTGTAACTGAATGACAGTGACAGAGGCTTGCAGCCCTGTGTTATATGGTCATGAAAACTCAGTAGAATAATGGAAAGAAAGATGGAGGGAGGAGAAATACTATATAACTGTTGGTTCTTTTTGTTAAAACTCAAGGTCAAGTGCAAATACTTGCATGGTCTGCTTTTTTATGGCTGTTTTGCTCATTAAAGTGTGTTTTTATATAACTTGCGTGAAATTCACGCATTTTGTGGATTTTATTGAACGCATATACAGAGTGAACTGTTGGGAACTGTGAGGAACACAGAGAGTGTTTTTATTTTATTAGTGCTGGTGTCAAGTGCAAACTACTTATGAATCTATCAGCACTGTTCCAGTTAGCAAAATAAATACATGGGGTGGTTGCATGTTTAGAAGTTGTACTGCATAACAGATATTATTTTAACTCACATAATATTTTATGTTCCCTCTGTCACTATATTTAATTTCTACTTGACAAATACTTGCATGGTCTGCAATAAAACATCTGTTTAAAAAAGGACTTTTGTGTTTGCTGCCTCAATGCTATACTTATTACAAGACACACACACACACACACACACACACACACACATACACACACACACACACACACACACACACACACACACACACACACACACACACACACACACACACACACACACACACACACAGTTCTCTGCAACATGATCAAAAACACAAAATACTGAAGACTTATTTTACACAGGTGACAAGTCCCCCGGGATTACACAACATTTTGTGTTTTTGATCAAAAAGCACTGAACTATACATCTATTGTAGTTTATTCAACAATAAGAACACTCTCTGGAATATATAAGTTGAGGTTTATTTACAAGAATGGGGGGGGGTGCTAATGCTTTCTTTTAAAAATATAGACAAAGAAAGCCAGTCACAAATCCTTTCCAGTGTTAAGTTTATTTCAGTCAGTACAATTTCAAGATTCTTTATAAAGTCAGAGAGAAGACAAACAGCACTTACAGAAACCTTCCACCATTACCCCAAACAGGCAGGGGTAATTTTGTCAAATCTGCAGTACAATTAGCTTTGTAGAATAATAGCTTCTATTCAGGTTTCAACCTTCTCATATATCTCCTGGGGGGGGGGGGCTTCTTCTGAACTCTACTTTCTCAGCCCCTGAGGTAAGGAATCTAACTTATTCAAAAGCAGAGGCTATAATACAGTCTCAAAGGTAGCTGCTCCTTGTTAGCTTTCAGGGCAACTTCACTGTTTCTTTTGTGCCTGGCTGCAATTAAACAACCCAATAGTGAGCAATATGTTTTCCAGGCTCAGTAGTCACCATACTACATCCCACAAAAAACATAAATTCTAACATTATCAGATGTGATGCAAGCTTCAGACAGCCCATTTATATTCAAATGACTGCAGCGTGGACAATGACAAATCTTAAAATTATGAGTCTGGAGGGTCAAAGTCCAGCTGAGTAGTTTGGGGTTGCAATACTTTTGATGGGAGAGCCATTGCAGAGGGCATGGTTAGTGAACAACACACATTCTGTACTTAACAGAACATACTTGAGGGCAGAGAAAGCCATTTTATGGCAAGGCCCTCTCTCTAGACAGCTGAATAATATCTCTCGGCATTGCTGAGTTTTCTACTGCTGTATTTATTTATTTATTTATTTTGTTAAGTGGCTAGGTGGGCTGGCCAAGGACCATATTCATCAACTACCCAAGCCAAATGGTAACCGTAACATAGACATGCAAAAATATCAGCTATATTGAGTGTTAGTGATACATTGAGTAAAACAATTACTTATATGCATAGACATACAGTGAATGAATTAATTATATACGTAGCAAAAGCCATGTTGAAAAGCAGATACAACAGTGAAAAATATTATTTATTTATTTATATTTGTTTACCGGGGTAGTGCACTAATTAATATTGACCAATTTCAGGCTCAGTCTAGGTGAAAAACAAAACATTTCACAAAGAATACAGAAATGTAAGCACAAACAAACTAGTTCAGACTAATTACATAGAAAAAGCTGTGTATATACATTCCAGTGAACAAGCACAGTGCAACATACAATCAAGCAGCGTGTAATGCACAATATATACATTAGTTTCTAAAGTGGGTCAAACTTCACTGAATCCTGAGAGAGAGAGAAGAGACTCAGAAAGGAGACATGTAAGGTGATACGTCCTGTGTTGAAGATGGAGTATTTGGCTTGGATGTAGAAGTGCTTATTGAGCTGAATTCTGAATTTGGAATAAGTGTTGATTTCCTTAATGTGACGGGGAGAGCTTGCCAAAGAATAGGTGCCTGAGCCGAACAAGCATGTGTAGCTCTGTGGAGTTTGGTTCTAGGGGGTAATGAGAGTTGGTGCAGCTTGTGATTAGTGTTTCACGTTGCATGAGGAGGTTTTTTATGAAGTACAACTGCAGGGGGAGTAAGTATGTGGAGCTGAAGTAGTCTGCAGAGTTGGGATCGTAAAGGTAGGGTAGATTTTTGTTTTATGGGTGGCCATTTGGCTTTTTCTAGAGCGATGCAGTAATGCTCACAGGAAGGTGAGTTTGTAATGAACTGGCAGATGTTAGCGATAGTCTGGAGTGTGTTTTTTCATGGAGATAGAAGCAAAAATTAGGAGCCCAAAGCCGTGGTGGTACAGTGGAAGCATTGTTGCCTCACAGCAAGAGGCTCTCCTGTTCAATTCACGGCTGGAGCGCCTTCTCTGTGGAGTCTGCATGTCCTCCCCATGGTCGAGTGGCCTCCGAAAGACATGTGTGAATAAGCGTGCCTTTGCTTAAGGTTGGGCGTCAGGCTGGCAACTCGGCACCATAAAAAATCTACTGCCAGTCATTAGCAGACCGGAGTTCCGCTGTGGCGACCCCTAACTGGGAAAAGCCTAAAAGACAAACATTCAATATGAGAAAGGAGAACTCCTTTGCCAATGGCTGCTCTGGCTGGTTGGGATAGAAAAGGGAAGATCTTTTTGGCCCAGATGAGGAAGGAGTATAGCTTGGCTCTCACTTTGTCTATGTGGAAATAGAAGTTTAATGACTGATCAAGCCATATGAAATTTTACATGTTTCGGTTGTATGTTTATACTTAAAGGAGTATTTCTGTACTTTGCAATATGGGTAGCTAGATTATTGTTAAAGTGCACCACCAAAGCATTTGCATTTGTGCAGTTTTGACAGATGGTGTTTTAGTTCTAAGAAACGAGAGATAGGTTAGTGACAGATATTAACAGGTGGGAGGCTTATTCACATCTACAGCATCTTAGCCTACCTCAGTGGCATCTGTATGCTTTAAATATTTCTTATAAAAGTCTGCAGCTGCTAGTACTGGCTATAAAAATAGCACATCATTTAGTTTCAACTGTCAGTTTGACCTTCAGAGGAGACTTACTTCTTCGTCAGGTGACAGGTCAGTTACTTGGCTAACAGTGGTGCAAAATTAATAATAAACTTACACTACTAGTTAGTCAAGTCCAAAAAAGCCTTTTCGTGTTTCTTTGTGGTTATTGTGGGTCAGTTTTGTACTTCATGTTCTTAGCTTGTGGATTCACTTTCCATTGGTCTATTAAATAGCCCAAAGAGCAGACTTCCACCATGCACATTTTATTATTTATTTATTTAATTATTTCTTTATTGCATTTGTTAGCCAGGAAAGTGTAGTGGGCCTAGGTGAGCCCATTTTCAGTAGAGGCCCAGGGAGAAAAGCTCCACATAACATTAATAGTACATAGAAAAAAAAGCACAATATACAGTGTATATACTGTCTTAATGCATAGAAGTAAATATTAAACACAGTGGTATAAGTTATTTACAAACATTACACATCAACATTATATACAATTTGATCACTGAGGATGGAGTATTAGTATGTTTTAACAAAAGTTTATTCAACTATACACAAAAAACACTTATTTTCCTTAAAGTTATGGAACTAGGCTCACGTTTTCATGGTATTATTGTCCAACAATGCACTAATGTACATTTCCTTTTCTGGAAATTGTTTTTTGCTTTAAATTGTCAGTTTCAACAACTGTGCCAAGACCAGCATTTAAATTGCATATATATATTTATGGTTCCAAAGTGTCAGATTGAAGCTATCTTTTGCATAGTGATGAAAACTAACAATTTATGATTTGTGCACAATGACAAATGTAATAATCTGACCTTTATCTATAAATGCTGTCTCTTGACAGATTTACATCTACTGTGCTACTGTAAATGAATATGTATAAATGTATATCTGAATGTATTATAGTTTGTAAGAATTATAAATTAATGTTTGACTATATATGCAAATACAGCATGTAACATTTATAAAAGAAAATATATTTCAATGTATATATGAATGTATTATAGCATGTAACAGTCTCAAATGAACATGCATAACTACATGCATAACTTTATTATAGCATGTAACTAAATGTAAATGAAAGACTATATACATGAATATATTACACCATGTAACAACTTTAAATGTATATATTCAATTATGTGTATATTGTAGCATCTAACAGTCATACACACTTTGGTGTATATTGTGGTACACCTAGTTTGTGACTGAAAAGGGCCTATTTGAATCAATATAATCACATGGTCAACATATAAAATAAATAATTTCAGCACCACTTAGCTTGGCTCCTTTTTCCGGTCATCATCCTGTACAGTTCCACTTTTTAAGAATGGCAGTCACTCCCCTACAAATTTACAGACTGTAGTTTCAGCAGCTGACCATTCCATTTAAAGCCCTGTCAGTGTGCTCGTTCAAAATGGCTGGCCTTTTTTAAGGTGAAGAAAGCTGATGGAGGTGGGGAAGGGGGTGAAATGTGGCTTGTCTTGATGTTGCCATATGAGATGAAAAGGAAAACGTTAAGAGCGATTAGTTATGTGGGCATGGAGAAAGAGGATGTAAGGGGCAGTGCAACACATGGGGCAGCAAAGGACCTCAGATCACTGATGCCAGAAGGTGCATAGGATATGCTATAATGAGGTGACAATTTTGAAGATAATTGGTTGAAGTATGGCAGGGCAAGAAAAGGAATTGAATCAACAGAAAAAATATGGGTGTTAATAAAAAGAGGGTGTACAAGGCCAGAGAATACTGCAGGCTGGTGGGCACTATGGGTAGCAGACTGAACAGAAAGATGGCGAAAATAGTGAGAGGAGAACATATTTATCATAGGTTCATAGTTTAGTACTAAGCTAACTGCCCTTGCGAGCCATTTTAAGCCTAGCCAATTATCCCCTGTGAGACTCAAACCCTGCACCTTGTGTTTGTAAGGCAAACACCTTAGCCATTGAGCCACCCTCCCAACCCAAATAAATTCCCACTGTCAGTCTCGAACCCAGGACCTTGGTAACATTAGTCTGTATGACCTACCACTAAGCCATGCTTGAAATGTGGCTTGTCTTGATGTTCCCATATGAGATGAAAATTATCTTGTACATTTGTAAGATTTATGTATCACAAAATGAAGGGCAAAAAGTCTGAGTCCAGAAAGTCAAGGTACAGAGAAGTTGGCAGGGAACAGGAATGGAGACAGAAGTCTTCCTCGGAAAATGCTACTACACAACAGATAAATACCTGTAGATGGGATGGGAGGCAGAAAGAAACAATAGTGAGGCAGAACTTTTTATTTATTTGTTTGCTTGCTTCTTTATTTAGTAGTAGGAATATGAACTCAGCAACGTAACTTCAATAAAAATCTGTTGAAGTTATGTTGTTGAGTTCATAGTCCTACTACCGGTTGTTTGTTATTTGAATGGAGCTTTCCTCTGTATCTTGGTTGGTCTTGTTGCTTATTTATTTATTCATTCATTTTTAAGTAGGCTGATCCATGAGAATCATTGTCAGCCATGGCTCAGTGTACAAGGACACAGCAATCATGCAAAAAAAAGAAAAATAAAGAAAATGTAAAATAGTAATATCTACATACTAGAGGGGATTGTATACAAATACAGACAAGGCAGCTTGGCTAGCACACTACAAAAACGTATTAGATGAATCTTGTAAAGGCATACACACTTACGGCTCATCTCTACCAATAGTACATGACACAAGCAACAAATATGAAAAGTTTAGCAAAACACAAGACTCAGGTGACAGTACAAGTACACTAGACTTGAGGTGTACATACATAAGTGGGTGAGCTACAGGACAGGGGGTCAGCAATCGACATTTAATACAATGAACACTATGCCCAAGTATACTCAGGTGATTTACAGAGAAGGACCTGGTCTGGGGTGAGACCGAGAAACATGCATTTTGACAACAGATATTCTCTGCATGTTCCTCTTACTAGTCTTGTGGATCAATGCATATCATCACTCTCTTGCTGGATGCAAGTGTAAGCGAAAAGGAAAGTATGCAAATATGTAATATCCCTGTCTAACGTGAAACCAGATAAACAGGAGGTCAGCACTTTTACGTACAAAGTACAGGGAGGCACAGCAGGAAGGGAATTCAAGGAAACTGGCTGCAATAAAATAATGTCAACAAGGTGACACCAGCTTGCATACTGAAGCTCGAGATAGCATTTGTTACTAAATAATAAGATCTGGATACAGCAGTACTACTCACAATTTATTACTTAATAAACTTATCATCGCTCAAAATAAGTCAAGATGCAGTCTGTGAACTGCACTAGTATATAAGCTGTGCAAAATGGCGGAATTGAAATAACAATCATTAAAATAATATTAAAAACTGTAAACTGATACCTGTATGCCAGTTTCATGACCAATATAAAAGACTAAAAATACCGAATCAGTCAGTGTAAACCATGATGGACATTGTGTCATCCAGCGCCCATAAACATCACTTGCAGGAGCAGCTGGAAAGATAAAGTAAGGGATTTAACTGGTGTTTGGGAATGCAGTCTTCAGTAAGGTACTTGGCTTGGATAGGGTATAAACTAATTCAACTGCACCCCTTCCTCCTTCAGTTTTATTATATGATGCCAAATTATCTCACTCTGAACGTGATACACCATTTTCTTTTTGTTTCAGACTTGTTGAACAATAGCATTTCTATGTGGCTCACCATGATTCCCTTTTTCTCTGTTTAGACAGTAATAACACTTGCCATCCCTTATCATAACTCCATGAAGTGTCATAAAAATAGCACAGACAGGCTGGAGTTTAAATGGACAAAGCCATGCCTTTAGTAGACCAACTTCATCCAGTTGTTAACCTTGTGTATTATAATCAGTAAACAACCAGCTAATCTAATAATTAGTATGCCAGATATGCACTTGGCAGAGTGCAAAGAAGGACTCCCACTATTTTCTTGTCATCCAAATCATGACCAGGTCACTGCATAAATTATACCACCTGGGCTACCTTACAGTCTGCTGAGAGAGGCTGCCTAAAATGTCCCATATCTCTTCTGGGACAATCCACACTTAATAGAGGATTGGAGTGCTCCATATCCTCTAATTCCCCTTCCTATTCATCCTTTTGCATCCCTGTCTTCTGCCCACATGACTGTGACAGCCTTACTCACTCTCCAAGATGAACCTCAGTTGGAGAAGGCCAAAACCTGAAAACCCTTTAGGATAAAATAGGAAATTTCTTTCTTCACCCCCCCTTTTTTTTTCTCTTTGATTGAAGAGCTGGGGGGTTGTGGTACCAGATCAGAGACAGGTACCAGGCACTAGAGGAATTCGTATGCAGGTAACATACACCTGATGAAGCTATTTGCAAAAGCTTTGCATGCTTGTGTGTTATGTTTAAGTATCTACATGTACATTTTTTCTCAGCCTGGTGACTTGAGTGAGCTTCTTCTCATATTACCCATTCATTGGTTCATGTTGCACTTAAATATGGGATAGGGAGCCTGTTCCAGGGAATGGGAATTCTCTCAGAAACATATCTGTCTCTCCAATGTGTCCTATTTATATCACAAGCAAAATTTAAGTATTTTAATTGAGTAGATCTGATGCTGTTTGTTTTGCAGATGTGCAAAAGGTTCATCAAAACAGGGACAAGGGATGCCTTGTATGGCAGGCAAAGATTACCTTGCAAAAGAGATCCCTGTTGAAATGTCGGCACTTGAAATGCTGAGTGCAAAAAAGCCAAAAAAAGGCCAAAAATTCAGAAGACCAAATTGCAAAAATCTCTCTTCTTTTTAAAACTTCTTTTTGGGGGCAAGGCAAACTCCACACCCCCTGGACTTGTACATACCAACTCCAAGGTCGCCATACCTCAGAGAAAAGGGAATATTCTGAGAAATGGCATCTCAGACTTGGTATATGTAAGTCCATTCATTTGGCCATTCATTCTCCACTTTTTGGGACTCTCTAGTGGGGCCAGACATTTCAAATGGTTAATCTCAGAAGTCTGTATGATACTGAGTAAAGAGACAAAGCTTTGAGGCGATCAGCATAGGGCATTGTGTTTACCCCTGTATTCTTTTTGTAAGGAATCTTTGTGGACATTCCAGTTACTAAATGTCTCTTGTCAGATACATACAGAAGGAGGCATTATTCTCTATGATGGGTCTGATGAGGGCAGAGCACAGTGGTATGATGGCATCTCTGGGCCTAGGTGCCATGCCCTTGCTTATAAGTTGAGAAACATAGAAGTATATTCTTACTACCTTGTACGCATGTTGGTCGAAAGCTAGACTACTATCTACATAAGTTCTGAGATCCCTGACTACTGAATCCATTTTGGGGGGTGTTTTATTGATGACATAACTACCCAGGGTGGGCAACTTGTCAAAAGGTGCTACGATGCATTTCTTGGCATTCGTTTTAAGCCATGGTTTTGGCATCAAGTGTTTATTTGTGTTAGAACATCCTGAAGGGTGTTCTCATCTTGGGGGGGCTCAATGATTGCTCCCAGTTTGCAATCATCTGTGAACTTGGTTAGCCAGAGGTTTTTCACATTGGCTTTGACATCTGAGAAGTAGATGCTAAAGAGGGGTGAGCCTAGCACAGAGCCCTGGGAGGCTCCACTGGTGACTAGCGACTTTGTGGAGGTGGCCTCACTGTTTTCCCCTCATCCATTGCCTTAGTGACATTTTCAAAGAAGCCCAACAGACTGAGCAAGTGCAACCTTCTTTTACCAAAGCCAAACTGGGATGGATCCAGTGTCTGGAGGTCTCCTATGTCCTTGTTGATAATTTCCATGATAATTATTTCCATGGCTTTGCAAATAAGACTAGTTGGACTAATGGGTCAGTAGTTTCCAGTATCTGTTGAAGGCCCTCCCTTATGAAGGCAGGGTGACCATCTCAAACTTCCATTAATGCGGCACAAAGCCTGTTTTAAGATTATAGTTAAATAAAGACTCCAGGGGCTATGATAAGTCATATTTTAAACTGTTCAGGAAGCATTGTAGGATGTTAACAGGGTCCATTGAGGCCGTATTCTTGGGTTTAACGAGAGTATCCACTACATGCTCCCTAGTTATAGTCAGAGAGGTTATGTTTGAGTGTATTTTTTGGAGGATGGTTGGAGGTGAGAGGGGGTAAAGTTAAAACTGAATTTTCCTGCTAACAAGACTCAGTGAATGTGGCACCATTAATCACCAGTTCAGCACATTGGTGTGTGCTGCCCTTGAGGTTTTTGACATAGCTGAAGAAGGCGGTTATTTTTAACCTGGGAGGCTATCTGAACCTGCGAGTTGGCTTATCTTGACCTAATTAGCCCCTTAGCTATTTAGTTTGTTGAGAGAGTTTTTATCTTTATGAGAATTACCCTTCCTGATTTTTGCCATATTTTTTTTTCCTTTTGTTATATATCCAGTTTAATTTGGGGTGCCATCAGGGACAACTGTTTCTGGGGCTAACCCTGGGTTTACTTCTGGTAGGTACAGAAGCCTCTATTCAGCCATTGACATGGTTGTACAGAGATTCTGAGAACAATTCAGCATAAGCTGCTGTGTTCTTGGGGTTTGGAAGGGGTACTGAATTCTGACAGACCATCACTTAATAAAAGGCAGTTTGTCTTACTGTAGTTCCTAACTGCTGTTGACTTTAGTGGGATTAGGCAGTTGATTTTGAAAGAGATAGCTTTATGGTCAGACCTTAACAGGGAGGACGAGACATTTGGGGTGCAGCTTTCTAGCATATTTATGAGCATGAGGTCAGTGTGTTGTAGTCTGTAGTGGGAATATTCACTATTTGGTGAAAGATGTTTGCATTTATGAGTCCAGGGATCTCTGTGCCTGTAGATCTAAAACTGTGTAGGATTCCCAGTCTATAGTTAGATAATTAAAGCCTCCCATGAGTAGGATGTTAGGTTGGATGGTAAGTGCCACCACGAGGTCCAAGTACACATTGTGAGTTTCTTGTGACAGAAACAGTAACCTATCATTGGTTATGATATGGTACAGGATTTTGTCTATGGTGATCTGCATGTGGAGGAACTCCAGCATGTCATCCTATTTGACCACCCTAGAGGTATGCTTGTAATTGATGTATATTGAAGCATCTCTAGCTTCAGCCCTTGTTTTGCACTACTGGCCTAAATGCGTGAAAGGCAATGAAACCTTGCACTGAAGGGATACTGTCTCACGCTTTATACCATGTGTCAATAACTGCACAGATGTCAGTATGCTTGAGTGTGAGGAGGGCATGGAGGGAGTGTATTATTTTATTTAGGCTCCTGGCATTAAGCAATAACACATTGAGGTTCTGTTGAATTGATTTTGCTATGTTAATAGGTCTGTTAATTTGGCATTGCTTAAAAAAGGCACTATGAGGGAGGATAACATTTTAGCCAGTATTCAAAAACCTAGAAGGAAAAAGTGCAGACTATCCTTGGCAAAGGAATGGTCTGTTAACCATGTCCTCCCTAGCTGTCAAATATTGGATTTCCATTAGAATGATACCAGAAAGACAGCCATTTGTTGCATTTGGTGGTGTATTGGAGTTAGAAGGCTATTAAGGGTGCTTTGTTGATGCAGACTATTAAGGGTGCTTTTTTGGGGCATTTTATGCCAAATAGTACTAAATTCTACTAATGTTAATGTTTATACAATACTGAATTCTACTAAATCTGTAGGTATTCCCACTTGACATCCAGCTAGCTGCTCTAACCTTGTCGGCATGCAAGGTATTTGCTCCATATTGCTGCTTTACAGGGCACAGTTTTATGGTCCCTTCTACAGGGGAAACTTGCTTTCTAGGTGTTTGCCACAGTACAGGGCACTGCTAACCCATACAAACATGCAAAATTTATAACAGACCAAAAAAAAAAAAAACAGAAAACTAACTCTGGCCAATAAAGTAACTATACTAAGAGTCCTTTTGTCTATTTCCCAACTAAAATAGGCCAGGTAAACACCTCCTCCTACAAGATGAATTAACTCAGTCCTCCTAATGTAAAACTTTCTAATATTGGCTAATAAAATCCTAAAGAACCCAAATAATACTCCAGCCCTTAGTAACTACATCCTCCCCCATAAAAACACAAGACTGCTACGTTCATCCAATAAGTTACAAATACAAACAACTAAAATTAACAATGCTGCTGGCATCGCCCTATTTGCAAATTCTGTAAGCAGAACCTGGAACAAACTTCCAGGTGCCATTACCATGTTCTCCTCCCCAGACCAATTTAAAGCCACAATCTGGAAGTAAAATGGATATGCCACTGTGACAAGCCTGACTAAATCAACATAATGTATGTAATTACTTATCTAATTTGATATTGTTATCTACTACTAACCTCAAAATGGAAGTTTGTAACACTGACTGTCTGAATGTACTTCTACATGTATTCCCTTCTTAACTACACCTATAACTAAAATTATAATATTATATATAATCAATGCTTTTCTTTTTTTCTCAACTGCTTTTTGTTCTTGTATTGTGCCTGGAGCTTATCTCCCCGGGCCTCCGCTGAAAATGGACTTTGATTCCAGTCGGACTAACCCGGTCAACAAATGTAAAATAAAAATAAAATAAATAATAAAATAAATACAAACTCAGTAGAAGAGACGCACAAGTACAATGCTACCACAAACCAATTAAACAGCTAGCTGGACATCCCTTCCTGAAGGTAATTTCAAGACAGTCTTACAGTATTAATAGTGACATGAAGAACATTTTTTTTAACAAAAAATACAGTGAAATGCACACATAAAAGCAGGAAACAGTAGAGATCACGCAAAATAATGTAAGCAAGTGCAATTTTGCAATCAAAGGTACTTAACTATGCCTGGATGGCACTGGATGCAAGTAAACATTTCTTGAATGCATGCTAGGACAAAAAGTTTTGCTGAGCTCAAGGAAAATGAGCAGGAGACAATATGTAGTAAAGAAGGTTTATTCAAGAGCAATACTGGTTTGCTGGGTGGGCACTCAGTGTCATGGATCTATGGAAAACAATGAATGGGAAGAGTACATAAATAATCTATACAACAGACTATAGCAATGAAAGAGGGGAAGGAGGGACATTGGAAATCAGATTAACATAAGTTATGGAGGCCAGAGACACAGCCTTATAAAACCACCACAGCAAAAGGGTGGGAGGCTTGGGAAACATTTTAAAGAAACAAGCAGACTAGCTAGAAAGGCATTAGATTAAATAAAGCCAGTACTGGATGTCTTTCAGAAACTTTAGCTTAATGTGTTAGAGGGATGGGCAGACAAACAATGTGACTTTAAGCAGGTAAATGATAATCAGAATATAAAAGCACTGAAGTAAAACTGGAGCAGAGACAATTCTCTCAATATTGAACTTCTACTACCGTTTAAGGCACCAGACTATGCAGAAAGTTACCATTAATTCTGTTTATAAACCCAAAGAAAAATCTAGCAAGGTGAGACTTTCCACCTTAAACCTCTTGTATTAGAGGCAACATGGGATATATGCAAATGACCCTTTTAGGACATCGGGTGTTTCAGCTATATGGCAATTCTGAATGTCCATGACTTTTTTCTTTTTAAGTCTATTTATGGGCAAATTCAGGCCAATATAGCCAAACCCCACTAGCTGTGGACTGGAAAAATGCAGTACTAAACAATTAAAGCTCAGATCTGGCAGTAGTACATAGTTCTGCCACAACACTGAATTAAACTACAAGACTATGGCCCAGCAGGGTTTAATGTAAGTAATTGATGTACATTCATCTCTCCAAACATTTAGTGCTATTCACTGAGGCCCAGTTTTCTTGTGCATGTGTTGCAGTCCCTGTCTGAAAGAAGATGGGTATTTATTGACACAAATCCAATTATATCTGCTCCATTCCATCCAGCCATCCATAACCCCCTGTTTGCTATTTTTATACATGGGGTCTGGGTGCCGCATCAACAGTGACTGTCATCTACAGCCAATGTTCAGACTTCTGGGTGGCTAGTTCCTCTGTTCTCATCAGTAAAATTACCTAGAATTGATTTTGTGTCACTGTGAACCCCCACTCATAAAAGACTAACCTTGTTGTGCTCCTCTCTCAGCTATGTAATGTGGCACTACACTGTAAAAATGAAATTCAGTCAGCACTTTTAGCTATGAAAGCAATACATAATATGGGCATAATATCACACAGTTTCCATGACTATCACTTTCTTGAACAGCTGAAAATGTAAGATAAGTGATTTAACAAGTATTTAGGAATGCAGTCTTCTGTAGGATACCACAAACTGAGTTGTTTGAAATGTTTTTTGTTGGCTACCATAACAGTGTACTGCAGGTAGCACAATGTGCAGTTCTGAAAAGCACTGGATTTGCCTATGGACAGATTAGAGATCAGACTTTAGTTGGCCATTGTTATTTATGCAAGAGTCATTACTAACAGTGGCTGTCTAGGTAACATATTCTAGGTGGGCTTTATATCCTCATTTTCCACCATAAGACTGAGCTAACTTTCCCAACATACCGCCATTCATCCCGCTACCTAAAGACACCCTTACCCTATCCTATTAGGAGAACTCCTCATGCTGTTCCCATGGGTAGGGAATGATTTAAAAATAAAGGCTTAAGTATTCTGAAGGCAATCATGGAAATAGGCATCCATTGGGGGTCTTAATTGATTCTTGTTCTTGTGGTTGTGGGACAGTTTCAATGAAGTCTTTCTTCTCCTGATTAGGAGTATTTCTGCCCATTTTCTGAAGCTAGAGTACATGGCAGATGTTACTGTACAACATCAAAAAAGAATGCCTCCCGAATCTCAGATTACACTCATGTAACAACTATAAACCTCCTGTGATGCCATTAGTTTGATGATCATTCATTGGCTCAGTCCTTGCAAAGAATGTCTACCCTTCACGCATTAATCTGTTCCCCCCAATATAATCTTCTAGACCAGTGGTTTCTAGTTGTACACAGATATCATTTCTGTCCCAGTGGACCAGCATTTATGTAATCATGTATTTATTTACTTACCTGTTTTTGTGATTGATTCTTTTGGTAATCCATCATTAAAATCTATGATTAGTTTATATTTTGTTAAAGGCAGTTTTGATGGAATATAGTTTCAGTCTTTTGGATCCTGGTTATGATTCTTCTGCAGTGTCCCTATCTTCTCTTTGCCCCCATGGAGTCATGCTGTTCTCCCTTGGCAAAGCTGATTGTCTTAGTTAAGTAGCCCTGCTCCCCCTTTTCCAGGCCAGAATTACAAACTAGATCACCACAATGGCTAGCCAACTCTGTGGTATGAGTGATGCACAGTGTATATGACTGGGGTACCACTATCTTTATGAGGATACCCCAATTTTGGCCCACCCACCACCACCTAGCAACTAATAACTGATGAAGTTTATCTTGTTTTACCTGTGCCTATATACTCTCTCTAGCCTTAGCTAAGAATCCTGTCCTTGTATCAGACATTATATTCCACCAGGGAAAGACAGTCTTATTCAGATGTCACTCTGGTGCTAATCATGTGGAGGGGCCTATCTTCACAAGGAATTGCAGCAGCTTGCATTGTGGGTAGATAAGTGTCAGCTGAGAACTCATGTAAAAAAAAAAAGACTGAAGTGTATGGGATAATTATCACCCAAAGCTGAATCATGCTGTACAGTGTGACAGGCTGTGGCAAGGGTCATGATGTAGATGCTGGAGTGAACAGCATGGAGGCCAGGTTGCTGGGAAGCAGGGGTTATTTTTCTGCTGTACAGGGGATTGCTAAGGCTGAATATGAGTACTTTTCCTAATTCTGTTGAACATACATTGGACTGGAACTTAAGAACTTAGGGCCGTAAATGGATGCAATGTAAAATTATCACATCTATGAGGGAAATGGAAGGGTGAAGTATGAGGACAGACTCTAGTAGAACTGAGAAAAAAAGATAGGATATGATATGAATATATTGATGTGTTATGTGGTTAATGGGAGTAGTGGCAAGAAAAACTTGAAGAATTACTAATTCAAAGAGAGGGTGGTGGGGACCTTGAATGTAGTTCCTCAGTTAAATGATACAGTACATGTCACAAGTGGGGATAGAGGCTGCCTTGAGCAGAGCAGGGAAAAATGGGTCAAGGAAACAGAAGAAGGACACTAGGCTAGTAAAAGAGATAAAAAGCAAGTTATATATGAGGAGAGGCTGAATATGATGGGTCTGCCTTCACTAGACAACAGAATAGAAAGGGGGAATATGAGCTGAATCCATGAAAAGATTAGGGGAATTGAACTGAAAGGAAACGATAACAGGAGTGGCAGGAGATGTAACAGGTTCCAAATTGAAGGCTCCAGCTTCAACTTGGACATGTTAAAACCCTATTTAACTGAGAGGGTGGTGAAAACCAGGCAATGGTTCCTGGCACTGTATAGAAAAACACCAGAATGTTTGTGAAATGCATGAGCCAGCTGTAAAAATTGGAAAAGACATAATAGTTGGGCAACTACAAGTTGCTAGCTGCACCACTGTGGTACTCCTGGCATGTTGTACGTCTTTGTCCATGGGCGTCTTTGTATATTCTTCCCATAAATCCATTCACTTCCTCCACTAGAGTTAGTACAGAAACACATTTAACAAGTGCACAAACTTATAGGATTATACATTCACCTCGTTCACTCGTTCTTTGTTAGAGAAAGAAATGCAAGAAGTACACAAACTTACAGGATTGCATTTCCTCTGTGCTAGTAAGTCAAAAGTACCTCTCATTCCTTGTGGTCACCATTTTGCAATGTCACATGATGCCCTGCAGACCACATACCACATATACCACATTTATCTATGCTGAGTGATATGGTTCTGTCAATTATTAATGCTGGATAATTTGTAGGACTTCATGCTGTACTTCCTTTGCTTTGATAATGTCCCCCTCACACTTGTTCTGCATGGTATATCTTGACTCTTATCTATCACAGCATTTATTTTGTTTTCTGCAGTTTTCTAGTCCTTTAATCCATTAATTCTATAGAGGTACTGATTCATTTAAGTAACAATCCACTGCACATGACGTGTAGCGTCAGTCTATTCTGATTCCCATCAGGATCCCAACAGCATAATTTCTCATATTTATGCGAGAGTCAGCTAGGAGAAAGGCCTGATAATCTACTCCTGTTTCTCTGTCATGAAAACTATGAGGATGTATCAGATAACAGGCCATAGGCTCACCATGTGTTGGTGATAACTTGACAGCCTTAAGAACACGGAATACTTATAGCTAAGCCCTCAGGCAATGCACTGGAACATATTTTAATGCTGTACCACTTACTTGCAGTCTTGGTATGTGCCCTCCCTTCACTGCAGCTGGCAGCATGCCAAGCAGTAGTCTACCATGAAACGTGTGTGACACTGAAGTTACTGTGAAGCAGGTAGGTTGCTGTGAACGGACAGGACTAATTATGTTAAGTATGCAGTGATCTAGTCACTTGCTGGGTACAGTCAGATACTATAGCACTTTCAGTGAAGCCACTGCTCAGTTGTACTGTCCTTCACTCTTCCCACCTAGCATATTGCAACATATGTGTGGTGGAGAATGTCTCTGACGTACTTCCACTGCACCCCTGCATCAGACAACAGTTTATTCTATATCTGACAGTACCCCATTTTTGTTGAAAAACTATGCAGTACAACTGTTCCTTTAAATAACTGCATGGGGAGGGGAGAAAAATGATCACGCAGGAAATTTAACAATTTTTTTTTCATAAAAGAGGGGACATGAAAGGAAAATGAATTGTTATTGCACCCATTTATTTGTTTTAGAAGCACCCAACATTTACATTTAAATGCACAATTACACAGCATTTAAAAATGTCATAGACAGGCAGTAATGATTATCACAATGAAGCAGAAATATAATAACTCTGAATAAATATGGGAAAAGAGCACATGAAATGCCTGTACCAGATATATCTACTGTGAAAAAAAAAATCAAATAACCAGGATATTTTTAGCTGCCAGCGGACTGAGTATAAATATCATGACACTTTCAGTGTAGGTGGATGACGAATTTTCTTGCTGTAAGCTCTTCACAACATAAGCTTGATGTCACTGCATTCTAAAATTTGGTTGCTTGAAAGTTCTGGTTAAGTCTCTTAAAGAGCTACTGATATCTCAAAGCTCTGAAAAACACACAAATACAATTCACCTTCCATTCCGTATTAATTCTTCATACTGGCCTTCCCAGTATTAACACTGCCCACCTCTGTGTAAAAAGATTGTACTTATTTGTTTATAATTAACAATGAATTCATCCATGGTGATAGCTTCCTCCATTTACATTATAAATGCCTGTTGAAATGGCATTAAAAATGTATCTAAGCATATGTCATGTACACCACTGTTTAATTTTTTTAGAATACTTTATTTATGTAATAAAATATGTTAAAATATAAATGCAGATTGAAATATTTACTATGGTTTTATTTCATTAAGTTATGTATTTTGCTAAATGTGTGATATTTTGGGTACCTGGTTAATTAAATTATATTTTTGATTACGTCTGTCATTTCAGGACTTTTCTCATCATTTAAAAAGTATGCTATCCAAAAAATGCACTGCCTGGCATAAGAGGTTACGCTTATGAGGATATGGGATCCATTCTCAAAGCTGGTATGCAGTTTTCTTAAATCCTGGTTATGACATGCATCTTAAGTCTGTTCTATAACAGATGTCTCAGTATAAAATGACCACAGGTTAGGAAAATGTAAAATTAATTTGTCAGTAGCAAAGATTACGTGTTGTGCTAATTAATGATAATGAGCTGGAATCGTTTCTGACATCAGTGCTGAACTATGTCTCAGTAAGATTTTTTTTGTAAAGCTGTCTGGAAGGCAGCCTTACTTTCCAAGTATAATAATATTGAACCCGTATTGAACCTGTATGTTATTTGCTCCTTTACTGTAAATATTTAAACATGGTTTCAGACTTCTTACTGCTAGATCTGTACTATCTTTTGTGTATGTTTCTGCTGCACTTAAGTGATATGTTACTTCAAGAGTGGAGCAAAGCTTGAGATCTGACTCTTGACATCTGTGTCGATATCACGTAACAAGTGAGTTAGGACTAGGGAGAGCCAGTCATACCTCTGTGCAGCATGTGCAGCTTTACCTACTCTATGTGCTTCCAGATGCAGAACAAAGTGCAGTGGTGCAACGTTTTTTATATCTCTGAAACATGTAAAACACTCAGCACTGCCAAATAAGCAGTGGACAGAAACAAAATGACTCTCTGAATGGCTTTAAAAGCTGTTAACACTTCACTCTGTCAAACTTTTTTTTGCTTGTTTTTTGTGTGGTGTGTGTGTGTCAG
Organism: Protopterus annectens; assembly: GCF_019279795.1. Classification (NCBI taxonomy): domain Eukaryota; kingdom Metazoa; phylum Chordata; order Ceratodontiformes; family Protopteridae; genus Protopterus; species Protopterus annectens. Next base: position 15,035,225 of record NC_056744.1, on the reverse strand, counting down.
ACATCTAAGTGTATGACAACTATTCAACCTGTGAAAAAATTGTGAAAATGCTTTGTACACTCTTTTGTGGTTGTCTTTATTATGCTGTAACATGAGGCTAGAGCTTAACAGTGCTGAATGGTACTTAAAATAACATTGTTAAGCATATTTCTTATGTCAGAAATGTGCTTAACAAAGGTACCTTTTTCACCTGATCTTGGCGAGCAGTAATGTAATAACCATATTAATCCATTCGTTCACAACCCCTTTTTCACACTTTTGCACACAGGTTTGGGGAGTCACTAAAACAGTGACAATTTAGTGCCAATGTTCACTCCACTGGGTGGCTAGCTCTGCTGTGTTTATTCTTCCAGACCACACACCTGCATGCACATTCACACCTACGGCCAGTTTGTACTGTCCAGTCCACCTACAAAGTGATTTTAGTATGTGGGAAACTGAAGTACTCAGAGAAAACCCATGCAAACACAGAAAACATATATAACATTCTGGAATGACATTATGTATGATTTAAATTTTTTGCTCGTTAATTGCAGATGCTTCTTCTTTTTGCTTTTCCTGGTTAAGGGTTGCCACAATGGATCACCTGTCTGCTCATGATTGGCAGTGGAGTTTTACAGTGTCAAGTTGCCAGCTCGGCGCCCAACCTTCCACAGAAGGCACACAAACACACGCACTCATGCCTTGGGCCAATTTAGAGTGTCCAATCCACCTACAGCATGTCTTTGGGATGTGGGAGGAAACCGGAGCACCCAGAGGAAACCCACGCGACCACAGGGAGGACATGCAAACTCCGCACAGAAGGCTCCCCAGCCGAGGATCGAACCAGAGAACCTCCTGCTGTGAGGCAGCAATGCTAACCGCTGCACCACCGTGGCCGCCCTTCTTTAATTGCAGATACTTTGTTGCAGAATTTTAGATGTAAGGGGTAATGGACATTAAGCATGTCATTCCGTCTGAGATGGTATATTATTATATGGGCTAAATTAGAAACAGACTTTTAAATGATACTAAGCAGGGGAAACAGTAGCAGAACTGGAATATTTACAAAAACAAATTACATGTTGACTTCTTGTGACATCTGAAGAATGTGAAGGATTCATGTTAAAGATGTCCTCAGACCACAGACTTACCTCTCAAAAAGAAAATGTTTCATACTAAAATATCACTAAAATGCCATCTTGAAGGACAGCAGGCAATAATGGCATGAAATGTTACACTGAAACCATCTATGATAGCTCCTATGGCATAATTTATTTATTTATTTTACATTTGTTGACTGGGATAGTCCGACTGGATACATGTCCATTTTCAGCGGAGGCCTGGGGAGAAAAGCTCCAAGATAATAATTCACATTGAACATTTAGTAAATGCTAGTTTCAAGCAGATTACAGTATAATAGACAGAGTTTAAACAATATAGAGGATATACTCAGTATTAAAGTGAAAATGTTTAACATATCTAGTTTGTAACATAAATAATAATAATAAAGTCAAGCTTGTTCTCATATGAGATGATAATTAAGGGTTTTAGAAATCAGTCTTGCAACTGCAATAAGCATGACAGAGACTAGGACCAGTGGAATAGGTCCACTTTTGATCCCAAGTCCAACATAACCTTACTACTCAAGCAGGTGAGCTAAAACATGAGATACGGATTCAATATGGGCTCAGCCTTAGTACACTTAAAAGTAATGGACTAGTTCAAGCCATTTTAGGAAACAGGCAGTGGTGTGCTTTATAAGGAAAGTTGGTAGCAAATTTTGTGACTTAGTAGGTAGAATTGTAAGGCTTGTAGGTTAATCAGCACTGCAACAGTGTATTAGAGCGTAGGAAGCAGGAAAGTGTGCCTTCTTGCAGAGTTTGTTAAATAAGGCAGGATCCTGTACAGTGAGCCGAGCTTCTGATGGGTTTTCTTAACTGCTCTTTTATATGGTAGTCAAATTTTAGTTGTTCACCAATGGTGATTCCTGACAGCTTAGTTTAGCTTGTGATTGAGGGGGTTAGGATGAAGATTGTTTTCTGGCCAGAGAGATGTTTGAAGTTAAATAGGATTACTTTAGATTTTTGGGGTTTCAGGAACAGCTGGGAGTTGGAGAGCCAGGCTTCAGTGAGGATAAGAGATTCTTAGTAAAGCTTTTAAAGCTCATAAGGATTTTTTTGCTGTAGGTGTCAAGTCATCAGCATATTGCATAGTGGTGACATGTTTACTGTCTGTGCGTAGGTCATTAATGAATGTTAAAGAGACGGGTTTGAGAATGGATCCTTGTACTCCAGCTGAGAAAGGAAGAAAGGGGGAGAAAGTACTTTGCTATTTCATAGCCTGTGATCTCATGGATAGGTTACTTTTGAACCAGGAGCATGATGTTTCCGGTCCCAGTAAATCAAATTTTTGAATCAACCTAGTATGGAGCACTGTGTCAAATGCTTTTGACAGAGCATGGAATATTGCAGATGTTATGTTTCTGTTGTGGTTTATATTGGTAATGAAACTACAACAGGTTGTGGTAGTACTGTGATGGGGGTAGAAACTATGTGTGGGAATAGTAGGTTTCTCTCAGTGATAAACTTGAGAAGCAGGGTTTGAATATATTTTCTATTACCTTGGATAGAGGGCACAGGATGGCAGTTGAACTGTAGTTAGAGAAGTCAGTATAGAGTTAATCTTCATAAAAGACTTTTTAACAAATATATCTCAGAGATATGAAGCCGCATATTAAGTTTAGTCATTGCTCTTCGTAGTAAAAGCAAGACATGTGTAACATAAAACCTAACCCTATCGTATTCTGGAAAGATATGTAGCATAAAACCTACCCCCATTGTGGTGTTCTAGCAAACGTGTAGCATAAAACCTAACCCCATCATGTTGTTCTGGCAAGATATGTGGCAAAACACCTAACCTAATTGTGATGTTCCAGCAAGATGTGTACCACAAAACCTAACCCCATCATGTTATTCCAGCAAGATATGTGTCAAAAATCCTAGCCCCATCATGGTGCTCTAGCAAAGAAGTGTAGCATAAAACTGTAATCTCAGGGTTAACCAATCAATTCTCCTTTCAAACTTTCCTGGATACCTTATTTAGGTGGGTTTACGAGAATAAGAGCTTTAATGTTAACAAAACCTCTGTCATGCATTTGTGGGGAAGTGAACCCTAAATATTCATATGCCTTGGATAATGTCAACATTCAAAAGGTTAATGTTGTAAGTGATTGGGTATTAGAACTGATCACACCTTAAGTTTTGGCCTGCATTTACTTGGTATATCTAGAAGGTGTTATCATGATATTGCTAGTGGAGACAAGACAGTTTTGCTTCCAATTCTGTAATTCAGACCTTTTTCTCTGTTATATCCCTTTTCTTCTGTCTTCCCCTTCCACTACTGTCTAATTACTATCACATTCTTCTCCACCTTTACCTATTCCCACTAACAATGGTTTTTACACTTTAAGCTATCTACCATATTTCTATTCCTTATTAAATTTTGTATATACTGCATGGCAAAATTGCATTTCTTTTTGTATAATCTATGTCATTACATTTCATTGTTGCACCTTTCTGGACCATGAATTTCCATGGCTTAAGTCTCATTTTTAATTTATTTAAATATGAGCTACGTACATTTCTGTTTTTGATGTACCTATGTAAATTATCTCAATATTGTATTGATAACTTGCTATTACATGGAGCATTTCTCACCGGGCCTCCTCTGAAAATGGGCTTTTTTAGACCAGTCGGACTTTCCCGGTAAACAAATGTTAGATAAATAAATAAATTTATAAAACTATAGTTAGGCCCATTATTGAATATGGTGTGTTTGTTTGTGTATATGATAGAGCTCAGTAAGACAGATTGGAGATAATACAAAAGCATTTTACTGGAACTATACAAGGAATGTTGGCTGGGTGAAAGTTACCTTGATAGGTTTAAGCAACTGTCTATTTTTACAATTAAATATAAGTTGGTTAGGGGTAATTTGATTAGTATTTATAAATGTGTTAAGGACAGTGGTTATGGAAGTGCCATGGGTATTCATAGTAGAATACATTTATTGAACACCAGGAATAATACCTATTTTGTAGAAAGTTTGTTATGGAAAACTGTTGGGTGGAAGAATGTTTTTCATTGGACAGCCAATTGTGGTGGAATAATATTCTGCAAGGGGTTAGGGAATCAAAATATATTACGTCTTTTAAGAAAAGTCTGGATTACTGGTTAAGTTCAAGGGCTTTTAATCTTGGTCTTTATGATGGCAAGCTCTTTGAAGACTTTATGGTTTTAAATTTGATTCTAATAACATTAAACTTCGAACATAAACCTAGTCCCGTTGTGTTTAAAGTACTCCTGGTCTAGCTTAAAGAATATATTCTCAAAGCAGCTTGGATAAAGTTCAAAGAGGAAAAAAATGTCATTGCAGATTAAGATATCAATATAGGCTATCATTTCATTAGTTGGGAGGTTGAAACACAAGGTCCTACAAGTCTAAACACTATACTTGATAAAGAATTTCCAGGAACCTGAGACCTTCTATCTGTCAGACTGCAGTGGAGTTGAGCAAGTAAGGAAATGAAACATCTAACGAAGAAGTATCAAACCTCAGCAGGACTGGACTTTTTCTTAAATGAACACACTACATGGTCACCATACTAGAAAGCTAATGGCAAATGGCCTCATTGAAATGTGGCAACGTCGGCTTTACTGGAAAAGCTCACCAAGACTCTAAGACAACTTGCTGTGAGGGCAAGGTTAGTTTGTTTTTGCTTTCTTGTATTTTGTATTATTGTATTGCCTTCTTCTATTTTGTATACTGTGATTTGTTTTCTTTACATTGTGTTTTAAATTTATTTTTCTTTGAACTGCATATTAAAACTTGCAAAGAGACCACAGCTGTGTCTCTTACAGAATTTTTCTCACCCTCCCACCCTGTTGCTGTTGTGTTCTTATACACAACTGTCTTTCTAGTTGCCTGCCCCTTATGTTAACTTGACCACATATCTCCTTCCCTGACCCCTTTCACTGGCTGTTGTGAGTCAACACAAAATTATCATTTTGTGTAATCACTCCCCTTCAACTGTTTAAATTTATTGGCCATCCCACGCTATTCCATAGAGCCAGAAAACAAAAGTGCCCACCCCCTTTAAATCTATATTGCTCTTTTAAAATTAGTGGCTCTCCACTTAGACAGCTGAAACTTTAGTTACCCCTTTTTTCATATCTAGTCTACACTACAGTGTTTATAATATTAATCCATTTTTCATCTTATCTTTAAACATCTATTGCAAGACCACCAGTTATTGAAGAGTCCACATTCTGCCTCTCAGTAGTCATCTTGCAATTAGTGCTTCTGTTTTCTCTTGGTGAGAGAAGGAGAACAGGGACATTATTTCTTAGAGAGTGCTGATCACCAGAAAGTCTAATAAATGCTTCATAGGTGACAACTTGGAATTTGTGATTATATTCTGCTCCTGGAGAGTGAAGGAGCAGAGTACATTGATTCCTGACTGTTTCTGGTTGGACAGTGAGTGTGCTTAATGGTCCTGATTGGTCTGGTTGCTAATAAAGGCATCTACCAGGAAAAGGCTACAACTATCTGGTACAATACAGTGGATCACCTAACAGGCTGTGGTCTTCTTCTTATCTTGGGATTGGTGCTAATGTTTTGCTTCTGGTGAGAGAAGAAGCAAAGGAGTACTGTATCCCAGCAGAGTGAAGCCTGTAGTGAGACCGGCACTAGTAGTAGCCAGGCAGTAGCCATTCATGCAACCTCGTCTTTTCATCATTCTTGACAAGCTAACTCTTTGTTTCAGTAAGTACTGCTTGATTTGTTTCTAACTACAGAATATCTGCCTAAATACTTCATCCTTAAATTTTCAGGGTCTGTGTATTAGTTTTCTCTCAAGTGTTTGGCTGTGCTCTGTATAGACTCAGACACCTTGAGTGACATTTTTTCCTGAAAAAGCATAATTGAAAATTCTCCAATACCCAGCTGCACACAGGACAACTAGTTTGCAGTGACAAGTACTGCCCCCAGAGTTGTAAACCAAATACTCCTGATGTTGGTTTATATTCTCACTCCAGCTATCTAAGCAATAAAAAAGGGTCTGTTGCCATGGACATGAACTTTCCCACTTTCTCTTTTACCAGCTTGGTGGATATGGGCATCCTGAGGCAATGTAAAAATTGCCTCATGTTTACTGACAACCAGTTAATTATCAAACTAACTGATATGGTATGTGAGTGGGATGTATTTACACAATGTTACTGGAGTCAAAGCTCTCACATAAAAGTATTCCTAATGTCAATAAGGTTGTCAGTAGTACACATGCTGCACCCATCACTCACAATTCAAAGCAGACATATAGACCCACATATACTGAGGCACTTACATGTAACCTCCCTAAACCACAAAGACCTCCTAGACAAAGTACACATAAGAAATACCCTCAGCAGCCCCAAACGCACTCTTTCAAAACAACACTGACATCAACACATAGAGCTAAATCTCATGGAACCTCTACCTCTAAGCCCATAAGGCAAGTCACCACACAATTCAACATTCTGGTCATTGGAGACTCCATTGTGAGACATACCATCTCACCAGGCAGAGTAAGGAGAAAGTCACAGTCAGTTGCTTATCAGGGGCTAGGATCCAGCACATTATGCATGCACTCAGGTCATTGTACCACAATTACCAGTATGCTCAGTCATATTTCATGTGGGAGGAAATTACCTGAGATGTACTTCCCTAGACTATATGAAGAGAGAAACATCATAGAGCTCTCAGAATATGTGTCTCAGCCTGGTATGACCCTAGCACTGAGCAGAATTTTACCTTCTCCAAAGATGAGGCCACAATACAAACAAAAGATGACTGACTTTAATAATTGGCTTAGTTTCTGGTTTCATTCTAAGGGGGTGCAATATTTGTCAGCTTGGAAGGAGATTGTCAACAGACCACGCTGCTTTGCCAGAGATGGTCTGCACCTCTCCCCTCTAGGCTTTTGAATATTAGCTAAAACATTGTCTTCCCCATAGTGCCTTTTTAGGCAATGCCAAACTGAAAGTGCTTCTGAGATAGCAAATCAAAACCAAGAAAATATAAAGGCATTACTGCTCAGGGCTCGGAGTCTAAACAAAAAACTCCACTCCCTAGAAGCTTGCTTCACCCTAGAGAATGCTGATGTCTGTGCATTCACTGAGACGTGGTTTACAGCCACAGAGAGCACACCAACAGTGCAAGATTATAATGGCTTCCACACATTTAGACCAGCTACTACACAGACAGGGACTAAAGGAGGAGGTGTCTCTATTTACATCACAAATGAATGTACCTTAAGGGTGGTCAAACAGGACAATGCACTTCAGCATCTCCATGTTCAAATCATCATAGGCAAAGTCCAATACCACTTCCTTGGCAGCTATAGGTCACCATCTATGACCCAAGAAACCCATACCATGTATTTAAACTTATCATAAACATTAACTATCCAACCCTATATCATATTCATGGGTGACTTTAATTACCCCACTATTAACTGGGAATCCTATATGACACCAAACATACAGGCACAGAGATTCCTGAATTTTGTAAACGCAAACTCCTTGAACCAGACAGTCGATACACCAACCAGGGGTGCTGCCATACTGGATCCAGTTCTCACTAATATGGGAGAGTGCTGCACACCCCCTATTGTAATGTTTTCCCTGGTATGGTCAGACCACAAAATGGTCTCATTTGAAGTAAAAATAAAACCTGGACCCCCAGCTAAACCTGGAATATTCAGGAACTACTCTAAGACTAACTTCCTGCTGTTAAGTAATAACCTGGCAAAATTTCAAGCCCCCATAAACCATGAGAACACTGCTGCCTGGGCAGACCTTTTCACAGAAACCCTGTACAAACATGTTAATAGCTGCATAGAGGCAGTTGTACCCACCAGGAAGAAATACAGAACTAACTCAAAAAACAAGCCACCCTGGTGGAATCACAAAATCAATACGCTGTGTAAAAGAAGGAAGAAAATCATGGTAAAAAATTAGGAGGTGCAGCACCCAGCAGGATAAAAGCACTCTCAAAAAACTAAATAAACATCTCAAAGAAAAAAAGTCTACCAAAAACAAATTTTAGGTGAATTTGGCCTCCCAGGCCAAGGACAACCACAAGGCATTCTTTAGCTATGTCTGCAACCTCAAAGGCAATACACAATTGTGTGCAGAGCTCATTGTAAACAGAGCCAAATATACTGAGCCAGAAGATATAGCAAACCTACTGGCCAATGAATTCAGCTCCAACTTTACCCCTCTCTCCCCAACTCAACCTCCCCTCAGGAAATACCATCTACTATAACTCTCCCTGCTATCACTAGGGAACAGGTCCATAATACTCTCTCTATGTCCAAGAACACTGCATCAACAGACCTAGACAATATCCCAAGATGCCTTATAAATGGCATAAAACATGACTTATCAGGACCTCTGGAATAGCTATTTAACTATAACCTCTATGACACATGAATGGAGAACAGCAACAGTCATCCCTCTGTACAAAGGTGGGCCATCTGCAGACCCTGGAAACTACAGAACCATAAGGCTCACTAGTCTTATATGTAAAGCCATGGAAAGAATTATCATGGAAATGATCAACAGAGATATAGTAAACATCCAGGCACTGGTCCAATTCCAGTTTGGTTTTGTCAAGGGCAGATCATGTCTACTCAACCTGGTGGACTTCTTTGAGAAGGTCACCCAAGCAATGGATGAGGGCAAAATGGCTCGCACTGCTTACCTTGACCTGGCCAAGGCATTTGACACAATACACCACTTGAGCTTTGTTGACAAACTCAAAAAGTTAGGTAGAAACTCATATGTCACCTGGTGGATAGCCAAATGGCTCACAGACAGGATCCAGGAAGATAGAATTGGAGAGTCCACCTCTACAATGAGGCCAGTCACAAGTGGAGTCCCTCAGGGATCAGTCCTTGTACTGCTCCTTTTTGGCATTTACTTCTCTGAAGTCAAGGCCAATGTCAGTGGTCTCTGGTTGACTAAATTTGCAGATGATTGCAAATTAGGAGCTATCCCCCTAATCCCACACTGACACAACTGTTCTGCAGGAGGGGCTGACACAGACAGACAACTGTTGTCACAGCCATGGACTAAAACTAAATGCCAAGAAATGCATAATAGTATATTTCAGGAAGTCATCCACCCGCAGTAACTATCATATTGACAACACACCCCTTAGAGCTGACCAAGTAGTCAGAGAATTAGGGACACACATAGACAGTAATCTAGCCTTTGACAATCTAGTGTCTACAGTAGTGAGGAAATCCTTCTATATTTCGTAACTTATAAACATAGGTATAGCATCTAAGTCCAAGAAAGTCATTGTTCCACTGTATTCGGCATTCATCAGACCTTTCATTAAGTACAATGGCCCCTTTGGTATTTACCTAACCAGGCATATCCAACAATTGGAATTCTCATGGAGGCTCCTCAGTAAAAGAACACAAGGTTTAAGTAAAATGCCCTATGCAGACCACTTCAAGGCTCTATTCCTGTATTCTGCCTCCTACAGGCTTTTGAGGGGAGATCTATGTCTGACATTCAGGGCATTGTCAGACCCCATTCTGATGGACGTCCTGCATATCCGCAAAACAAACAGCAACAGAATTTCCACCTCTAAAGACTTAAACATGCTGGAGAGACAGGTATGTATCTCAGAGATTGCCTTGTCTCTAGAACAGGCTCCCCATCCATTTGAAGCAGAGTTCCTCCCTAACCAAATTCAAGAGCAACCTGGGCAGTTGGATGGGGAACAGGAAATTAATTCCTTCTTTGACACCTATGTCTCTAACGCAGCCTGTAAATGATTCTTCTCCCAGATCCCCGCTTGCAAATGTTTCATCTCTCAAGCCCCTGCTTACACTTATCAAGGGTTCCAGAACTTGTCAGAGATTTGAGATGCATGGCTAGACTTAAAAAGGCCCTTGTAGTCATTAGCCTAGTAACCACCTATGAAGCTATGAGCCTATGAACATAAGAATGTCTGTCAAGTGAATAACTCACAAATCAAAGCTGTGGGCTGCTCTGGGCAGCAATTCAGAAATTGCATGAAGGACACAAGGAAAGCTAAAGAAGGATGGGTAAGTACGTCATTCTTTCACTGACAAAGAATAGAGGGCAAAGAAACAGCTTTGTTTAAAAAGGTAAATCTGATGAAGAGATCTGGAGATATATATATATATATATATATATATATATATATATATATATATATATATATATGGGGTATCTATTGGGGATCAGTGGAATAAAGATCTGGGAAGTTGGACTGGGGAAGGGGGCAAAGTTTCTGGTAATTCTGAATTTATTTTGCTAACTGGGTGAATAAACTGCTCTTAAACACTGGACCAGTTTCAGTCATGAACTGGGCCATATAGCAACGTAAACAGCTGAATACCATCAGAACTTTATTACAGAAGTTCATCTACAAAGATCGTGCTGAGTTCATTATGCTTGAAGTTTATGATTTCAATGTATGATATAATTTCTTGTTATTCTACAGTGAGTAATAAACTTTATCAGGCATGTTTTGCCTCCTAAGGTTTTAGCAGAATTTACTGAGTAATCTGCCTGATTTAGAGATGATTGGGCTCCTTACCTTTATAAAGCTAGCCAAGAAGGAACTACAGAACAAAACAGGGAACACATGGAACACCACACTTTAAGACGGGGGAAGGGATGATGTTGCAAAAAATTAAGGGAGAAGCAACAGACAAGATGCAAGACAGAGCAGTGGGTGGAAAATACAAATTGCTGACAGGGGAAAGAGGAAAGCAATATTTGAAAGGTACATCAGAGTTTTGTATGTGAGCTGAGGGTTACATGCAGGTGGAATACAATAAAAGCACAAGTGCTTCTAACTGTGGGATTTGACAAAGGGATTTATTTTATTTTATGTATTTACACTTTGTTGACTGGATTAGTCTCACTAGGCCTGTAGCCTCTTTTCAGGGGTGAGACGTGGTGGAGCTGGGGGGTGGATTAACAGTAAAAAGACTCAGTGACCTTGGAATATCCATGAAAATCTAAGAAATTATCCTGAAAATAGGTTGTTCTTGGGACATCCACTTATAGATGGCAAATGTCATAGATGAGTGCATGGCACAAAGGTGAGGCCCAGAAGAAGTGAGTGGCATGAGATACAAAATCAGAAGTCTGGTGGTAAGAACAGAGGTTAAAGCCCTGCCTCTGTTAAAGAGCTACAGCTACTTCCTGTAGCCCAGGATGTATGGTTTGATAACTTCCCTCTTCATTTGCCCACTGTGTGACTCTGAGCACGTTAGCTAACCAAACAATGTCCCCAGGTCATACCTGAAATGTTGCACTTGTGTTCAGTGGGATTACCTTATCAACAAATTAATTTAAAGAAAAAAGTGACTGACAGCCCTAAGGGCCAAAGTGGAATCCAAATCAATATCTACATTTACCATTTGCTGAGGACAACGGTCTGCCTCCCTCCTACTGATTCCAAATGTCCACCTATGAAATTTAAGAAACCTCACTTCAGGGAAGGGTCTGGTCCTTGCTAAAATTTCTTATTTCAGTTTGATAATCATATTCCTCAACGTCTTCCAGATCCATGTAAGTTTTCAGTGACATTCCAGTTATGTAGGACAACAGACCTCAGGCCCATACTGTCTGGGGCCAATTTTCCCTGGCTGCAAACCTTACAAAAACTAATAGGTAAGTCTCTATGTAACTCTCTGGTCCAAGAGTCTTCAGGTTGGTACTTATTATAGGGGCTCCCAAAATAGTCAACGGCTGAGTTATCAGGCTCAAAAGCTGCTGCTGGAGGCTGAGTAGGTGTTACTTAGTGTCTGCTCTCCTTTCATAAAGCTGGACCAAGTCTTGGTCAGTTGCCATACTTCTCTCCTGAAGCAATGTGCCAAATTTGATTAATGTCTCAAACACTTTCTGCATATTTCTACCAGAACTGAGTTTTCATAGTCAGTTTGCACAAGAACTGGTGTAACTACACAGCTAGAGACTTCACAGTAGTACAGCAGATCTCTTTTCATTTCCACTGACTGAGACAAATGAAAGTATCTCCTCCTACTCAGGCAGAGAGAAATCCAGATGACTTCTTCTTATACAGTTCTTCTCCATTCCCTCACAGGGATACCCTGCAGACTGTCATCTTTGCTCTTTCTGATAGATGTAACTATTTCTAGAGTCCTTACTGGATCCTCTTCAGACCAAAAGATCACAAATCTGCTGCACATCAGAGTCCTGACCTTCAAATATCCCTGTTTGCAGCTGCTCTCAATTAACTCTAACCTCCTTGCCTGCTTCTTGGACAGTATTATTACAGAGCTATCCTCTGACTACTTTTAAGCTATCACATTTAAAGGGACCAGCCACCATTAAACAACAGTATCTATTTCTATGTCTAGTTGTCAGATACTCTGTCAAATTGACATTTCTTTGATAGTGTGTTTGGGTGAGTAAAGAGATTAAGTGCATTCTTTTTTGAGTGCAGTATTCGATTAAATCATTAAGTTCAAATAGTTGTGTGTACAGTACGAGGGTTAGGGTGGGAATGTGTACAAGTGTTTGAGGGTTAGGGTTGGAATAATGGCTAGAAAAGTGGACAGGTTTAGGTGTGTGTTTGTGTGTGTGCGTGTGTGTGTGTGTGTGTGTGTGTGTGTGTGTGTGTGTGTGTGCGCGTGCGTGTGCGCGTGCGTGTGTGTGTGCATGTGTGTGTGTGTGTGTGTGTGTATGGGCACATGTAAGTATTTGTTGGTTAGGATTGCGGTTAAGGCTAGGTAAGGGTATTGATTCAGTGATGTGTGTGAGTTTGACTGTTTGTGGGTTAGGGCTAGGTAAGGGGATAGGTTCTGTGGAGTGTGTGAGTATGCATGGAATGATTTGATTCTTTGGAATGTCTACGTATTTTTGTCAAAGTTTGTCAAGTTTATGTGTGTGTGTGTGTATCTGTGGGTTAGGCCTACAGTAGATCTTGGTTAGGGGATACATTTTGTGCTAGGCTTGCTTGATGGTGCTTGTGTGTGTCGAATTGCCTTGTGTTGTGTAGTAGTGGTACTGTTAGGGAAAGGAGTTTACAGAAGGTAATATGTAGGGTTAGAAGATGCAGTGTCAGAGTTATAGTTACTATATTTAAGGTGGCCAGGAGAGCTTTAGGGTTAGTACAGATGTGTATGGTAAGGCCACATTGTGCTTTTTTTCATTTTATGATTGGATTTGAAAAAAATCAATCTTTTTTGTTTGCTTTTTTGAACATTTGCTATTTGATTATAGAATAACACGTATGGGGTTTCTTTGTGCAAATGGAAATGAGTAGTGTTTAAACAGGGTGAATACTTATAAGTACAAATATCGGACTGTGTGATCGTGAGTAATGCCGATTTGTGTATGGAGTTTATTAGGTGAGTTAGTGAACTTGTATTTTTAACTGTTTGGTTTGCATGGGTTTTATTTAGGGGTTTTATGCTGGTGTTGATGTTATTGTTGTGTTTGCTTTATAGTTTTACTTGGGCATCACTGCCGGTGGTTGAAAGTGTATGCTGGCAGTGATTAGTACAGTTAAGCAGATTTCTTCATTCTTTCTATAATTAAGCTGGGGGGGGTGTAAGAGGGGTTGTCCGCAGCAAGAAAGGACTAATTTTTTTGTTTGTTTGGTCTTGTTTTGCATTTGCTGTTTTTTTTTTTTTGAGGAGTTATGCATTCTGTGTAATGTACAGTCAAGTGATTTTCTTTGCTCTTCTGGTGTTCGATTATAACTGATATACTCATATCTTTATCTTTCTGTATCAGCACGTGTATGTGCGAGCATAAGTGTGTGTGTGTGTGTGTGTGTATGTGGGGGGGGGAAGTAGAAGTACACGCAAGCAACATGCGATTAAGGCAGTCAAGCTTTATGAAGGGCAGTATTTTGCAAGCTTTACAACCAAACTTACGAATCGGTGAATAACAATGCTGCATTTTAATGGCACTGAGAGTAAGATTATCATTATTGCACAGTGTACTGATATTGTTCAAATTGTAATGAAGTCATTTTGTGTCTTTAGTGGAGTTACATTGTACAGTTTACATTTGTCAGTATATTTTGTTTAATCCGCCCCCCAAAAAAAACTAACCGAAGCATCTACACATATGCACACTTACAAACACACACACGCATGCACACACACAAGCACACACACACACACACACACACACACACACACACACACACACACACACACACACACACACCCACACACGCACAAGCACACGCATCAATTAAAGCTACTTGTATGACTGTACACCTCAAATATCTGCTTGAGATTCAGTGAAATAATGACCCAGAAATGTTTTTCAGCTTACTGCTGTCAGAACCATACAATACCACCCATTGCAACTCAACTCTACCACCTCAACTTCCCATATCAATAATCAGACACAAAAAAAAATCAGGAATAGATTTTAAATATTTCTCTTGTATACCTAGAAAGTTTCCAAAACAGCAAGATTTATATTAGCAAGCATTTTTTGAAAGATATAAAGGGTGAAGTTCAAATGCCTGTCATTACTTAATGACCGCAATCTACAATTTTACCAGAAAGCCACAGATTTTACAAGGAACAGTACATATCAACATCTTTGTTCAAGAATTCTGGACAAAGACAAAAATAACAGTGGGCAAAGGCCCAAAAAGGAACAGATGTTAAATATTTCATGTGTTAATTAAGGAAATCCACTGGACAAAGTGACCTTTTTCAAGCATGAACCTGGATCACAGCTGGTTAAATGAATTGCTCAAAGTCAGACAACAGGTAAATGGAGGTGAAAGAACACAAACATAGGTTCATAAGTAGTTACTAGTCCTGAGGTCAAGAACACAATCAAAAAGCCTAGACCAAACTTTCAATTGTTGCAGAGCATTGTCTAAGTGAATTTATCAAGGCCACACAGTAGGCAAATGGATGTTGAGGGACTCCAACCATGTATCTCAGAAAAGTTTGTTAACAGCTCATAACCTTAACCCAGTGTGCTACTTGTCAGGCTTTTTGCTTTCCTTACAACAAACCCCAGCTAGCTGTTTCATCCATCTTCTATCCTAACACTTGTTTTCAACTGAACTACAAGTACTCAATTTGTTCACACCCAATCTCTACACTGCCCTCCAAGAACCTTTTCCATTAAATACTCCGATACAAACTGCATATATTTGTAAATATTGCAGATCAACATCAGAATCAAATGCATTCTTACAGGTTAATAGCACTTTCATCAGAACACAGCATTATTCTTCCTTCTTCTACTTTCGGTCCAACCACATGGGCACATTTTTCCTGCCCATAACAAAAAATTATTTTCAGGCCTATGTAGATGCTCTTCATGTGTCCCTGGATTCCCTTGATTCGGGGTCAGAAATTTGCTACATTCTTCCAGAACGTGATTTCTGATAAGCATTGTAGTCAACAAATTAGATCTGCAGACTGCCTTTACTTGAGGAAATGCATATTAACTCATACCCTCGGTTTATGTCAACTTTTTTAAAAGACAGTGCTACTAAAATCTAAAAATAACCCTGATCTGCAGCATTTGACCCTGATTACTTCTAGCTTTGTGTCTGTTTCCCAACATAAAAGGTTGTGACCCCATCCGCCTGTCTCAGCAGCAGTAGAATACTCAATCAGAGTATAATATAAAACAAGCCTATTTTCTGTAACTACATTAGGTTTTAAACTAGACCTCAGAAGGCCAACACCGCTGGCTTTATAAAATAGAATAGACATCAATATGGCCTAAAAACCTATTGGTACACATTTTAACAAACTAGGTAATCGGAAATTTGAAATCCTTTTCCTTTATAACAGTGGTACACAACCTTTTTTGGGGAGGGCCACTACACAAATTCTTAATGCATCTGGGGGCCACCTCAGAAAATAGTAAGTCGTTATGAGTTAACAATAGGTACAGGTGATTGGTATTTTTACTTAAGACAGCAGTCATAAAATTGCCTGTTTTCTACATCAACTTTTCATTTAACTTTATTCTGGCTTGCAGCCATAACTTATTACAAACTCTTGCAGAAAGTTACTACTGTTTACAGACTACAAGTTGTAAACAAGAAAGAATAGTTACTTCAGCGGCTAAAATTAGAGTTGTGCACAACTGCAGTCAATTAGGTAAGTAAGCATGTGCTGGAAAGTTTGCATGATTGGAGTAAGGCATAGTATTTTTTCACTTTTTTTTTAATTTTTTTAGTTACTCTCTGGGGGAACCCAGCCACTGGGGATGCACAAGCCAGTGCATTTCTTTGTGCTAGTCCCAAGCCCGGATAAATGGGGAGGGTTGCATCAGGAAGGGCATCCGGCATAAAACTTCACCAAATAATTCATGCGGACACCAGTAAATATTTCCATACCGGATCGGTCGAGGCCCGGGTTAACAACGACCACTACCAGTACTGCTAGCCAACAGGGTGGTGGCGGAAATTGGGCTACTGTTGGCCGAAGGAGGAGAAGAGGCGGAAGGCATGGTCGAAGGCAGGAAGAGAGGAGAAAGGCTAGGACTGTGGTAGTGAGGGTTGGAACTTTGAATATTGGCAGTATGACTGGTATAAGGAGAGAGCTAGCTGATATGATGGACAGAAGGAAGGTTGGTATATTGTGTGTACAAGAGACCAGATGGAAGGGGAGTAAGGCTAGGTGTATCGGAGGTGGGTTCAAATTGTTTTATCATGGTGTGGATGGGAGAGGAAATGGCATAGGAGTTATCCTGAAAGAACAGTATGCTAAGAGTGTTTTTTAGGTGAAAAAAGTGTCAGATAGACTGATGTTTATGAAGCTGGAAATTGATGGTATAATGATGAATGTTGTTAGTGCATATGCTCCACAAGTTGGGTGTGCAATGGATGAGAAAGAAAATTTTTGGAGTGAGTTGGATGAAGTGGTGATGACTGTACCCAAGGGTGAGAGAGTGGTGATTGGAGCAGATTTCAATGGGCATGTTGGTGAAGGGAACAGAGGGGATGAGGAAGTGATGGGTAGGTATGGTGTTAAACAAAGGAGTGCAGAAGGTCAGATGGTAGTGGATTTTGCGAAAAGGATGGACATGGCTGTGGTGAATACGTATTTTAACAAGAGGGAGGAGCATAGGGTGACATACAAGAGTGGAGGAAGATGCACACAGGTGGATTATATCTTATTTAGGAGGGCCAGTTTGACGGAGATTGGAGACTGTAAAGTGGTAACCAGGGAAAGTATAGTTAGGCAGCATAGGATGGTGGTTTGTAGGATGACGTTGGTGATCAAGAGGAAGAGGAGGAGTGTGAAGGCAGCACCAAGGATCAAATGGTGGAAATTGAAAAAGGGTAATTGTGAGGTGGAGTTCAGGGATGAGTTACGACAGGCACTGGGTGGCAGTGAAGAGTTATCAAATCGCTGGGTAACTACAGCAGAGCTAGTAAGGGAGATGGCTAGAAAGGTTCTTGGTATGACATCTGGACAGAGGAAGGACGACAAGGAGACATGGTGGTGGAATGAGGAAGTACAAGAGAGTATACAGAGAAAGAGGTTGGCAAACAAGAAGTGAGATTGTCAGAGAGATGAAGAAAGTAGACAGGAGTATAAGGAGATGAGGTGCATGGCAAAGAGAGAGGAGGTGAAAGCTAAGGATACGGCATATGAAGAGTTATATGAAAGGTTGGACACTAAGGAGGGAGAAAAGGACCTGTACCAAATGGCTAGACAGAGGGAATGAGCTAGTAAAGATGTGCAGCAGGTAAGGGTGATAAAAGATAATGAGGGAAACGTACT
The DNA here is from genome assembly GCF_019279795.1 of Protopterus annectens. Lineage (NCBI taxonomy): Eukaryota > Metazoa > Chordata > Ceratodontiformes > Protopteridae > Protopterus > Protopterus annectens. Next base: position 15,017,395 of record NC_056744.1, on the reverse strand, counting down.
CACAAGCGAGGAGAGTGTGTTGAGGAGATGGAAAGAGAACTTTGAGGGGTTGATGAATGAAGAGAATGTGAGGGAGAGAAGATTGGATGATGTGGGGATAGTGAATCATGAAGTACAATGGATTAGCAAGGAGTAAGTAAGGATAGCTATGAAGAGGATGAAGAATGGAAAGGCTGCTGGTCCAGATGACATACCTGTGGAAGCATGGAGGTGTTTAGGTGAAATGGCAGTGGAGTTTTTAACCGGATTGTTTAATGAAATCTTGGAAAGTGAGAGGATGCCTGAGGAATGGAGAAAAAGTGTTTTGGTACCAATTTTTAAGAATAAGGGTGATGTGCAGAGCTGTAGTAACTATAGAGGGATTAAATTGATCAGTCACAGCATGAAGTTATGGGAAAGAGTAGTGGAATCTAGGTTAAGAAGGGACGTGATGATTAGTGATCAGCAGTATGGTTTCATGCCGGGAAAGAGCACTACAGATGCGATGTTTGCTCTGAGACTGTTGATGGAGAAGTACAGAGAACGTCAGAAGGAGTTGCATTGTGTTTTTGTAGACTTAGAGAAAGCATATTACAGGGTGCCTAGAGAGGAGTTGTGGTATTGTATGAGGAAGTCGGGAGTGTCAGAGAGGTATGTAAGAGTGGTACAGGATATGTATGAGGGTAGTGTGATAGCGGTGAGGTCTGAAGTGGGAGTGATAGATGCATTTAAGGTGGAGGTGGGGTTACATCAAGGATCAGCTCTGAGCCCTTCCTTATTTGCAATGGGGGTGGACAGGTTGACAGACGAGATCAGACAGGAGTCCCCGTGGACTATGATGTTTGCAGATGACATTGTGATCTGTAGTGAGAGTAGGGAGCAGGTGGAAGAGACCCTGGAGAGATGGAGATATGCTCTAGAGAGAAGAGGAATGAAGGTCAGCAGGACTAAGACAGAATATATGTGTGTGAATGAGAGGGAGGATAGAGGAATGGTGAGGATGCAAGGAGTAGAGGTGATGAAGGTGGATGAGTTTAAATACTTGGGATCAATAGTTCAGAGTAATGGTGAGTGTGGAAGAGAGGTGAAGAAGAGAGTACAGGCAGGACGGAGTGGGTGGAGAAGAGTGTCAGGAGTGATTTGTGACAGACGAGTAACAGTAAGAGTGAAAGGGAAGGTCTACATGAGGGAAGTGAGACCAGCTATGTTATATGGGTTGGAAACAGTGGCATTGATAAAAAGGCAGGAGTTTGAGCTGGATGTGACAGAGTTAAAGATGTTAAGATTTGCACTGGGTGTGATGAGGGTGGGCAGGATTAGGAATAAGTATATTAGGGGGTCAGCTCCGGTTGGAAGGTTTGGAGACAAAGCCAGAGATACAAGATTACGTTGGTTTGGACATGTGCTGAGGAGGGATGCTGAGTATATTGGGAAAAAGATGCTAAGGATGAAGCTACCAGGTAACAGGAAAAGTGGAAGGCCTAAGATAAGGTTTATGGATGTGTTTAGAGAGGACATGCAGGTGGATGGTGTGACACAGCAAGATGCAGAGGACAGGAAGAAATGGAAACAGATGATCCGCTGTGGCGACCCCTAACGGGAACAGCCGAAAGAAGATGATGAGTTACTCTCTCAACCCCTAATGGGAACAGCCAAATGAAGATGATGAGTTACTCTCTGGGAGCCGGATGGCATTGCATTGCTGGCCAGATTTGGCCCCCGGGCCAGACGTTGTGCACCATTGCTTTATAAGGTGCAGCCTCTACATGCATTTTGTTAATAACATAAACAATGAAACTCAAAAGACTAGTATTAGTGGTTTATTATAATCCTCTTTAATTTACCAGAAAGTCAAACAGTTTAGGACGGGTCTATATCATATATTCGAAATTCCAAAATGTCGAACACCATATGTTCGAACTTGGAATTTTGAATATTGAAAACATCAAATGCTCAGAATAGTGAATTTTTTCCCAGGGAAAAAATTTGCTGTTCCGAGAAACATACACCCAACACAAGCACACCAAAATAAATAAACCACACACATACATTTAACAAAACCCAACCCTACACTAAACCACACATACATTACTAACTATCCACTTGCCTTAACCCACACCCTAACCCTAAGATCCGTAACTATCGCACACATACCCTACAAATCAATACACAAAGAAACTAATTAATACACACATACAGTTAATAAAACACAACCCTACACTACACCATACATACATTACTAACTATCCAATTACCTTAACCCGCACCCTAACCCTAAGGTCCGTAACTCTCACACCACAGTGGAAGAAATAGCAAAGCCATGGAACGGACCACAGAAATTTTGACCTAGGTAAGATTTTGATGTTTCGGGGCTTCGCTATTTTCACCATTCAATATTTTGGGTTCGATGTTTTCACATTCGGCGTTGTATCTCTTCGGAATTTTGATATAGACCCATTCAGGATGGTCAGCAAAATCAGAGATGTTCAACAAAACTGAGGACAGTAAACGTGGTACTGTTTTTTTTTTTTTTTTTTTTTTTTTTATTAAATAGATGGCATCACACAGCTTGTCTGCTTTTAGTCCATTTTGATTGTGATAAGCCAAGTTTCTCTCTCTCTCATTGGCTTTACATTTGAACCAGTGGAAAAAAAAAGAATTTTGAATTGCCATATATCAAAGAAGAGCAGACTAAAATTAAAAATGCAAAACTGGAGTTGAGAGGGACTTTTATTTGCATCGATAGAGCCGCCCAGCAAGCACTGGGCCTAGGCAGCCACCAAGGTTGTCATGGGCTGGATCTAGCCCAGCACATACCTACAATTCGTTTCAACTCAAACAAAACTCCACGCTTGTTATCTCTCTGTTTTTTAAACTGTACTGCACGTGATTCTTCACTAAATGATCTTTCAAACATCTGCTATTTTACAGGGAAAATCTGTGATGTACCTTTCTGGCTGTTGATGCAGTTTCATTTTTATTACAGTTTATTAAATCATTGTTTAACAATATGCACCTGTTGATAAATATATATGGACAAATCTGAGTAGACAATGACAGGTAAAGAATGTGAAATGCTGTAATTTTTGCATTGTTTTCATGCCGCGGAAAAAAGGTATGTGCTTTATCAAGCTATTTGAATTATAAATGGTTCATCTCCCAGGCCCCTGATTGTAAATATTTCATCTCCCAAATCCCTGCTTACACTTATCAGCGGTATGAGAACTTGTACGAGATTTGGGATGCATGGCCAGGCTTAAAAAGGCCCTTGTGGTTGTTAGCCTTGTAAATGCCTATGAACCTATATCATTTCACAATAATCTACTTTTCATGTCTTCAGTGTATTTTCCAAATGCTGTGTCTGTGCCACATATCTGACTGGGTCATAAAATGAGACCTGTGCTATTGATAAGAATATAGCCTCGACTGTTACTTTCTGCTGTGTCATACTCCAGTGGTTTTATGCAAAGCACTATCTGTCTTTTCCAAAGTATAAACATAACATTTCCATTTGAATACTCTGATTAGGAAAACAGTTCTTACTTGTGACATTTAGAATGAATAACAAACGTTAACACATACTTGTTACCGTTCCATATTTTATTTTACATAAAATTTGTTTAAAAGTGATATCCTTCAGATAGTACCTTCAAAGATGTAAGTACTGTAAAAAAAACGTATTTGCATTTATTTGTTAGATGTGACTTGATTATGCTTTGCATACTGTATCAACAGACGCATTATAAATTCATCAGAACAGCACTAGGTAAAACTAGTAGAAGGTTTTTGCTTACTTACTCAGAGTGCCGAAGTTGAATAAAATAATGAGCGTTACAACAGTGCTGGTATTTATCTATGAATAGTGTCATTTATCCTCTCATGCTTCATTCTAATGGGCAAAGGACACCAAAACTGGGGTACACCCAATGCTATGTATTGGTGAGGGGTCTGCTTTGCCAACTGCTGTTAGTGCACCAAGTCTGGTATGAAGAAACACCATCACAATCTTAAAAGATCAGAAATTAATTTTTTGACACCCATTTACAGATGTACCAGCTCTTATCCCTCCACTTAGTAAACTTAAGGTAACTCGAAAGATGGATTTTCAAGTTTCTGTTTTGCTGAACATCTCCGTGTTCGAAACTTCATATCAGTGAATGCACTGTGCATTCACTGATATGAACTCAAAGTACTGTACAGAGATCTGGGTGCAGTGCGAGTTGGGAAATCCATCCCTTTCCTCACTGTAGTGCGATCTCGGACTTGGAATATATAGCTAGCAGGGGGTGTGGGGGTGCCCCCACAGAGGGGGTCCAGAGGGGCTTGCCCCCATGCAAAAATGTGATGTCAGGTGTAGGTGTTGGATTTACCTGCACTCCTATATGGACATCACATGATCCATTCGATGATAATGTCAAATCTGCTTAATTTGTTCAACAGATTCAACATTGTGGTTGAATGTTTTTCGTTTCGCTATTCTTTGTAGGTGTTCTGAACAGGGTATATTTTGTTTCCCAACATTTTGATAGTAAATATATATATATATTTATTTAAAACATATTAATTTAAAATTTTCTCTACCAGCTCCTTATCCCTCCACTTAGTGAGCTTGAGGTAGAAAACCAGTCCTAAACTCCTAAACAAGATACGCGACCATTGCAGCACATTCAGTCAGATAAACACACACACACACACACACACACACACACACACACACACACACACACACACACACACACACACACACACACACTCGCGCGCACACACACACACACACACAAACATACACACACACATTCACACAAGCACACACATGCGCACACACACACGCACACACACATACCATTGCATACCATTGCAGTTCAGAGACTTGATAATTCACTTTTTGGCATGTTTTATGATATAGAAAGAAGGAGAAGACCACGATGAAGACTCACACTGACAAAGACAAGGCACACATAAGCTTCAATCATTTGGAAAACTCGAGATAAAACATTTTGGAATTCAAAGACTGCTAAAGTTATATCACTTCATTCATTTTCAGAAACCCAAATCTGGCAAGGAAAAGTACATAGCATTATAAAAATGCTGTTCACACTCTTGAGGTTCTTGGTATTTAATATTTCACTTACACATTCATAGTACTATAAGCATTTCACATTCAAATAATAAAAAACTACTTTGAGACATTAGGCTTTCTATAAGAAGTAGAGTTTTAATGATAAAGAGTTTGGTATTCACCTAAATGTGTTATGTATTTATTTATTAAAAAAAAAACAGTGTAAGAAACTTCTCTATGTGGAAGATTTTCAATCCATATATATCTAGTTAATCACTGTATATTAATCAGATCAGATAATAGTAGTAGAAATAGCAAACTTAAGCTCATCCTAAGTCAAATAAAAAAAAAAAAAAAATATATATATATATATATATATATATATATATATATATATATATTTATATATATATATATATATATATATATATAATTTGAAATATACAGAATTACTAAGTATTCAAAAGTAATCCAAGCAGGGTAGACAGTCTGTTTCCAGTCGAAAATCCTTTATTAAGTATACAGACAAGTGATCCAAGTAAAACAAAAATAACAGAATAATAGTTTCTTCACAAGCTTTCTAACTATATATATATACTTTTTATCAGGCAAGGGAGTGGTTTATTGTGCTATAAAACACATTGTATTGGTATACATGTTAAATTCACATCCCTTCCCCCATCAGTGTGGCATTCAAGCTGGTTCTGCCCTACTTAGTAGTTGCCATAATAATATAACCCTTATGTACTTTAAATGAAATGAATAATGATGGGGTACCTCTTATTTAACCAAAATATTAAGTCTGTTATTTTATCCAAGACTTTGCATTTCTTTAATGGGAAAGTTGAACTGGGCAGAAAAATTCTCTTTTCAGCAGTGCCCTGGAGAGAAAGCAAAAAAAGCACTAAAACGGTTTGGAGGGTGTCCTAATGGTTAAGGTGTTTGCCTTACAAACGCAAGGTGCAGGGTTTGAGTCTCACAAGGGATAACTGGCTAGGCTTAAAATGGCCTGCAAGGGCAGTTAGCTTTGTACTAATCTACAAACATAAAATTAACAAAAATATTGTTAATTTTACAATAACAAATCTGAAAGTGTTCAAATTAGAAACAAAAGTCGAAGAGTAAGCGACTTTACAATTTAACACAATTATATTTTCATGAACACTCTACTAACAATACGCAAAATTAATATTTAGTGTCATTATATTTTCAGGAACAATCATGCTGCATCAAGTTAAACTGAAGTAGTAACAGGGAAAAGAGGAGGCATTCAGAAAGTTCAAGTACTGAAGTGAAGTGGAAACTGAGAATAATGCAAGTTAGATGTAGAGATAGTAGGAAAGGAAACAAGAGAGGAGTGTTTATAAAATTGTCACAGTAGTTTTGAGAACTCCTCTGTAAAGAGAAGTGGTTGGATTTGTGAACAGTGTTACAGACTTTTAAGTAGAGCATAACAACATCATCATCATCATCTTCTTTTGGCTGTTCCCATTAAGGGTCACCACAGCGGATCATCTGTTTCCATTTCTTCCTGTCCTCTGCAGCTTGCTCTGTCACACCAACCACCTGCATGTCCTCTCTCACCACATCCATAAACCTTATCTTAGGCCTTCCTCTTTTCCTGTTACCTGGTAGCTTCATCCTTAGCATCTTTTTCCCAATATACTCAGCATCCCTCCTCAGCACATGTCCAAACCAAAGTAATCTTGCCGCTCTGGCTTTGTCTCCAAACCTTCCAACCTGGGCTGACCCTCTAATATACTTATTCCTAATCCTGTCCACCCCTGTCACACCCAGTGCAAATCTTAACATCTTTAACTCTGCCACATCCAGCTCAAACTCCTGCCTTTTTGTCAATGCCACTGTCTCCAACCCATATAACATAGCTGGTCTCACTACCCTCTTGTAGACTTTCCCTTTCACTCTTACTGGTACTTGTCTGTCACAAATCACTCCTGACACTCTTCTCCACCCACTCCATCCTGCCTGTACTCTCTTCTTCACCTCTCTTCCACACTCACCATTACTCTGAACTATTGATCCCAAGTATGTAAACTCATCCACCTTCGCCACCGCTACTCCTTGCATCCTCACCATTCCTCTATCCTCCCTCTCATTCACACACATATATCCTGTCTTAGTCCTGCTGATCTTCATTCCTCTTCTCTATAGAGCATATTTCCATCTCTCCAGGGTCTCCTCCACCTGTTCCCTACTCTCACTACAAATCACAATGTCATCTGCAAACATCATAGTCCACGGGGACTCCTGTCTGATCTCATCTGTCAACCTGTCCATCACCATCGCAAATAAGAAAGGGCTCAGAGCTGATCCTTGATGTAGTCCCACCTCCACCTTAAATGCATCCATCACTCCCACTGCAGACCTCACCGCTGTCACACTACTCTCGTACATATCCTGTACCACTCTTACATACTTCTCTGACACTCCCGATTTCCTCATACAATACTACAACTCCTCTCTAGGCACCCTGTCATATGCTTTCTCTAAGTCTACAAAATCACAATGCAACTCCTTCTGACCTTCTCTGTACTTCTCCATCAACACTCTCAGAGCAAACATCGCATCTGCAGTGCTCTTAACAACATGACTGAGAAATAAGTAAAGAGCTATCCTGGAGCAGAGAAGTAGTGCCAGAAGCAGGAGTTAAACAGGAAAGACTTTAGTCGTGTCTTGAGACCGTTAGTTTGCCAGAGGGTTGAAGGAATATTGTTCCAAAGTCTAGATGCATAGTTGGAATAAAGAGTATCTTCACTGGTATTGCTGGATTTTTGTATGGAGGCCATGCCTTTGTTTTTGAAATAGAGATGCCAACCAGGTAAGTGTCCTGGAATTAGGGTACTGATGGTAGGGCACTTATCAGGTTGATATGAGATTTTGTGAGCTGTTGGGAGATTATCAGGAGAAACAGGGGTAAGTTTTAGTTTGTGTAGGTATTTTTTAATAATGGAGATTGGGAATGTTTTGAAAGAAAAGGTGTTTGGGGAGTTGGCTTGCCTGAAAAAAAAGCTTTTAATTAATGCCAGAGCTGCATTGATGAAGTGGGTACTGAATCTGTTTGTAATAATTGTGTTAAGAGTCTGACGGGCTGCGGATGGTTGAGCAGGGATTCAGATGATTGTAAATGGAAGGCCTTGAAGGTTTTGGGGTTATTTAGCTGAGTGTCTTTGAGATTATTGCAATAGTAATTTTATTGGAGGTTGCATGAGATTTTATGAGGTTGTATAATAGTCTGTACGGTTAAGTTATGTGTGGTTCTGTTGGATTGTCAGGTTTCCACGCTTTATCTCTTTCCATCAGTATTAATGTAACACCCTGACCTCATATACAAAATGGGTAAAAGGGGGGTTGATGTCAATGCTGAAATCTTTGCCACATTAGCCTTTGGATATGAAAGATCAAGTTTAAATGCACAGAACGAACCTTTGTTTTGACACAAAGTGTTTAGATGCATCCTTTTGAATGCAAATGCTTTTCTGTCAAAAGAAAAGTTTATTTTGCAGCATTTTAAGAAATAAATAATTTTAAAAGTTGCTTCCATATGCATAACACTAAATTTAGAAAGCTGTATTTATGGCATTAATATTAATGGATGGGCAGGAGGCACTTACATCATTTTGGGTTCCAGTTTAAACTATGTTGGATTAGCACAGATACACAATTGTAAATTAGTTAGTTAACTGTCAAACTGTTAAATTAACAGTTTGGAAAATGAGTAACCACCATGCTAATCCAGTATAATTAAAGCTGAAACCCAATGTGATAAAAGTGCCTCATTACTATTAATGCCATAAATACAGCCCTGTACGTTTAGTCTTCTGCATTCAGAAGCATTTTTTAAAATATATTTATTTATAAAGTGAATTTACCTTTTGCTTTTATATAAAAAGTGTTTGAATGTATAAAAATACATGCACGCACTTTTTTTTTTTACAATAGCAAAAGGTTGTTTCACGTTTTCATATAGGTTAATACGTTCATAGGTGTGTACGAGGCTAATGACCAAAAGGGCCTTTTTAAGCCTAGCCATGTATCCCAAATCTCTAACAAGTTCTGGTGCCCTTGATGGCTGTAAGCAGGGGCTTGGAAGGTGAAACATTTACAAGCAGCCTGGGAAATGAACCATTTACAGGCAGCCTGTGTCCATTAGAGACATAGGTGCCAAACCAGGGATGAATTTCCTATTCCCCATCCAGTTGTCCAAGTTACACTTGAATTAACTTGGGGAGGAACACTGCTTCACATGGATGGGGAGCCTGTTCCAGAGAAGGGGTAGTCTCTGGGTTATACACCTGTCTTTTCAACAGGTCCTATTTATATCACAGGCAAGGTTTATGTCTTTAGAATGGGTAATTCTGGTGCTGTTTGTTTTGTGGGTATGCAGGAGGTCCATCAGACTGGAGTCTGACAATGCCCTGTATGCCAGGCGTAGATCTTGCCTCAACAGCCTGTAGGAGATAGAATACAGGGATAGGGCCTTGAGGCAGTCTGCAGAGGACATGTTATTTACACCCTGTATTCTTTTAGTGAGGAACCTCTGTGGATGTTCTAATTGTTGTATATGCCTGGTTAGTTACATACCAAAGGGGTCATTGTACTCAATGATAGGTCTGATGAATGCTGAATACAGTGGAATAATGACTTCTTTGGACTTAGATGCCATACCTTTGTTTATAAGTTGCACAACACAGAAGGATTTCCTCACTGCTGTAGACACGTGATGGTCAAAGGCTTAATTACTGCCTATTTGTGCCCTCAAGTCCCTGACTACTTGGTCAGCTCTTAGGAGTGTGTTGCCAATATGATAGTTACCAGGGATGGATGACTTCCATAAGGATACTATTATGCATTTATTGGCATTTAGTTTTAGTCCATGGCTTTGTCACCAGTTGTTTGTCTGTGTCAGCCCCTCCTGAAGAACATTTGTGTTAGTGTACGATTCAAAGACCACTCTAAATTTGCAATCATCTGCAAATGTAGTCAGCCAGAGGCCATTAACAATGGTCTTGAATTCAGAGAAGTAAATGCCAAAAAGGAGCGATCCCAGGACTGATCTCTGAGGGATTCTGCTTGTGACTAGCCTCTTTGTAGAGGCGGGCTTGCCAATTCTAACTTCCTGGGTCCTGTCTGTGAGCCAGGCCCAGCTGGCTATCTACCAGGTGACATAAGGGTTTGTACTTAACTTCATTTTTTTTTTTTAAACAATTTTATTAGAAGTGCTGCTGAAAATACAATCAACATATAAAGAATTAACCATTTTAAATTATGTGAAAAAAATGATCATATACAGTATGAAACAAATTTAACTATATACAAAATTGTTCACCACAACTCTTAAATATCAGCTGAAATGTACTTAACTTCTGAAGTTTGTCAACAATACCTAAGTGGGGGATTGTGTCAAATGCCTTGGCCATATAACCTTGCACTGTTGGTGTGCTCTCTGTGGCTTTAATCCATGTCAGTGACTGCACAGAGGTCAGTATCCTCTAGGATGAGCAGAGCTTGTAGGGAGTGGAGTTTCTTTTTTGGATTCCCAGGACTGAGCAGTAACACCTTTAGATTTTCTTGGTTTTGGTTTGCTATGTTGGAAGTACTTTCAGTTTGGCATTGCCTTAAAAAGGCACTATGGGGAGGACAATGGTTTAGCTAATATTCAAAAGCCTTAAAATGACACCAGAAATTAAGCAAATTATTAAAGTCAGTCATCTTCTGTTCATATTGTGGCATCATCTTTGAACAAGGTAAAATGCTGCTCAATGCTAGGCTCATACCAGCATGAGACACATATTCCGAGAGCTCTATGATGTCTCTCTTCATATAGTCTAGGGAGTTACGTCTCATTTCATTTACACCCACATAGACTATGACTGAGTCATACTTGTACTTGTGATCCAATGACCTGAGTGCATGTGTAATGTGGTGGATCCTAGCCCATAATAAGCAACTGACCGCAACTTTCTCCTTACTCAGCCTGGTGAGAGGGACATCAATCTCCAATGATCAGAATATTTGATTGTGTGGTGGTTTGTGTTATAGGCTTAGAAGTAGAGGCTCCATGAGGTTTGGCTATATGTGTTGATGCAGGAGTTGTTTTGAAAGAGTGCATTTGAGTTTGCTGATGGTGTTATGTGTGCTTCATCTAGGAGGTCTTTGGGGTTTAGGAAGGTTACATTTAAGTGCCTCCGCATATGTGGGACTATATGATCTTTAAGAGTGAGCCAGGAGGTCTTTGGGGTTTAGGAAGGTTACATTTAAGTGCCTCAGCATATGTGGGACTATATGATCTTTAAGAGTAAGCCAGGAGGTCTTTGGGGTTTAGGAAGGTTAAATTTAAGTGCCTCCGCATATGTGGGACTATATGATCTTTAAGCCTGAGCCCGGATGCGGGCACTACCTTCACTCTTTTCCTTCATTTTGAAAGGGGCTTATTTTTTAATGTTCAGACAGATATTGTTGAATAATTTTATGATAACATCTAGTGGGAGAGCTTTAGGCAGGTTCAGTTAATTAAGTTAAGTGTTGAATGAAGGCGTCTCTACAGAATTTGGGTATATTTCTGACTAAGGCTGGTGGGTAGTTTTGTAGTTTTTGTTGTGGTTGCAAACAGCATAAGTGGGGTGGTGATCATTTAAATTGTCTGATAGGATACAGCATTCAAAATTTCTGAGGGGTCAGAGGGCAGTATCAACTCCAGTTTAGATCCCTTACTGCTGGACTTTTTTTATTCTGGTAGGGATATTAATAAGCTACACAAAGCCATATAAGTTAGATATAGCTGAAAAGGAGGCTTGTTTATTGTTGGGATATTGAATGTTAAAGTCCCCTAGTATGATAATCTCTAGTAAGATTTTAGATAATATCCATATGTAAAAATGTTATTGCAAGGGGAATATATACAGTGAGGATACACAGTGTTTTACATTTGAACCTGAGGTGTCTATTATTAATTTGGAGTTAACAAAGGGGGTAGTTCATTACAATGGAGTGATAGTTGAAGGTTATTAGTGCAGATAATGGCAATGCTGTTTGTTTTTTTTCTGCCTGCTCTGAGAATGCTGTACATGATGGAAATATTTTCAATTCTTTAATTAGGTTTTAGCCAAACTTCTGACAATGAGTGTATCTGGGGAGTGGAGAGTTAGCTATAAAGGAACCTCAGTCATTTTATTGTAGATATTTTTAGGGATGATATGATTTCATTTGAACCCTGAGCTATAGATAACACTGTGTTTGGTTTGAATATTTCATGGACTGTTACTTGTTTGCTGAGTTGACCCTGAGTTTAGTGTTTATTGCTGCAAGTTACTAATAGTCAAAGTAAGGACTAGATTTGATAGGTGTGAAATATGGATTAGTTTACATTTTTAGTTTTGCATAGGACTGTTGTAATGATGGTTTATTTATTACATATACATGTTTGAAGAGGCACTGCAAGGGTTATTAAAATGTTAGGAGATAGTGGGGAAATGTTTATGAATAGTGTCTCTTCTCTCTGAAGAGAAAGGATTATCCTGTGCTTCTTATGTAAATACAGTACTTCAGTACCAATGCCATTCTCACTTGATATATTTAGGCCTTAACTTATATTGTTACTCCCTTAAGCCTACTTAAAACATAACTAACATAATAGGAATAGTACAACTATGACTGTCTACAACCAGTGATGTCATCTGTATAAGCCACAATAAAATCTTTCGCCTCACACAGGATGCAGACAACTAGTTTGTGGAAGGTACCTGGACATTTTTCATTCCTAAGGACATCTTTGGGAACTCAGGCAGCTTAAGTGACCGATGACACCTCCCCTCTCCACTATAGCTTGAGTGAAGAGTGCTGCCATAAATCTTAGTTAGGTTAGTAGTAATCAGGTTCCATTCTAAGGCCTAATCTGTCTTAGACATTGAGTAAGTACTACACTCTAAATAACTGTTCAGTTTTCCACAGGCCACATGGGGCTAGTTACTGCCATCATTTTTAGCTATCAGTATCAGTGGTGAAGCCCAGCTGCTGCTGGAGTCTTAGATCACCCCTAATTTCAACATCTTCTGTAGCTCCTCCTTCATGGTTTGTTAAATTGATCAGGTACCTTGCATACAGTGGCTTTACTGACCTTTGTATTACTTTGTCCATGTGATGCTTGGACATTTATCTTCTTGTTTCCTGTGAATGTTATGCATTTCCTGAACTTCAGTGTATTTCAGCTACTCTGGGAACACTAGGTCAGACACTGAGATCTTGAGTTGATCTTCAGTATGGAGATACTTCAGGGGTACCACTTCAGAATCTGCCTTATCTGAAACTGTAAAAATACTGAGCATGACATCATTTCTAACATGGTAGGGATTAACCATGCCAATCCGTCTCATCTTACCTACCCCCTCCCTCAGGAAGGCTCTTTCCTTCTCTTTCTCTCTGAATCTTCTCTATGTATTCTATCCACTCTCATATTAATTATCCTCTTATTACTACCACAATACCTTAACCACTATTTATTTTCTAAATTTTGGTATGTACTTCTATCTATTTTATAATTTTTTTAATCTTATCTTGTTTTACCCTCTGAACTGAAATATCATCTTTGACCTTTTTTAGGTGTAAAATAAAGTAATTTGTACTTTTGCCTATTTTATTCTGTACCAAATATGTTAATGTTATATATTTTTTTTTGTAATGTTTGTTTTTTGTATCTAATGGAAATTTTCTCCCCAGGCCTCTGGTGAAAACGGGCTTCTGTCCAGTTGGACTTTCCCGGTAATCAAATGTCAAATAAATAAATAAATAATAAATATAGTACAGTCTGCATTTCTGCTTCCTTCCTAGTATTTCTGCTATTTAAAAAATCACCACTTTTTCTTACAGTGGTAAAAGGTTCCTCCCTTGCAACCTGCAAAATCTCTTTTTGAACACAATATAAACCATTACCTGATGTTAGGCTTTGAACTTCCAAGATCCCCCAACCTCACATCACATGGTACTTTTTATTGTATTTGGGGTACTGCCCCTCCCCTTCTTGGATATTCTACTCTTGGTACAGTAACTCATTGTCCTATTAAGCTGGTTTCTTCTGTCCTTGAGCATATGGACATCCTTTTCCAGCTCTCTCAGATCACATAGACAGGGCCTGAAAGCTGTGCTTGACCTGGGTTACTTTTTTTTTTTTTACCTTTCCCAATTCTCCATCCAAAGGAAGTTCAGCATAAGCCTGTCCTTGAGAATTGGATTTTGGGTTATTGCTGTATTGCTGCACCATCTTCCAACCCCCACAATAGCAACATTTCCAACCTCTATTTCCCCCTATGTAACTATCTCCCTGCATAACTGCATGTATTTGCACATACCAAGGATAACTTGTGGTCAGTCATTGCATACTAAGACATCTGCAGGGGTATCAGTGTTATGCTTTTCTTTCTCTTACTATCGTCCCTAATGAAAAAGACTGTAGCCAATGGTACCTTAAAGGGTGTACCTCTCATTCACATAACTGTTGTAGATGGTCTTGGCAAGAGATGCTCTTCCTAGCAGCTGAAAGCTTTGCAATGACTATGCTTGCTGCTAATTATTTTTAGCAATGGTTTTCTTACCCCAAATAGGACAGGATGCAGATATCAACAAGAAGATGGTTAGTCTGCCTCTAGAAGATGCATCCCCATAATAAAAATGACTTTCTTAGAACCTTGCAGGCTAAGTTTTATCTTTTTATTCCAGGATCTTCAGAGGTAAGGTGTATAAAACAGTGGTGTGACTAGTACTACTGTATGGTACAGAAACCTGGGCAGTAAAGACAGAGCAGATGAGAAAGCTAAGGTGATGGAAATGAAGTGCCTGAGAAGGGTGGTATGATGGGCACGGTAGAACAGACGAAGAAATGAGGGCATAAGAACAGAAGCCAAGGTAGCTCCAATTGCAGAAAAGATTAAAGAGAACAGATTACGGTGGTCTGAGCACATGTGCAGAAAAGCAGAAGACAATCTGGTGAAGTAGATTTGGAACAGACAGGAAGAAGGTAAAAGGAAACAAGAGCATCCAGCGAAGAGGTGGATGGACTGTGTGAAAGAAGATCTACGACAGTGAGGTATGAGTGCTGAAGGCAGGAGTGTGGCACTGAATCAAGAGAGATGGCAACAGTTAACATGACACCCTGACCCCATGTAGAAAATGGGAAAAAGGGGGCTGATGATGATGATCTTAACTAGCCTTTGAACTGAGACATTCTGAAAGCTAGTGTGCTCATACTTGTTCCCTATAGATAGTCATCAGTTTGTGTTTGCCTGCTACTTGTTCCTTGTGTGCTCATACTTGTTCCCTATAGATAGTCATCGGTTTGTGTTTGCCTGCTACTTGTTCCTAGTGTGCTCATACTTGTTCCCTATAGATAGTCATCGGTTTGTGTTTGCCTGCTACTTGTTCCTAGTGTGCTCATACTTGTTCCCTATAGATAGTCATCGGTTTGTGTTTGCCTGCTACTTGTTCCTTGTGTGCTCATACTTGTTCCCGATAGATAGTCATCGGTTTGTGTTTGCCTGCTACTTGTTCCTAGTGTGCTCATACTTGTTCCCTATAGATAGTCATCGGTTTGTGTTTGCCTGCTACTTGTTCCTTGTGTGCTCATACTTGTTCCCGATAGATAGTCATCGGTTTGTGTTTGCCTGCTACTTGTTCCTTCAGGACAGCTGTAACCTGCTCCAAAGTATCAGTCAGTAATTACTACCTTGGGTGCAACAATTACGTACATTCAGTCACCAGTTAGATCTTTAGATTCTGTGAAGCTATTGGAAGAAATGCCCAATTTATTGCTAACTCTTGCATAAATTCCATTGTGTTTACCATGGCTTGTTCATATTAATATACATTCTTATAGGAAATTCAGCATGATTGTCCCCTGCCTTTTTTTTAAACATCTTTATTAAATTATCACTTGTGACACAGGCACATTTACATTTAAATAAAAGTAATCAAACTTTATTAACAAGTTACAATTAACAAACATTATGTCTCACATATATTTCTATATATCATATAACCTAAGCAACATTACATAAATTATTCAATTCCTACCCCATTTTTTTTAAACAAGAAACATCTTTATTAAACCATCACTTATGAAATAAGTAATCATATGTTTATATAAATGAAAAAAAATACCAACACAATCCTAGTTGCAAGCATTTTACATCACAGACCATATCGACACACTCCCAGTTGCAAACATTATACATCACTTATAATCTACCTAGTCATATTCAGTCAAACATTACTCAGCTGTCTAATTCCTCCCCTGTATGTATTGTTCCCACAATTACCATGTTTTTCCTATGTAGTTTGCTCCTACCTTTTTCTAAAGATCTCAGTTCCAGTTGCTTTATCTTTGTTACTATATTCACTACTTCTAATATTGTTAGTTCAGATTTTGATTTCCATTTTCTAGTAATTGTTTTTTTGGCAGCCACCATAATTAGAAACAGCAAGAACTTACCATGTCTAGGCAATTCCACTTCTGTATCATAGCTCAGAAAAATCATCTCCCTTGTCACACCAATCTGCTCACCCAGCATCTCCGACAGTGCATCCTGCAGGGAATCCTTAAAGTTCTCCAACTCACTGCAGTCTCAGAAAATATGTTCCCAATTATCTCTTTCTTCCTCATTACACCTTAAACATTTGCTACCTACTTGAGGAAAAATTCTCTGGAGTCTACTCTGGGTATCAAAACATCCATGTAAACATTTCCAACTAAAAATCCTAAATCTTCTAGATTTTGTTGCATATTTGAGAGACATACATATATCCTCCCATTGTTTCTTTATGAATTTCTTATCCAGTATCTCTTCCCAATCCTTTCTAACTTCCTCTGATTGATTCTTATAATTATCAACAATATGTTATATGCTGTACTAATTATTCCTTTTTTAATGGCAGCTTCTGTTCTAGATTCTACTAAAAACTCTACCAATGCTGGTCTTTCATTTAGGACCCCCTCTATTTCTTTCTCTTTGCCTATACTCTATCAGTCCTTGATAGGGAAGGCAATCTCTAACCTGTAATCCAAATAAATTCATATTATCTTCCCATTGTATCATCTTTCCCTCTCTATTTACTTGCTCCCAATACCTTGGTTCCTTTGCCAGTTGTCTCCAATAAATTCCAGTTCCCTCTTGCCTGTTGTCTATATCCCTAATTATAGTCATCTCTATCAGCAGAATCTCATTTCTCCATTCCCATGTTGGCTTAGCTCTTAGAATACTTTCTGTTATTTTATGGATATAATATTCTGTATGATTATTGTTATTCTCCTTAAAGGCCTGCATCCAAAATCCCAGTCTCTCCTTGTTCCTTGAGCTTCCCCCCTGTTAAATACCATCTCTTTCCACTTTTAATTATAGATTTCTGCTTGTGCTATGTATGGGAGCCTTAACTGTGTTGCTGTGAAATACCCCTTTTAACTCAGGTAATCCCAATCTGCCCTCTTCTCTTGGAAGAATCAACATATCCCACTTGACTCTTTCTTGCTGTCTTCCCCTTCAGCTTTTTATTAATTGCTATCCACAGCTTCTCCTCTGGTTGATAAAAATATGCCTGACCTGTGTATAAGACTAAAGGGACTAAAAACATTTGACTGCTTCTATCTTACTATCAGTATCCATATAACAGAGCTTCCATTTTCTCAGTTTTTGTATTATCTTTTGTTTAGTCTCTTCCCACATATCCTTAGCTGCCACACCAGAATCATTTTTAATCCATACTCCTAAATACTTTATTTTATCATGTCCCCATAAATAAGGATATTGATGAACCAATTCATCTGTGAGTACATAATTTACTGCTATTGCCTTTGTTTTAGCTTCATTTATTTTGTATCCTGGAAAGATTTGAAACTGTCTCAAATGTTCCACAACACTGTAATGTCTCTGGTTTTGTCAGGTATAAAATATTATCATCTGCAAATAGAGCCAGATTTTCTTGACTACCATACCAATTATATCCTTGAATTTCTGAGTCCCTTATTTTCTTTGCTAATGGTTCTAAATATAATGCAAATAACAAAGTGGAAAGAGGACACATATGCCTGTTTCTTCTGCTCCAGTAGAAATTATCAGAAAGGACCCCACCTACTTTAATTTTCTCCTCCAATACCTCATATATCCTCTTAATCAACCTTAACATTTTTTCAGGAAATGCAAATGTTTCCATTGTTGTGCTCATAAAGTCTCAATACTCTGCCAAATGCTTTTTCTCTATCAAGACCCACCAACAAAAATGGTATTGTCTTGGTTTCTGCTTCCCTCTGGATCACCAATGTTCTGTTAATGTTGTCAAATGTTTGTGTCACCTCCACAAAACCACACTGATCCATATCTTTCAATTCTGGCATTACTTTTGTCATTATTTTAGCCATTATAGAGATGGACATTTTATACACATGGTTTAGTATTGAAATGAGCCTGTATGAAACTGTGTGCAGTGGATCTTTACCCTCTTTAGGTATTACAGCTACTGCTGCTTTCTTCCAGGATGGTGGTACTTCTCCTGCTCTTAAAATACTGTTAAACAAAACCTTCCAGATCTTTATCAGTTTTTTCCCTCCTAACTTCCAAAGTTCCACAGGAATACATACCATCTATTCCTGGGGACTTTCCTGTAGATTGGTTATACATCACAATTCTTATCTCATCTCCTCCTATCCTGACTGTTATAGAAATCTTAAGATACCAGCATTACTTTATTCTTCCCTGAGCAGCTTGTGTGAACAATCTTTTATGTGAATGCCAGTGACTGAAAACATGAATAAAAAGCTGCATGGAATGTCTGGCTAAAAGGGCATCAGCCAAGATAAGACAGTGCTTAGGAATAATTCCTCTCTTTATCAAGGTATAATTATTATTATAAATAAATATTTATACTGAAAATAATTCCTCTAATAATCAAATGTCAGACAACAGATGCAAACTAGCTATAAGACTTTGCAGTGTTTTTTAGAATTGTCAGCTCATCCTGCTATTAGGATAAAGATAGAGTGGAAAGGTCACAACAACCTGAAACAAGGGTCACACACTGACACACACTGATGTATTGTAACAGCAGGAATGGCTCCTCTATTAGAAGTTGTATAAAACATGCATTAATCAGTACTTTTCTATTTATATCAAACATTCCTAAACTATATGTGTAAAGAATGCAAATAATGTAAAATACATGATTTGTAAAATGTACATATATGCCATTAATATCAAAGAATCAGGAAATGTATATTGTTATATTTCACACATTATCCACAGAATGAATGGCAGGAGCAGATGTTGTACCTTGCATATACATGCTGCAAAGCTGCAGACTTTATATGAAGTTTTTATTAAGTTTTTGTATTGTACTACTTTATAAGTTGCAAACTTTCATTAGTTCTGAATTATACAACAGTAATAATGTAAATATGAACTGCAGCTGTAACAATAATAAGTATTTTTCATTAGAAATGTTGTGATAGACAATTAAGCAGTAAGAACATATGATGATAAAAGCAAGCTGAAGAAAGGAATGCTGACTCTACTTGTCACTAAAAAAAGGGAAGAAACCTGTTATAGCAGCAACTTTTAAAATAGTCTGCTCACAAGCAATTTTAAATAGATGTATAACCTGATTTGGACACAATGTATGTCTAAAGAGGCAGGGCTGTATCGTTCAAGATTGTATAAAAACCCTGTCCTCATCTGTAATCTCTGTCAGTCAGTAAACCAAACTAGCTAGTCAAGGAATAATAAAAACTGAACTGAGCCTGGGATGCCTTGCTTTGCTAATCATTTATTCCTCTTCTTGTTATTCTAACTGCCTGTATTTTTTTCCTCATAGGTGCAGTGCTTGTAGATACGTTTACACTAACCATTAGTAATTGAGCCTCATCTACCTCTAACATTGGCATATTTAAATATTCCATAAACATTTCCATTTGTTCTTTCCTTGATTTCCATATATATCTGTTTTATACAAGGCCGGATTCACGAAGGCTTGCACGGAGTCTAAGAGTAGTGTAAGACTCCATGCAGCCTTCGCGATCCAGGAACAGCCCAAAGTCCGTGTAAGAGACAAGCTAAAACGGCTCTTACACGGAGTGGGCTTGGATAGGCTAATCACCTCACTTGCAGCCGAATAGCATGCAAATGAGGATGATTAGCGATCCAGGAAGCCCCGAACAGCCCGTGTAAGAGCCATTTTAGCTGCAGAAATGTACTCAGTTGACAACTGAGTACGTTTCTGCAAAAACTGCAATGGAGCCATGTCAGCTCCAAATAAATGGTGCATATGTGTCAGGCAGCATGCCAATGGCCAAATATGTGGCCATTGGCAAAGTAACCTGATGCAAATATATTAAAAATATAATTTTTTTTTTCGGCGATTGCCGATGTTTAAACCCAGCGCAGCCCAGCGCAAACGGGCTACGCTATATAAAACATAAAAACGAAGGTTTTAAACCTACAAATGTAGGTTTTATGCAATACATGGAATGTCAATGCAGGGACCAGCAGATCAAAACCAACATGGCCACCGAGTAGTGGTTGCTAAGGGGGGAAGCTGAATCTAAGACATGTAACTAAGCATTAGTAGGCAATCTGATGCAAATCAGTGTAAGGATACTGAATTCCACTGTCACATAGCAAATGAGCACAGTCTGAGTAGTGTAAGAGTTACAGAAGGGGGAGGAATAGAGAAGAAGATAGGTGACATCACAGGGGGGAATGGTAGAAAGAAATGCAGTTCATTGGAGGTCAGAGTTACATGACAGATGTCAGACAGATATCATGGAAAGAGGTGTGCCACTAACTAAGCATGAGAAAGTCAAGAAATGGAAGGTGTACACTGTTGCCTACACCAAAGTTTCTTGCTGGATGTGTATGCGCACGTGTGCGCGCCATGAAGCGCGAGTAAGGCAGTGTGCGCGCGTGTAAGGCAGACTGAGCATGTGGGAGCGTGTTGGGAGATGTTTAACACTGTTTGCGCGGGCGTGCACACGTTTTAATCTGAATAAACAGATTCTGAACCGTGTAAGCATGTGCACGCGCATGTAAGCCACTGTGTGCGTGTTTCTGCTGGTTTACACACGGCTCCACCCTGAGGAAACAGAAAGGAAAAAGGAAGCAACAGATTTAGTAGGAAGCTAGCAGGGAATACTGCTGGAGCTAGCAGGTGAAAACAATTAGATGCAGGCAATTACACAGGCAGAATAGTAGCTCAGCCCAGCACTTAAAACTCTGCAAACAGCAGTGCAGGATGTTTCTCTCAAGAGACACTGCAAGACAGGAGTTAATTTATCAGAAGTGAAAACTGAAAAAGCTGAACTCAGAGCAGAAATGTTAGGGGCTGCCATAGCTGTCATAATGAGACATAGGTGACTTGCTGAGGGTGGTGACAATGCAGATGGTGCCAGACAACCCACAGTGAGGAGACGGAGAAGAGTGTACAGGCCCAGGGTCACCTACCACGGGTTACATGAGCTGGAGATAGTAGAGCTATAGAGTGGACAGAGACCTCCTGCAGCAAATAGTGGAGCTGTGCAGGCCACGCCTCACACACAGAACCAACAGAGGGGAACCCATCCCAGTGGAAACTAAGGTATGTGTTGGCCTAAGAATACTAGCAACAGGTACCTTCCAGAGACCAACTGGTGATATGATGGGGATATCACAGGCATCAGCCTCCAGGGTACTGCACCAGTTCCTGGATGCCATGTTAGCACATGTCGGTGATCATGTATATTTCCCCAATGCCCGTGAGGTATTGGCCAGCAATATGCGTCTCTTCCAGCAAATAGCGGAATACCCTGAGGTAGTGGGTGCAATAGACTGCACGCACATATGCATCAAAGCACCAGCCGGTGAGCGGGGTAGGGCATACATCAACCGCAAGGGCTTCCCCTCCATCAACTGCCAGGTCGTGTGTGATGCCCAGGGCACAATAATGAATGTGTGTGCTGGCTGTCCTGGGAGCTACCATGATTCCCACATCTGGCATTTGACGCAGCTGTACCAGACATTTGCCAATGGGGACATCCCGCATGGACACCTAGTGGGGGATGCAGGTTATGCACTGGAGCCATGGCTGATGACACCCATCAGAAACACACACACACCTGAACAGGAACACCATAATGAGGCACACGCACAAACACGTAATGTAATAGAGCGTGTGTTTGGGCTGCTCAAGTCACGGTTCCGGTGTCTGGACACATCTGGTGGAGCCTTGCAGTACACACCAACTACATGTACCCAAATTGTCATGGTATGTGCTATGCTACATAATATGATCTTGTGAAAAGAGCTGCAGCAGGACCAGCATAGGGCCGGGCCAAACAGCCCCCCACCATTGCCAAGGCCATCACAGGCAGAGCGTGACTCGGAGGAGGAACAACCTGAGCCTGCCCCAGTAGGCGGAAGGAGGCGTGCCCAGTATGCCCTGGCCTTGGCAAAGAGGCAACGCATAGCACATACACTGGCTCAGTAGGAACTCTGGGAATGATACCCCTCTCTGACTCACTCATATAGTAACAGGGATGCCTAACATGACACAACCTGCTCTCAAACATGTACAGGGAAGTGTAATATGCATCCGACAGAGGCAGCCCTGCAGCACCACCTGAGGCATGAATGCTATGTGTTAAGTAATGTAACACCATGTACTATATGCACACCTGAGGACCCTGACTAACATCCTACCCTCACCAAGCATCATGCCACAACATGACAATGAGATGATCAAGTGCAATAATTGACTGAAGTATTGCAGTTAGTCAAAGGGGATCCAATGTGTGCCAGTCTGGGATGACATACTGAGCATGACATGATGCACCATCTGCTAGGACTGGCATGCACCTATCAGTGCAGGCCATATGGATACTGGCAAAGGCTGTTGTTACCCACAGTGTGCCCTGAATAGGTAAGGCTCAAAACACAAACCTATCTCCATAGGTATCAGAAGGGATAAGAATAAGATAAGGGATAAGTCGAAACAGCAAGATGCAAGCAGTCTAAACTCACCCAGTATGGAGAATGTTGATATCTGCGCTGTAACAGAAAACTGAGCCAAGGCTCACAACAGCACCCTAACACTACCAGGTTACACCTCATACTGTGCTGTACAGCCTCAAAACATGGAACAAGCTACAAAAGGAGGGTGACTAGCAAGAGTTGTCAAGGATAACCACACCCCCATGTTGGTACCACAACAAAAAGCAGCATGGACTAGCCATGGTCAAGTAACAGTGGCTAAAACTGCCCCCAGTTTATAGCCTGCTACAGACTACTGTCCCAACACCAGGAACTGCACCTGGCCTATGCTGGAATACATGAATATATCAAGTCCTCCAAACCACATTATATTGGGTGACTGAAAATACCCAGACATAGACTGGGAGCATTATACTAGCTCCAACAGTGTAGGACAAAAATTCATAGAATCCATAAACCAAAAGGCCCAGGAACAACGTACCACTCCCACAAGAGGGGTAAGCATACTGGATGTGATAATCAGCAACATGGGTACTGGATGGCAAGATGAGAAGTGTATTGCTCACTGGTAAGACCAGACCATAGAGTAATCACACTGGATATATACATCCTGACCACAGTCCCTGGCCAGAAAACCACAGTGGAAAACATGTGTAAAGCAATATTTGCACTCCTCCAAACTGATGTGGAATCCATTAAAGGTCCTGTGCAGGTGCAAAATATGGGCCACACCTCAGAACCTGTAATACAGCCATTCCATGAACACTGCCAGGAATGCTTGGATTATGCAATCCTAAATTAAAACAAGACACAATGCCATACACAGGAATCTGGCATGGTGGACACCAGCCATAACCAAACCATGCAAGAGAATGAGGAAGCTACTACATGATAGAGCAAACATAAACAATGAAGTAATCACTGATCAGTAGTATGGCAATAAAATCTGTCAACACATACAATCCACTAAGGCCAGCCACAACAAGTTGAATCTGTGAATCCTGAGGCAATGTTACACCTGCCCCAAGTACACAGACAACCCCCAACTCCACCCAAGAAATACAAATATATGTGAGAGATGCAACCATCTATCCAAACTGGAGGCTGAGCTCCCTCAACTCAGTACTCCCAAAACTAGTCAGGAGGAGAAGGTGACCACACACACCACAAACACAGTCCCACATAGACCTATCACAACTGCAAACCAAACACATAAACATTCCCGGAGGCACAAATTACAAACACAGCACACCAACAGAGGCCTCTAAAGCAGACACCCAATCAAACAACCTCCAAACATAGCACATGCAACACATAGTACACAAAGCTGGTGTGCCAAACAGTCACAGGCCAGAAGGAGAAACAACATGCCTGATACAGTTGTAATAGGTGACTCCATAGTCAGACACACTGCTGTCCCGCACACCAGACTGAATAAGGGAAAGGGTACAGTAAGCTGCCTGTAGGCTGCCACAATACGCCACATAACACAACTATGCAGGTCACTCCAAAGCAAGTAGAAATATGATGCAGTCATAGTCCATGCTGGTGTGAATGACCTGAGATGTACCTCCCTAGACTACATGAAAAGAGACATAGATGAGCTCTCTGATTATGTAGTCCAGGCCGGTATGACACTCACCGTTTGCAGCATCCTACCCTTACCAAGGATAATGCCACAGTACAAACACGGAATGATCAGTCATAGCAAGTGGCACACTTACTGGTGTCATTCCAAGGGGATCCAATGTCTGTCTGCTTGGGATGTCATGCTTGACAAGCCACGCAGCTGTTCTTGGGATGGCTTGCACCTGTTACCCCTGGGTGTCTGAATATTGGATAAGCCTTTGCCACCTCCATAGAGCCTTTTGTAGGCAAGGCTGAAAAGACTGACCCACCACCCTAGAAAACATAAGTGGAAAGAAACATAAGGGAAATGCTGACCAATGCCAGATGTGTAAACCCCAATATGCATGCTCCCAAGGCCATCCCCATTATGGAGAACATCAATGTCTGTGCAGTGACAGAAACCTGCTGCAAGCCTCCTGACAGCACACCAGCACTACCAGGTTATACCACGTATCATGTGTCATGGCCCCAAAACCTGGAACAAAACATAAAAGGAGGGTGAGTATCCATAGTCAGCATAGACACCCATACGTCCAGGTAACTGACAATGCACAAGGCATTGGAGTCCACCCATGTGCAACTAACTGTAGGCAAGACTGATGTACAGTCTGTAGCATGCTACAGACCACACTCTCACACACAGGAACCCCACCCAGCCATCCTGAAGACACTGGACAGTATGAATGTCCCACCAAATACCAAACAAGGTACCACAAATTACCACATAGGTGGTAAACCATTATGTATGGAAGGAGTAACCAGGGACCTAGGGACACAAGTGGACAGTAACCTGTTATGTGACACCCACAATGCCAATGTGGCTAGGAAGACTGTCTACATTTGACACCGTATCAGGAAAGGATTCACATCTACGTCAACAGAGGTCATTGTGCCCCTATACTGTTCTCTAATCACACCCATAATCTAGTACAATGCCTCATATGGGATGTACCTTACCTGACACCTGCAGCAGTTAGAAAGACCTCAAAGGTACCTCACCAAGAGGATAAAGGGTCTCAAATTTATGTCATATGCTGCCTGGCTGTAGACACCCCAGCTGAATGCAGTCACATACTGCCTACACAGAGGCATTGCATGCCTGTTGTAGAAGGCCATGCCCAACACAGGAGTAATGGACATGCTCCACCCCAGAAAACTCAAATCCATCAGAGCTGTGAGAGAGAGATGTCAACCTCAACAAATAATGAAATAGGGTGTGCTGGTGGGACAGATACATAATCCAGAGGCTCCCCACACCCTGGACCAGAATCCCACTCCATGTTAGGCAGAGCCCCTCACTGACACTCTTCAACAGGAATCTTGCCAAGTGGATGGATGTTTGTAGAGTTGCACTGGGGGTCTTCACTGTGTCATGTCCAGACAGAGGCACAGCAAAGCAAATCATAAATGGCCATAATATTCACATAGCAAGGGGTGGCAAAAGCCACACACACTCTGGCTAGGCTAACAAATGCCCTAGGGTGGATAGCCTAGTATGAACCTATGAAGATACAAATTGTACAGGACACTAAGGATAATCCCAAGGCTTTCACAACTGATGGTAGAAACCATGTTGGGAATTCACAGATATGCCCTGAATCACACAAATATCACAAACACACACACATATTGCCAACATACATCCTGACAGGTGCAGTGCAAACCCCCCCCCCTGAATGCAGAATATCTATCCCAGCAGACTGCTGGCCCCCTGACATTGCAGATGCTGAGGTAACAGCCAACATCTACAAAGCAAAACACACAGCAGCAATGGTATGAGATGGTGTCCTGGGCTTAGTGCAACATGGACTCCAGGATGAATGGAATGCCAAACTATATTTATATATACACTACTGCTCAATGTCAGCCTTACCACAGAATATGTACCCAAAGAGCAGTGTACAACAACAGTGGTCCTTCTCAACAAAGATGTTGCCTGAATGGATACTGAAAACTACTACCCCAGAATCCTGAGAAGCTCGGTCTGCACAGCTATGGAAAGGATCAGCATGTACCACAGACATAAAGATATTGGGGACCTACTGACACCAGACCCTACCCAGTGTGGCTTTCTTAAGTGCAGATCCTGCCTCTAAACATGTTTGACTCAATTGAAACAGTCATTAAGGTCATTGATGAGGGCAATGTGGTCCACACAGCGTAGCTGGACCTTGCAAAGGCTTCTATACAATACCCTACGTGTTCATTATAGATAAGCTCACCAGCTTAAATATAAACCCCCATGTCAGTAGAGGGGTTGCAAACCAGACCAAGGACAGAACAGACATGGTTAGACATGCTGCAGCCATGTCAGACTACAAACCAGATATAACTGGTATCCCACAAGGCTTGGTCCTGGGATCTCCCTCGTCTGGTATATATGTCCCATAGGTATGGGCAAACATGGAAGGACTGTGTACGAACATGTTTGCAGAGGACTACAAACTGCTCACCACATATGATCTACCAGCTGACACAAGCATCCCACAAAAGGGCCACATAGAAACAGACAACTGGTGCCATAGCCATGTCAGCAAGCTAATTGCAGAAACGTGTATAGTCAACCCCCGTGGATATACAGTAAGTGCCCACCAATTACCACATAGGTGTTAACCCATTATGTAGTTAACATGTAATGAGAGACCTGGGGATACAAGGTGATATATATCCTGCATTGGACAAACATGTGCTCTAGTGTTTACAGAAACATACCATATACCCACCTAATCATGAAGGTTGTCAGATCTAGATAAGGGGAGGTCATTGTGGCTCTGCAGTCATCCTTCATCAGCGGTACAATTGACTACAATAGCCCCTGTGGGATGTACCTCAGCAGACACCTCCATCAACCGTAAAGTACCCAACAGTACCTCACCAGGAGTATCAAAGAGCTTGCACAGATGCCATGTGTTGCCTGTGTTGCTGGTATCAATAAACATGCTGCACCTTGTACAATCTGAATGGCAGTGAGCTATGCACATGAGAGACCTGAACCCCAGCACTGACTTACATAGGACAAGCTGTACTGCATGATCCATAACACAGAAGCCACCCCCACCCATGAGTGAACCCCCAGTACAGGCTACCCATAGAGTCACTTATCAATCTTCCTCAATAGGAATCTTGATGAGTGGATGGGAGATGGTAGCTTTATCCTGGGTATCACTGTCATGTCACAGGTAGACAGAGGCACAGTATACAAACCATGACATATATCATGGCAAACTCCACTTACAATGTGTGTTGAAGGACAAACACACTCTCCAACTAGCATTAGACATGGACTAGGGCACATCGCTAGTGTTTGCAAATGTACACCTATGTTGTGGAATACACTACCAATGTTGGACAAGCCTGGTTTAAGTAGTTCATATCTGAACAGAATGCAACATGGTCAGATGTACACAACTGGCCCCTAACCAGGCTGTTGTGCCCACTATCGAAATGTAAAGCAGTGATAGCACTAAAGCCCAGGATATTGTCCACCACAGTCAAAGTACTACCACTACACTATACAGTACTACAGTGTTAGGTCAGTGTGAAAGGATGTTGAC
This sequence comes from Protopterus annectens, assembly GCF_019279795.1. Taxonomy (NCBI): domain Eukaryota; kingdom Metazoa; phylum Chordata; order Ceratodontiformes; family Protopteridae; genus Protopterus; species Protopterus annectens. The sequence continues at coordinate 14,989,160 of NC_056744.1, read as the reverse complement.
AACTGTATGCAAAGTATCCCATGCAAACACTGCAGGCACAGTATAATCCTGTTGTGTTCACACACAAAGCAGTTGTACAGTAACTACACAACATGACACACAACACACAACCATAAATGGGTGATATTTGTTGAAGTTCACACTCATCCACAAATGTGGTGGGCTGCAGAGTCCAACATATGGAATGCTCACACTGGGCATGCTCACACACTTTGATAAATGAGACACATGTCAGACAACATGCCATGGGAAGGCTGAACTAGGCATGCTCACACACTTAGGCCAAATCTCAGTTTAGCAGTTGGACACACATATCTGGTATTTTTATGTGTTATTCCAGGAACCAACCACATTACAGCATTCTGCCCAGTGCACACAGTTAAATGACTACAGAGACATACGTGATATAGTGGATCCCTCCCATATGCAAACATCTTCCACAGATGCACAAGTTGTTCATACAAACAGGGAATGCTATGGCAATAAAGATGTGCAAACAGTCTATCAGCAACAAATAATGTGCATTTGACAATTAAACATATGGGTGTAGAGGTCAACACTAGGCTGTTTGCCCTAGGGAATGACAGCTTAGCCAGAGTGTGCTTGGTGTCTGCCTCCCCACAGGATGCACATTCCCCTTTCTAAACACCGATGATGTCATCACCCTATAAGCACAGCAGGAGAAAAGAAACTTCCCACTAATGTGAATAGCGTGCTCTGCTAATGCGTCCGTCGCAAGTGTCATAACATAGTTAGGTAGGGGTTTGAATCCTGCAAATGTTTAGTGTGTGAGTGGGGTTGGTGTGTGTGTAAGTCTGTGGGAGAGAAATGTCCCTTTTGGCAACTAGGAAAACACACTACAGGATGCACATTCCCCTTTCTAAACACCGATGATGTCAGCACTCTATAAGTACAGCAGGAGAAGAGAAACCTCCCAGTAATGTGAATAGCATGCTCTGCTGATGCGTCCATCTCAAGTGCCATAACATAGTTAGGTAGGGGTTTAAATTCTGCGAATGGGAAGTGTGTGTGCTTGTCTGAGGGGGGTTAGTGTGTGTGAGGAAAATGTCCCTTTTGGCAACTAGGAGAACAGACTACAGGATGCACATTCCCCTTTCTAAACACTGATGATGTCAGCACTCTATAAGTATAGCAGGAGAAGGGAAACCTCCCAGTGATGCGAATAGCACGCTCTGCTAATGCATTTGTCTCAAGTGTCATAACATATTTAGGTAGGGGTTTGAATCCTGCGAATGGCAAGTGTGTCTGTTTGCCTGAGGGGTGTTAGTGTGTATGAGGGAAATGTTCCTTTTGGCAACTAGGAGAACAGACTACAGGATGCACATTCCCCTTTCTAAACACTGATGATGTCAGCACTCTATAAGTATAGCAGGAGAAGGGAAACCTCCCAGTAATGCGAATAGCGTGCTCTGCTAATGCATCCGTCGCAAGTATCATAATATAGTTAGATAGGAGTTTGAATCCTGCAAATGGCAAGTGTGTGTGTTTGTCTGAGGGGGGGGTAATTGTGTGTGAGAGAAATACCCCTTTTGGCAACTAGGTGAACAGACTACAGGATGCACATTTCCCTTTCCAAACACTGATGATGTCAGCACCCTATAAGTACAGCAAGAGAAGGAAAACCTCCCAGTAATGCGAATAGCACACTCTGCTAATGTGTCCATCTCGAGTATCATAACTTAGTTAGATAGGGGTTTGAATCCTGCAATTAGTAAGTGTGTGTTTTTGGCTGAGGGGGGTTAGTGTGTGTGAGGGCAATGTCCCTTTTGGCAACTAGGTGAACAGACTACAGGATGCACATTTCCCTTTCTAAACACTGATGATGTCTGCACCCTATAAGTACAGCAAGAGAAGAGAAACCTCCCAGTAATGTGAATAGCATGCTCCGCTAATCCATCCGTCGCAAGTGTCATAATATAGTTCGGTAGGGGTTTGAATCCTGAAAATGGCAAGAGTGTGTGTGTGTGTTTGTCTGAGAGGGGTTAGTGTGTGCGTGAGGGAAATGTCCCTTTTGGCAACTAGGAGAACAGACTACAGGATGCACATTTCCCTTTCTAAACACTGATGATGTCAGCACCCTATAAGTACAGCAAGAGAAGCAAAACCTCCCAGTAATGCGAATAGCACACTCTGCTAATGTGTCCATCTCGAGTGTCATAGCATAGTCAGATAGGGGCTTGAATCCTGCAATTGGCAAGTGTGTATTTTTGGCTGAGGGGGGTTAGTGTGTGTGAGGACAATGTCCCTTTTGGCAACTAGGTGAACAGACTACAGGATGCACATTCCCCTTTCTAAACACTGTTCAGCTGAAGGCCATGGCTCTGGCACAAGTTGTCTGTTTCTATGATGCCCCTTTGGAAGATGCTTGTGTCGGCTGGAGAGTCGATTATGGTGGCCAGTTCGCAGTCATCTGCATATTTGGTCAGCCACAGTCCATCCATGTTGGCCTGTACCTCCAATAAATATATACCAAACAAGAGAGGTCCCAGGACTGAGCCTTGTGGGACACAACTCGTAACTGGTGTGGGGTCTGGCATGGCTCCAGCAATGCTAACCATGTGGGTTCTGTCCTTGAGCCACTGTGCAATCCATCTAGTGACATAGGGGCTTATATCTAAGCTGGTGAGCTTCTCTAGAATGCCCAAGTGGGGTATTGTTGTGAAGGCTTTTGCAAGGTCCAGGTAGGCTGTGTGAACCACCTTCCCCTCGTCAATGGCCTTGGTGACTGTTTCAAAGAAATCAACCAGGTTAAACCTGGTAGTGCTGGTGTGCTCTCAGTAGCCCTGAACCAGGCATCTGTTACTGTACAGATATCGATGTTCTCCATGCCAAGGAGTGTTTTGGGTGCATGCATCTGGAGGTTTAGACTTCTGGCGTTGGTTAGCATTACTCTTAGTTTCTTATCCCTTGTGATACCTATGAAGGTGGGTTTGTCATTTGAGCCTTGCCTAACATAGGCACTATGGGGGTATCAAGAGCCTTTGCCAATATCTGAAAGCCCAGGGGTGACAGGTGCAGGCCGTCCCTAGCAAAGCAGGTAGTTCAACAGAAGATGAATATGTGAAGGTGTAGTGCCTGTGATTAGTTAGCAGTAGCATATATGACTGCTCACGTGGACACATGCCAGGTAAGTCATATACACTGTGTCACAGGCAATGTACATGTGAACAGGACAAACAGTGACATCCTGTCAAGTGGGACATGGACATACATATAGTAAGCTATGCAGATGGCACTAGGAGTCCACAGAAGCTCTATAACTATGCATTGCAGGTGTGATCAGTATTCCAGGGTAATTGCAAGCAAACATGCATGCAAACAAAGCTACAGTAAACAGGGCTGCATGTAGTCCATTGTACAACAAACAAGCTGTACCAGTTCCAGTAGGTAACACTGCAAATATGCAGGCACTATGCACATGTACATGGAAATACACGGGTCAGATGGCTAGAGTCCAGTCTCAGTGCACACACGTGTACAGACCATGTACTGTCAGGATGTACAATAACTGGATGGAAACCCATGTGCTCATACCTGCAGTAATACACGTCAAATAACAGACACTGAGCCTTTACTCAGTGGTTCCATACTTAGTAGGATGTATGCTACCTGGCCTGCCCCCACAGTATCCCTGACATATATGGGGACTCTCCCTCCTGTGACAGTTAGTTATGTGTGTTGGGGCTGTCTAGCATGGTATGAGATGTGAGCATGCAGTGCTAGGGTGCTCCTGTGTGTCCTGTACGAGTCATGTAGTACTGCACACATATCAACATCCTCAAACATCTGCATTGCAGAGTCCAGTGTGGGCAACATGCCACTTGCAATTTACATGTCCATCATTATGTATTACTACATTCATTACCCTATCCCCTGTGCTACCTATGTATGTAGCCTTCTGTTGACATCATTACCACCAGTATGCCAACATGTGCAGATGATACACTATGGTACTTACCATGGGTGTAGACAACAGGACATGACAATCACACACTTACTGCATCAGGCATGCTGTGATATACCCACAATTAATTCAGCACACAGTACTGTTAACAACATGATACTATTACTACACATCTATGTGGTCACCCTGTGCATCAGCAACATGTTAACCTGTACCTGCACAGTTGTTACAGATTGCAGGAGGTGGCACAGTTTCATCATATGCACAGGGTGTGAACTTGGTATGCCTGAGTCAGCCACCGATACCACCAATTGACATGTATGTGTATGTGTGTTGGTGAGGGACAGCAGTAGAAGGTGGGGCAATGTTGATGCAGTGTGTGTGTGTATGCGGTAGCCCTAGGTGTTGTCAATTCACATGTGTGCATGGATGCACACAGTTCCACCTCATGGCTGCCATATACTGGTGTTTGTGGACAGCCACAAACTGTACCTGCCAGGTCATACAGATCAGTGTCTCTGGCCACGGACACAGTACCTGTGCCTTGCAGGGGTGCTACGGACCGTATCCAGTACCAACCCAGACTGGGTGCTGTCATCAGAAGCAGGTGTTCGTTGACTGGACACAGATCCCTGTCGGGCCTGGCCAGAGCCACGTGCACATGGTCTCCTGGGGCGGTCTGATGACAGCACAGACCCAGCATTGCTGGGGCTGCTGCTGGCACTACGGGGGTGGCCCCGGCCCTGTTGTCATCCGCAACGACTGACAGCTGCTGCTGTTGCTGGCATACGGCCACATCGACGCCTCAACCGCCCACCATCACCCTGGCTCATGGACATGTAGTTGTGGAACCAGTCTAATATGTCCCCACAATATCTGTCTATGACATCGGTGAAATCACGGATGGCAGCCGCAATGTCACGCATACTGTCAGTCATGGCTGTGCGACATGCTGTCAGCTCCCTAAGACCCTGTCTGGTGTACCACTCCATACGTGACTGTGCCTGCATGACAGCCCGAAACATAGCTGAGGTTGTAAGACCTCTGTGGGCACATCTGACAGGGGCAGTATGCCCACGGATGCTCCCACGAGAACCCCTGGACATCTGTCTGTGTGGTACCATCTCTAGGCCATGCCCATAGCTGCTGTGTGGGGAGGCATGTGCCACAGATACCACATTACCCTGGTCAATGCCCACTGTATGCTGTCCATCACCTAGGGACATTGGTGACAAAGGGTGTATTGGCAGGATAACTGTGTGCATTGATGGGGTCGACAGCTGTGTACTGTCATTCGGCTGACCAATGGTGGACCCTGGCATACTTTCCTGTGCCATTACACAGATATCATCATTATCAGTACCCACGGCACCTGATTCAGGTTCCCTGCTACATGACACCAGAGCAGCAACAGAACCTGTGGAAGGGAAACAGGAAACACAGTTTACAATGTCTACACATTACCAGTGATGCACACATGCACACATGCACAGGTGCACACATGCACACATGCACAGGTGCACACATGCACACATGCACTCATGCACACATGCACAGGTACACATGCACACATGCACACATGCACACGTGCACAGGTACACATGCACACATGCACATGTGCACACGTGCACACATGCACAGGTGCACACATGCACACATGCACAGGTGCACAGATGCACACATGCACACATGCACACGTGCACAGGTGCACACATGCACACATGCACACATGCACACGTGCATAGGTGCACAGGTGCACAGGTGCACACATGCACACATGCACACATGCACAGGTGCACACATGCACAGGTGCACACATGCACACATGCACACATGCACACAGTTTCACACAATTGTACAGTACTCAGTATGCGTGATATCAACACACAGACACAGACACACCTACATGCATACAAAGAGCACTACTAAGTGAGCCAAATAGTACTATTACTATCAACACTATTACAGGAATTGTTAATACACACTCACCAGCATGGATAGACTGCATTGCTGTTATACCAGAGAGTCCTGCAGACGTGAAGAAACTAATGTCAGTGGGCACAACTGTGCCATTGTTACTGAGTATGATACAGGTCAGTAGTACAACAGTCGCCTTTCACAGGTCAGCTGCTAATATTGAGGATATCACACTTGCACATTAAATACTATGGTGACATCTACAAACCAAGAACACACCTCACACATGCATTAACTACCAGTGTACACAACAGTCAACTATACATATGGCATATTACCTGCACGTTCACTGTCTTGCTGCTGCGTGGCTCCAGCCTCCATCATAATGCATGTCTGCTGCTGTTGTTCTTGCTGGCGGACTGGAGCCACTACACTCATGAGTAGTCCCTCCAGTCTGGTGAGTGGGGGATGTGTAGCCACCCCACCACCTGTGGCGACCTGTTGCCTGTGGATATCCGACGCATGCTGATGGACATGTCTGATTAAATCACTGCAGTGATGTCGTACCTGCTTATATGTCCTATTATGCGTGTCTATGTCATTTACCCGATGGACAAGGTCTTGCCACAGTGCAGCCCTCTCCTGCTGATTCTGGCTGGGGCGGGAAAAGAGTATTGCATAATCCCGCACCAGGCTCTGGTGTATCTCCTCATCCTCAGCTGTGGAGTAGGTGGGATTCCGCGGGTGGGCCATGTACCTGAGAAAGAAAATAACCTGGTATCAGCAATATATGTCAGCAGAATTTGGCACACATACTACACATGCTACTCGACTGTTATGATACAACATATCTCACATATGTAGCATCTGTCTGTCTATTGGTGGATACACATGTAGATGGCCAGGTATCAGTGCTCAGCCAGCAACTGTGCAACAGTACCTGGCACACTCCATACGACATACTACCAAACCCCAGCAGTCAGAACACTGATTCAGGTCAAGAGCACCTCCTCACTCTGGGGGTTTGTATCTAGGTACTGTATGGCCTACATCATCAACTACTGTGAGCTGACCACACACTGATTGCCCTGGATATACATATCCCACCTCCACCACCAGCACAAACGACTATAGTGCATAACATTACAGATACAAACTTTACACTTTGTAACAGTGACATGGTATCCTTTCAGCCCACTGGGCCAGTGGCAGATACAACCCACAATGCTGACCCCTACACAATTGCTTTCTACAGACATCTCCGAGAATGCATGGATCATGCAATCCCATATATGACCAAGACACTCTCCACAAAGGGACATCATCCTGTCTGGTGGACCCCAGCCATAGACAGATTGTATTACAGAAGATGGAAGCTACTGCAAGACAGGGCATAATTCCATAAAGGGAGGGCATGTCTGAGCAGCACTAGTAAGGATCTATTTTCCATCATACAAAATCCATGGGCAACTTTGAGAGGGAAATCAAGAGGGACACTACAGATAACCAGAAGGCCTTCTTCAGTTATGTTAGCAACCTGGTCAGGATCCATCCTCTATGCCCATAGTTAGTACACAACAACAAATATTTCACTGACACCACAGATATCGACAACATTGTGGCAGACAGGTTCAGTGCAGGTGTCACCCCGCCCTCTCCCCCAAAATAAGGCATAGTTATCCCAGCTGACTGTAACCTCCCTGTCATCACAGATGTCCAGGTGAGAGCCACCCTCAGGACAGCAGAATACACAACATGAATGGGACCTGATGGTATCCCCAGTTGCATGCTACATAAACTCTGACAGGAGCTAAACACACATATAGAAGTGCTATGTAACACTAGCCTGACTACAGGATATGTACCTGTACACTGGCGCACAGCAGCAGTGGTTCCACTCCACGAAGGAGGCACCTCAACATACCAATACAATACAACACAATACATTACATTACAATACAATACTATACAATATGCTATTGCCCCTGGGACTACAGCAGCGTACTGTTCTGCTACCCTGACCATTGTGGCACATGTGGTGTGATGGTACCTGCTGCTGTCACACAGTTACACTGGGTGACTCATATGGCATATTACCTATCTGACTAACATTCAGCAGGGGTATGTGTGACATGTACTCATGGGGAGTCTTGCTTCTTAACACTGTGTGGTTTATTGCAGGGTATGTCTTATCTGTGGGTAGGAACTCTTACCTCCACATGTGCACTCTATTGCAGTGGCACGGACGACACACAGCAGATATTTAGGTTGTGGATGGTGTGAGGTGTTACTATGGTTGTTGGACATCTGTCATGGGTGTGACTTACATATGTAAATCCGGGAGTGGTAACCTCTATGTGGGTAGCATATGTGTACTCTGCGGTGTTGTCAGTCACTGTGCATTGGTAATGTGTTTGAGTGCATTGTCACAGTGTTGTACATGTCACTGTGTCCTTCTCCATATCTGTTGCTGTCATGTGAGGTCCATACCATGGCATCCATTATGTGGTGTGGAGGGGTACATCGACCTACATGTCCATAGCTGACAGACCATGTCCGCTGGCACATACCATGTGCAGGTATTCCAGGGATGGTGTGCCACTGTGAATATCATTGGGGCCACTATTGTACACATTTATGACCCTGTTCACCCCTGACACATGCAGTGGTGGGCAGCCAATCACATATCTGGTGGTTACTGGTGTAGGTGATCTGGAATGTGGTATGGTACTCCGGTTTTGACACTGGTGTTCATTCCATGCCTTTGTCACCAGGCACCTGTTGCAATACATCTGTACACATGTGCCTCACTCAGAATTTATATACATCTCTCTCTCTCTCTCTCTATATATATATATATATATATATATATATATATATATATATATATATATATATATATATATATATATATATATATATATATATATATATATATATATATATATATATATATATATATAGATATATGTCTGTATACATATACACATATATATATATATATTGATGTACATATATTGCTATAGATGTGGAGGGGGGACACAGAGGGGGTGTGAGTGACAGAGGGGGTGGGACAGGCTGTGTTGCAGGTCGTCATATACAGTCATACCTGTAGGTAGTCAGATCAGTCTGTCTATGTATATGTATCTACATATATCTATATCTGTATGTGTACATTACATAGATATGTTTGTACAATATTCTATCTACATCTGTCTATGTATTCCTACATCTCTCTCTGCATGTATGTATACATATATGCATATCATATATATATATATATATATATATATATATATATATATATATATATATATATATACATACATATGTTGACATACATACGTATCCATATGTTAGACAGGTATATCAACATATTTGTCTGCCATACTGTATACATACACTAACATACTGCTAAACATACATAACTGTGAAACCTACTTTGTACATGGCACTACAACCTACAATCAACCAACATTGATATGTGCACATAGATGCTCTCACATACAAATGTATGTACAGCCTTCACTGATAGTTGCTGTATGTCCCCTGCCCTTTACACATCTTCATATACATATGGACACAGACCAATGACACATATGGAGGGTTCACAGTATGTAGACCTTTATAGTATTACTTTACATTACCTGTGTTTGTCACAGCTGCTTGTGTTGCTGTCTGGTTCTCTGTCCTGCTGCTCCACTTCCCAGTTGTCAGCTTTCAGGTAGCTGTTGCTGAACAATTTGTTTGTGTCTGCTTAATTGCAGTTTTCTCTGTCTCTGTCTGTCTCTCTCTCTCTCTCTCTCTCTCTCTGTCTGTCTCTCACGTCCTTCTCAGGGTGCAATGAAAGTATTGCATGTGTGGACTGGGAGTACAGCATACTTTTGTAGGTATCTGCATATGCCCATGTGATGGCCTCTGCACCAATTGTTAGCCAGCATTTGCTAATTGCATGCAGCCAGTTGTGCACTGATTGCAGTTCTCACTATGATTTCAGAACAGTGCTATAAAAAGGTATGTGAGATAGGCATAGCCCTTTCAGATTTTAAGGGCAGGGACCATGCTGTTATGCTGTGAACAATGTTCTGTGAGTGTAAATGTTGGTATCTCTCTCATATTTCCAGGTGTGTTGTAGATTAACATTCCTCCATTCTTTTCTCCAGTTTCCTGTACTAACTGTGTATGTACACTGACACCTACAACTACAACTACTGTTAATGTGTGTGTGTGTGTGCTTTCCTTTCACTTTTGCTTGCACTTTGTTGCTAAGGCTTCAATAGTTGCCCTTTACAGTCACTACTTGTATGCCTGCTAAGTGTTTTGACTGTAGTGTGCTGCTGTAGCTTTCCTATTTTCAATGTACATTCACATCTTGGAATGCTTGCTATATCTGCTAGGGTGTTACAGCATGCAGTGTGGTCTGGCCATGGTGTGGGCCTTGACATCTATTAGGGTATTTGAGTATGCTGCTGAGCAGGCCCCAGAGACTTTCAGGTTCATCTGTTATGTGCCTCATGGAATGGTACATATCAGTGGGGTACACCCATTAAAATGTCTGGTATGCTGCAGTTGTGACTTTGGGTTAGCATGAGCATATGTATTACTACACTTTTTCTGCCATGCAAGTGATGAATACTTTCAGGACTCCATAGTTACCATTGCATGTGTTACACCTTTCTGCCTACTGTTTATACATTTCACATGGGGTCTGTGGGGCATCCCTGTAAGTCATTCACTGTTGCTATGTCTAGGCTCTTAACTATTCAAATATGGTGGTGTCAGACCCGTCATGTGTACAGATATTTGCAGGTTGTCCACATTTCTGCCTCATATTTTGGTCAGTATCTCATGCACACATTTTTCTGGCAAGTCACTCTGGGCTCAAGTCAGAATATGGTGACAAACATTCAAGTTTCAGACTGCATACCCTTCCAAACATCCCACAAAGTGCAGACCCTGTTACTCTCTGAACTGTCTGCGTTTGTTGTAACATTATTTGTAATGTGTCCCTGGTTTTGGGCCTTTGCTCCACATATTTTATTACTTGGTCCAGATGTGTTCCTGTAAGAGGTTGTGGGGTATGGGCAGTGCTTATCCTGCTGTGAGTATGTGTGTGGCTTGCAAGGTGCTATAGTGACATTATTACCTACTAGCTTCCAACTAGCATGGCTGTTTCTGTTCACACACTACTATTATGGAAATCCACTAGTTTTGATAGTAATTCTAAATGGCATGCTTTGTGTACTACACATCTATATTTCCTTTACATTCATTCCTACTATTACATGATATATTTATTTTAGCACAATGTTCTTGTATAAGAGTCATGGCTTAGTGGTAAGTCATGCCAACTACTGGTTCCAAGGTCCTGGGTTCGTGACTCACAGTGGGATTTTATTTTGCTTTTGAGCTGAGTACAGGACCTGTCAACCAAAGTGACTAAGGCACTTTTAAGCAGTTGTAACCAGGTTAGCGCTGGTTTGCGCGGAGCTCACGCATGCACACTGGCGGTTAGCTCCGCGCACATCCGCTTACAACCGCTTAAACGTGCTTACTCTTCAAGACACTCGCTATTTTCTTTGAAAGAAAAGAAAATGGGGAGACAGGAAAGTGGTGAAAAAGGGGTCACAAAGAGGGTAAGACAGTAGGGAAACAAGCTTGGGATGTGCAGGAGGGATGTAGGTAAGGCCCATAGCTGCCCATTTCTTCATCAGCAACAGCTGTGCATATGTATGTAATTTGGTGTGACATTTGAAACCTTCCACCCCTGAGAGAGGTGTCAGGACAACAATAATACTTGTTGTACAGCCAATTGTAATTGATAGGTTCCATGTCCAGTAGACATGTGTGCGGAATGGGCAGCTATGTATGGGGCGTAATTTTTTGTGGGTACAGAGTGCCGTTTTTCAGGTGAGAGTGGTATGTCAGGTGAAGGAAGTCGGTTCAGCTGGGGAGGTAGGTTGGGTAGGTAAACAGACAAGACAAACAAGACGCATACAGGGGCGGTGTATGACACGTGTGGGGGGGTTACGCAATTGACGGGGACGGAGGTATGGATATCCAGAGCCCATGAGCCCACAGATGGCAACAGTGGAACTGATATCCCCACCCATAGGCAGTTGCCACTGTTCCTTCACTGCCCAGGATGGGGCTGTGCTGGGGGCTGTGTAGGCGGGGCAACAGGCATGCCCGTTAGTTGCACCACCCGTGCCTCGAGTTGGTGTAGGGGCTCGAGAACAGAGTCCCGAATCTCCCTACGCACCACAGTCCGGATGCTACGGAGGGTGAGTGGTGGTTCTCCTCCGGCCACACTTGCAGAGGGGGGCGAGCCCCATCCCCTACAGCGCTTCCACCCGCAGGTGGCACAGGGCCACTGGAGGAGGGTCTGGATTCGGCACTAGTGCCAGGTGCACTCGCCAGCTGAGGTGGGAGAGGTGGGTCCGCTGGAACCCGCCTTCCCTGTCGTACTATGTTTTGCATTATGTCATGATAGTTTGGGTTAGTGACATATAATACCATTCACAATTAGTTGTAACAGCATGCATTAGTATTCCCATTAACCAAACACCCAGATATTCACACCATTGAACAGTGTGCATAACACATGCATAATTTTAACAGAAATACACAGTCCAACAACATGCAGGGTTAATTGATGGCAACAGGCCATCAGGTGTGGATGTATGAACAGGGCAGATGCATCAACAGACATGCAAATATATATGACCCAACAGGGCAAACGTCCAGGGGTGTTAATTGTGATTGCACATACCATTTTCACATGGAATGGGTTATATGTGGTTATAGGGTGGGGTGAAGAAAGTAATATTAACACCTTCGAATAACAATACATATGCTGTACATTTCTAATAGCTACAATTATATACACACTACTGTTCTAACTACAGTTTCCTGTATGATAACTATTTCAACTTGGTGATAGGACTGTTACTGCAACATCAATATACATTTTATGGTTCTTCATACACATTCATATCTGACTTTGTTCAGCTACATCATCCTGCTACATTTGCTTTATATAGCTGTAGACAAGTGTGGATGTTTGGTATATCAGACAAACATCCTATCTGCATATTGCAGACTGAGAGCAACATATCCTGATTTTGGGATACACATTCCAGATGCAGCAAGACTTTGAACAGATTTTGCTGTTTGGTTTTGAATCTCACATGCATTTCATTCTGTCTTGACTGCAGTATACTTTATTCAGGGGTTATTACTACTGTATTGCTGGGTTCATGACACTTTCTCACACTCTCTCACTTGATTTCATTTTACTATTCACGATGGTACTTCTAGGCTTTATTGAGATGTTTTACCAGTAGTTATTACAATCCTTTCCAGCAGTCTCACTTCTGTCATGTTTCAGTATTTCCACAGGGATATATTTTACACATGTGATTTCATCATCTTCTGCAGCTGCAGGTTGTGTACTATTTTCTTACAGGCAGGGCATTTTTATTTCAGAATATATGTCGGACAGTTTCATGTTTAGGTTAAACTTACAGGCTGGAACACACTTTTGTAATCAAGCAATACTTGCATACACTTTCACACTGTTACTTGCAGATTTTATTCCTTACTGACTACACTGCACTCTTTTGCTGACTGTCATACTTTTATATTTCTTTACAGTTACTGGTAGTGGGTTACTGACCTGCCTGGTGGTGCAACCGCACCAGCCTATCGCCATAGGCTCTGCGGTTCACAGAATGGACACCTGCAGCTGTAATATAAATGAAGTAATATTGGAATACACATCTCCATAATATCAGCTAGTTTAATTTCTTACATACATAATTAAATGTCACTTACTCAGTAGTGGGGCATTGGGTGTTTGCCGGGCCTCCTGGATCCAAAGGTTCAGTTGGTCCTGCTTGCATCTCTTCAGGTCCGCATGGTGGTGACGGACCTGCTCACCAGTCCTTGGAATCCCTGTGGCACTGGTGAGATCATGAGCCAACCGGTCCCACGCCTCAGCCCTGTATGCTCTCCAGAGGACCTGGCCCTGCATGAGTTGGGCCTCATGATTATGGACTAGGAGCCAGACCATGTACCTGGACTCCTCAACACCCCACCTCTGTGCTCGAAAGCGACTACCCTCTCCTACTCCTGTCATTCTGCCTGCAGGTCAGTTCTACAATCGTTTATGCTGTGTATTCCCGCCTATGGGGCTTATATAGTCCGTTTTTCCTGCACATATCTGTGATTGGCCATTTTGGAATTGTATCAACTTCAGTAAACCTGCATTGTCATGCTCTAGTTTGTATTCATTCCTATATATTAGCTATTATTGCATTCACAGGTACTGCTGTCATGGCTTAGTGGTTCTGTACCTTGACTATGGTGTATAGTATCATGGGTTCGAACCTGGCCATTGCTTTTTATTTTTCATGACTGTCTAGACATGCTGAGGGGTGTGTCTGTGTAAAGGCAGTTTTGATACGGCTTGCTCAACGTTGCCCATCGGTTAGCTTGTTTGCGTGGTGCGCAGCTCCGCGCAAACGGGGTACATTGGTTTAAACCTCATTTGGCTATTGGCACGCATATTACGCTCAACTCAGTTAGGGGCACATAGATTTAGCATGTTAAACCACTGCTCAGCTACAGGCACTCATTTTGCACCAGTTAAACCACTGCTCATCTATGGGCACATGCACTCACTCTGTTAAACTGTAGCTCAGCTATGAGCACATCTGGCATTTTTTTTTCTTTTGTTACCTTATATGTCTTCAATATAAATGGGCTATTTAATTACATTTTACATATATTGGGGTTTTATGTGTACATATTTGTCAGGGACTTGTTTCCTGCTTATTTTGAAAAAAAAAAAGAAAATTGGTGTTGTGGGGGCTCGAGCCATGAATGCCTGCTCTTCAGCCAACATCTCTACCGCTACACTATTGCTTCCTGGCTTATTTTGCATATTTAGATCTTATATGCTTTCCCACTGACTGCTAACTGTAGCTGCGCTACTGGCAAGCCCGCGCAAACGAGCGCACTCACGGTTAAGCATCTTTACAATTTAAAAAAAATATATAACATGTTCATTTATATATATTTTATGTTCATAGTCTGTGGGGGCATGTGTTGTGTTGTTTTTATCACATTTCCGTGGACTTTGTTGTGGGTGTTTACTTTGGGCACTTTTACACTTCTGGGGGCGTGTCCGCTTGCAGGGCTTGGCCTACGGACACGCCCCCTACTGTCTTACACAGACCGTGTTAGACTTAGGTGTGATTCAGCATGCTCTCATGAATATGCAAAGCATGCTGACATCACTCCGTTTAACTGCAGCCTCCGTGTAAGAGTTATAACTCTTACACGGAGGCTTCGTGAATCCTGGGGACAGACTTTCATAGAATTTCTAAAATATTTCTAATACCTCTATAGGATCTCTTGTTACCTTCCTTGTTATAAGATCCCTAAGCATGGCAACAGCCCTTTCTACTTTCTGTTGGCTTAGTCGTTGTGCTAAAAGTTTTTGTGCTCTAGTGTTTTTTGTCAAAAAACAGTTGCTGAACAGCAGTCTTCCTAAACTTGTGTATATTATCAAGGTAATCCCTTATTTTCTGTTTAGCATTCTGCAGTTGATCCTCTTCTTGTTCTGTGAGATTCCCTCTATTCTGCAATCAAGGGCGCCCACAGGCAGGTGCAAGGGGGTGCATTTGCACCCCCCCCCTGGAATATATATATATATTTTTTAATTAAAAGAACTTTTTTTTTTTTTTTTTTTAGGGCGTTCTTCTTTAAGAACGCCCTTCAAATCCTGTCACACAGATGCTTTTGCATCTATGCGACTGATGTTTTAAGTCTTCATCTTCCGCGCATTGCACATTGACATTAAATTCAAACCCAAAGTGCGCGGAAATGGATTCCACATCAAGCCGGAGTCACAGTAAGGAGAGATTTTTTTCCCCCAAGGCTCCATTTACATGCTGGAAGGAAGCTCCATTTGTTACAGGCTGAGAGGTCTGTATTTATGTACTTTTGCTATGCAGGCTGAGAGGTCCGTTTTACTTGTAATGCTATGCAGGCTGAGAGGTCCGTTTTACTTGTAATGCTATGCAGGCTGAGAGATCCATTTTACTTGTAATGCTATGCAGGCTGAGAGGTCCGTTTTACTTGTAATGCTATGCAGGCTGAGAGGTCCGTTTTACTTGTAGTACTATGCAGGCTGAGAGGTGTGTGTGTGTGGATGGACTCTTCACCTATTTATATCACATTAGAATATTACCTATTTAAGTAGTTATCTTTGTTGCTCATATATAGGTTCTTGACAAGTTAGTGCATTCTGTTAAAATTGACTCTTTCCCTTCATTGAATATTTTTTAAATAGAATATGTGGTCAGATGTATCTGACTGACTGAAAATCACTGTATTTGTAATGTGAGCTGTGCTCGGTATACAACATCCTCACCTATCTTAACAAGAAATACATCTTCTGACGTGACAGCAACTGTATAATCCCATATTATAACTTCTTGATCAGCCATTGTCAATTTACACGCGAGTTTGCAAACCCCAGAAAGATTTATCATGAACTCAGAAAACAAAAGTGCCTTTCTTAGCATTTACTTTGTCTAGTACTGTTCTTACCTCGCAGCTTTCCAAATTTTTGCCGCATATTTTTGATCCGTTCTTCATACAAAATTGTGTTTTTTGGCAAAAACTTCAGATTGAACTCAGTAAATAATAACAGATAATTGAGTTTCCAACTTCATATCTTTCAAAAAATGCATACTAATTCTTAACCTGTTATTTAAAAAAAAAAATTTTTAGTTGATAAGAGCAATGTTTAAAATCTGTACATATTTTTAGGGCCTTTGTCACCCATTATTTTTTACTTTGCCCGTATTTCTTGGGTAAGAGGTTGAGATGTATGCTTACATCCATATTTCCACAACTCTTATTTTGTCATCTCTTTGTATGTACGTGCTTAACAGACAATTTATCCAAAACAGGCAGGGAACATTCAGTTGCTCAAGCATGGCACGGAAACATATAATGTCTAACTTCAGAAGAATAGCTTCTTCACTCAAGCTGTAACAAGATAACTGTCTTATTTTCAAATAATATGTAAACAAAAGTGCATAAGGAATTCTGCTGTCCCTCATAAATAATATGTTTGCATTTGTAGTTTTTAGGAGGCTAAACTGAGTGCGTTTGCCCCCCAACCCCACCAATATGGGTGTAATACGAGGATCTGAAGGATAATGTACTCAGAATGTACTTACTAATTATTGTTATTATTAAGAATTACAATTTCAACTGATGGACAGATAGTTCCTAAATGTTTTATCCCATGCATGCGTCCTTTCAAATTATCAATGGTATGATCCCAATCATTCTCATTAGGGTCATACATAATTATCGACCGTGGGATGGGTAAGGCCAGTCTCTTAACGGGATAGGTTAATTTGAGCACATAAAGGGAAACTGTTTAGGCTTAAAATGGCCTGCAAGGGTGGCTAACCCAATACTTACCTATGGACTTTTGTACAATATTAGGAAATAAATATCATGTGCAGTGGGGCTCTATGAATAAACCTGACAATTTTCATCCAGTCAAAGTTCTGCATTTCTCCCACCTCATGTTTTATCTCTAAAGTGAGATTAGGCATAGTTTGCTGTCCCGTTTTAAGGACACACAGATCTGTATCTGATGCTAATTGTGAATGCCTCTGCTACTTTTACATCAACTCTGTCTCTTCACTGTCAGCTACTGCTGCTAGCTGTCTTTTTTCCAGACAGACAGCACATCTCTCACTCTCTAGGCTATATTTCTGACCTGGCTCCATGTGAACTTGTAGATATTTTTTCATGCACTAGGGAAAATTTACTAAAGACATATCTTTACCTGTCTTAAGGTTATCAGTATGTCCTTTGTGTGATAAATTTAGATGGGGACCCCATCAGTGTTTAACCTACAAGGTGAGGAATTGTTAAAAAAAATAATAAGTGTTGTACTGTCTATTCCCAAAGATCATCACTGCCTTATGTAACCTATGCTCACCTTATTTGTGATTTTACTGGTATTTCTATATTTCAGAAATATAGTTCAGAAATGCAAACAGGTGTGCAGGTTACTTTTAAACAGGGAATGGAAAGTAGAAGGATTGTGCCGTAGCATTGAGTGATCTTCTTCCTCTTTTCTCCACCTGCAAGCACATCACCACCAGGAGCAACTGAGCAAATAAAAAAATAATAACATCCCTCAACTAAATGATCTGTAATTCAACAGTAGTGGAGTAAACATGCAGTGGGAATGTGGTGAAGTGCATTGTTATATTTAAAGCTGCGTAAATAAAGTAACAATCTTGGTGTAGTAGTGTGGTATGGAGTTTTGGTACAGCCGATGATACACACTACATCTTGAGAAGCTTACTGAACTGACATTACTAGGACTGACGGCTGTTAGCAGAGTAATAACATGCAGCAGTACCTGTTCCTCTGTGCTATGTACATATGGCTGTGATGCATGATGAGTAATAACATGAAGCAGTACCTGTTCCTCTGTGCTATGTACATATGGCTGTGATGCATGATGAGTAATAACATGCAGCAGTACATGTTCCTCTGTGCTATGTACATATGGCTGTGATGCATGATGAGTAATAACATGCAGCAGTACCTGTTCCTCTGTGCTATGTACATATGGCTCTGATGCATGATGAGTAATAACATGCAGTAGTACCTGTTCCTCTGTGCTATGTACATATGGATGTGATGCATGATGAGTAATAGCATGCAGCAGTACCTGTTCCTCTGTGCTATGTACATATGGCTGTGATGCATGATGAGTAATAGCATGCAGCAGTACCTGTTCCTCTGTGCTATGTACATATGGCTGTGATGCATGATGAGTAATAACATGCAGCAGTACCTGTTCCTCTGTGCTATGTACATATGGCTGTGATGCATGATGAGAAATAGCATGCAGTAGTACCTGTTCCTCTGTGCTATGTATATATGGCTGTGATGCATGATGAGTAATAACATGCAGCAGTACCTGTTCCTCTGTGCTATGTACATATGGCTGTGATGCATGATGAGTAATAGCATGTAGCAGTGCCTGTTCCTCTGTGCTGTGTACATATGGCTGTGATGCATGAGGAGTAATAACATGCAGCAGTACCTGTTCCTCTGTGCTATGTACATATGGCTGTGATGCATGATGAGTAATAGCATGCAGCAGTACCTGTTCCTCTGTGCTATGTACATATGGCTGTGATGCATGATGAGTAATAGCATGCAGCAGTACCTGTTCCTCTGTGCTATGTACATATGGCTGTGATGCATGATGAGTAATAGCATGCAGTAGTACCTGTTCCTCTGTGCTATGTACATATGGCTGTGATGCATGATGAGTAATAGCATGCAGCAGTATCAGTTCCTCTGTGCTATGTTCATATGGCTGTGATGCATGAGTGCTTGTGTAGGGGGGTTAACTTACAACTGTGTTGGTTTGCATATTCCGATTTAAAGTTTAACTATGTGGCTGTTCTTTGAGAGATTGTCACTGTTATCTGTGTTTACTTGGGTACTTATGCATGGCTGAGAGGATGTCAAAGAATATTTACTATAACATTACAAATATTTAGCGTAACATACTGTTTTTTTTCCTTTTTTACTTTTGAAGTGCCTGCTGTCCATGTTTTTGTTTCATAGATACTTGTTAGGAAGCCAGCACTAATATGGGGAGATGAAACCCAATTGCATTCTGATTATAATGGTTTGGTATCTTAGTCTGAAAAAAATATATAGTTTTTAATCTTGGTATGCCTGCAGCTATGTACACTGCGGTTATGATGATTATTGATTGCTTTTCAGTGGACACGTTTATAGTTCCAGTTTGATCATTAACATGTTGAATAATCTAGTGGTGTTGTTACACATACTTTATCTTTGGATTATTTGCTTACTAATAAAAATATAACGAGGCATGGGTGTAGATGGGCATACTTATTATAGTAAAATTCCTATATTTTTTCTGATAGTCTCAAACTTTATAGTTCTAAGGTTTAGAATGGTTAGACCTGACTAAACTGTGTAGAGTACAAAATATACCTACCTGATAGAAATGCACCACTAAAATAACATTTTCATGGTTATAAGTGGCAATAGTTGAACATGTGTCCCTTTTTGAAGTTTTAAGGGCAGATTTTTGAGTATATTTTTAAGTGGTAGCTGGCTGGGTGGTGTATGGGCAAATTTATGACATCTGAGCACAAACTATAGAATTCTGGCCACTCTGCTATATATATGCACATACATGTTTGAAGTTTGAACTAAATTTGTCTGCTAGTAAATTGCCTATGTCCAGGAATTGAAAATCATTTACTATTTATTCTGTGGAGTTCTGAAAATTGTTTCTGAGGTTTCTAACATAGTTAAAGAAAGCTTTCTGGTTACCCTTCACCTAGTTGGTTATTTTTTACCTCATATCTGGCTTTTATTGATTTGATCAGGGTAACAAGCTCCCTATTAAGTTTAGCAAGAGTGTCTTTAGCATCTTGAGAGTTAAATTTATTTTTGCAGGCAATATGTTTTCTTTTATTACAGAGCCTGTTTATATTTGGGTTCGACTAAATGGAATTATTCTTAAATGTGGCTTTCTATTTACTTCAGAGGGGGATAGATGGGTCTATGCAGCTATTTACATGTGCATAGGATTTGACAGTAAAGGATTCCACATAATTCAGGCCATCGCTTAGTTTTAGTAGATTAACCTTGGCATAATCCCTGAAAACAGAGGTATTGGAAGATGCTTTTGGCTTCAGTCTTCTAATGAATGTGACTGATTTGTGGTCCAGTTTAACCAGGGAGGAAGTGGCAGTTGGTGGACACCGAAGTTGTCCCACATTGTTAAGGACCAAGTCCAGGATTTTATCACTCTTGTTTTGGTACATACTAACTGATCCAGATATCCTGTATTGATGAAATGATGAAATCAAAAACTGTCTGGGAATACATACTCAAGGATATACAAGTTTCCCAGTTAATGGAGGAGTAGTTGATTGAAGTCTCCTAGAATAATGGCATTGGTTTAATGCATAGGGACACCATATTAGTTAGATTTGAGATATGGACTGATGGGGTACATAGAGGGGACCTATAGTTAGGTATGACACAGTAAGGAGTTTTGTTAATGCTAAGTTGGATGTAGAGGAGTTCCACTTCATTATCTCACCTAGCAAGTCTGGAGATGAATTGTTCTTTAAGAATATGTAGACACCATCACCCGTTTATCTAAGGTGGTAGGCCTGCACTTGTGGCAGGTATTGAAATTCTGCATTAACGGAGTGCTGTCATCGGTCTTGAACTAGGTTTCTGTGATGATGCATATATAGATGTTTTCCAGGGGAAGGAGTGCTTGTAAGGAGTGGACGTTTTAGCTTAGGCTCTGAAAAGGAAATTGGTTATTTTCTAGTTCATGTAGCTATAAAATTCAGTATAAAAACTGTAAAGGTTTCTGAATGCAAACACACTATTTATTAGAGCAGCATGATGGAACCATGAGTTCCTTTCAGTCAAAAAAAAAACAAACACCAAGTTCACACAGAGTTTAAATTTGTTGTAACTTTGACAAAATCTATTTATGTACATTGTCAAGGCTGGAATGAGTAAAATATGTGGAAAGGAGGTTCATAGGTTCATAGGTAGGTACTAGGCTATCGGCCCTAGGGCCCATACAAGCCTAGCCAAAAAATGTACCCTGGCTTTTGCCACCCAAGAAAATTATTTTCCTGTGCCCCTGTCGAGCAGAGCCACAGAAGTGATCCCCGGGGTGAATTTCTCATTTCCCATCCAATCATCAAGATTTTTCTTAAAGTGTGGTAATGGACAGACTTGAAGAGTGCTAAGGACAGTTTGACAAAGTCTCTAAGGGAGGTAGCATACCTCTCAGCTGTCCAGGTTTTTGCAGAATGTCCAGATTTTTGCCCCATATTCCTCCTAAAAAGGATTGAAGTTGCTAAATAGTTTTAGACATCATATCCTTTAGAAAAATGCATACCAACACAAATTCTGTTATTCTAGCAATTTTATAAGTTCATGAAAGCAATATTTATAATCTGTCCCTGTTTATTTTAGGCTTTGTCCAGATTTCTTGCACTAAGAAATTGAGGTGTGTGTGTGAGAGAGCGAGAGAGAGAGAGAGAGACAGACAGACAGAGAGAGAGAGAGAGAGAGAGAGAGAGAGAGAGAGAGAGAGAAATGCCCTACCCTAGTTAGATCTAGCAGGTGGAATTTATTTTCAAGTGCTTTTTCAAGGAATTGTGAGCTTCAAGGGGAAGCAAAGGCTACTGATGCTTATGCTAAGTCTACTTAAAATGTGCAACTGTTTTGTTTAGCAAATGGTTTCATTATTGTGGTATAGAATTTTAAAGCAGTGTTAGCACAGCAGGTAGCATGCTTGCATCTTGATGCAAAGGGCTGTAGGTTCTATTCCTACACAATATACATTTGTATTTTAAGGGGGTATGGTACTACAGTCCTTAGTATGTCATCCTTTGGATGAGACACCTAATAACTATGAACCTGTTTTTCAGCTTGCCACCCATTCCTTATTGCAATATATTGCAATAAAGCAGTTTACTATTTTTTTAATGTAACATGGGCAATTTATTCTTCAAGGGCAACAGGCACTGAATTTGTAAATGAAATACTGAAATATAAAGTTGTTTTCTAGCAACAACCTCTTCATTGGTTTCAGATCTCTTTAATGTGGAATTATTCAGATGACTTTTACTTCTGCAGAGATTCTGCATATTGATTGATATTGGTGGATTGTATGACAGAAGTTTGAGTGGCCCTTTATGGTTGAAATGTTCTGAATTGGGCAGGTTGTCATTATTGGTTCATATGATTTGTTTCATTGCTTAAAGGAAAAATGCTCAGAACTATAAATTTAAAACACACTCTAACAAGTGGTGCTTTATTATACAAGGGATATAATTCAATTATTATATAGTATAATTAATACAGTCAGGCAAGTGAATCAAAGAATTTTTACATGGCTCTAAAATGTGTGCAAGGAGCCTATGATTTGAAAACAGCCCAAAGGTAAACTTACCCTGCCGCTGGCCAGATGCATTTTCTTTGAATGTGGGTTTCAATGCTGTTTCAGTGAATGTGGGTCTCAAAGGTAGAGAAGTTGTAATGCTGTCTGTTTTCATTGTAAGACTATTGCTTTGTTTAGGTTTAGTAAATGTCTATCAGTCTGTGCTATAAAATTTGAAATAAAAGTTGTAAATGAAATCCAAATTTCTGTAATCATTGTAGAAGTAAAGCATAAAACAGTATGCACACGGAGAGATTTGAACAGTGTCTATGACAAATGAGGAGAAATAGCCAAGTAATGGGACACTGGAATGGCTGCGTGGGTGGGGTGGGGGGCTGAGTGGGTGGAGAGGGGTAGGGCTGCATGGGTGGGGCTCTGGGTTTGCACCCCCTGCAAAAAATCCTGCGGGCTCCCTTGTCTGCAATACTTTAACGTCAGCCCCTCTAAATAATCCTTGTTCCTAGTTAACCATAGCTGTCTTTCTTTTATTTCTACCCTGTTTTTAAACTCCACCTTAATTTTATCCCACTCCCTAGCTATATTTTCAGAAGTAATTTCTATCCTCTCGAATATCTCCTGATAATTTCTACTACCCATTCCTTAAATTCCTCTCTTTTCAATAAATAGGTGGGAAAGCACCAGTGTCTCATTTTTATTTCATTACCCTGTGTTTTTATTTTAGTTATTATTGGCGCATGATCTGAAATAGTTATCTGGTGCATATCAAGTCATTCAATTAAATGCAGATGCTCCTGTGAAATGTAAATTCTGTCTAGCCATGCCCAGTTTTAAGGAATAATATGTAAATTCACTCAGAACTCCTATTACTGAATTCACATCTTCCATGCCAAATATTTCCATAAATTTCTTCAAAAATCTACCCTTCTTTGTTATACTTTCCCTTCTGGGCCTCCCAGACACATCTTTACTGCTGCAAATCACATTCCAGTCCCCATCTATAAGCAATATTTCTTGCTGAAAACTGATTATTTTTCTCAGAATTTGATTGTCTCCTGCCTTTTTTCTTATTTTTATATATATTTTTTGCCACACCCTCTATTGCGTACCTTCCTGTTGAACCTTAGATGCTTTCACTGCATTTGATCCCAACTTAGTGTCTCCAGTATTATGTTCCAGGGAAGAGACCACCTTGGCAATAAGCGACATGGAAACAAGGAGTGGAGCATCTTGCACTGCCATGCATGCTGACATGTGCACAGGAATTTTTTGTCACGCCTAAACCGGGTGAAGCTCCTGATGCCAGTGACACATCACTGCGCCTTATGTGAGTTAACTCAACTCTCTAGTGTCAGATTTTAATGGTAATCTGAGTTGCAGTAACAGCATGCCATCATAACCGGGGGAGTTTCAAATCGAAGACCGAAATCCCGTACCACTCTTTCAGAATGAGTGAACTGACAAAATACTGTTCCTCCCGCCCTTTTTGTTATCCACTCTAAGCATTTCTTTCTGGAATCTCTGTAAATCAAACAATAAAACATTGTTTGCCTGCTTAATATACTCTGCAGTCTCCATGCCTTGCCTTTCCATTGCGTAGTGATGCTGCCACCTTTCTCAGTGGACTTCACCATTTCACATTCTCACTTTTTCTCCTTTATCTTTTCCTAAAAAATAACTTGTTTTCATATCTGTATCCTTTTATCTTCAGAAGCCTGTGCTTCCTTTCCTCCTCAAGGCACTTTATTTATTCCTCAGAGCAGCTCATCCTCTGCTACAGGTTCCTTAGTCACATGTCCAACCCTAGATCATCCAACGTCTGCTTCAGTTCCTTTCATCTACACATCTGCAACTGCTAGCAAGTCATCACCAAATTCATGTGAGAAGGCATCCTGATCATACGGGGCTGCTGCAAACTCCTCATTGCTCAAACCAGCATATGGGAATTTTCTACATTCAGCAGTTAACTGGAAAGTAAAATCTTTTCACTCCAGACTGCCACTGAAAATGGATATTGCCCAGACTTTCCTGGTAAACAAATGCAAACAATGAATAAATAAATACATATATATATATATTTTTTTTTTTGGATCCAGGAACCCCAACTAACAGGTCATTTTTCCTCTATCTAACCTGTATGAGCCTTCCTTCGTATCCCACATCACCTCATTGAAGGGTGCCCTTTTCTTGAAAGGAATTTGGCTTATTAGTACCTCATCTGTGAGTCAGAGGAGTATTTGTGTGTGTGTGTGTGTGTGTGTGTGTGTGTGTGTGTGTGTGTGTGTGTGTGTGTGTGTGTGTGTGTGTGTATGTGTGTGTGTGTGTGTGTATGTGTCTCTGTGTGTCTGTGTATGTGTGTGTCTATTAAACTGTTGCCACTGTACAGTAGAAAGTTCCACAAGTATGCAACATAATTCCAAGCCTGATAGAAAATGCATTGTACACTGATAGCATATATGTGAATTACATGCTACCATGTTCTTCACATGCTAGCATATCTCATTCTGACCCATTGTGTTAGGTTCCTAGGGTGAGCCGTGGTCTCATTTAGGTGTAATCCTGCTCTGGGAGGACTCCACCTGACGAAGAAAACCTGGCATTTGACTGATGATTCAAATCCTTTGCCCAGCCCCTTGCTTGGTCCTGGGTTACTGGCATTAGAGTTTGTTTTACTGCCACTGCAGCCTAAGATTGAGCTGATCCATTCATTGCTACTGCAACCTACTATTGTGATGATCCTTTGATTCAGACAGTAGCACTACAGAACTTACCTGGCAAAACACTGCTTCTATGACTGGAAAGTACAGTTGAACTTCATTTGTCACCAAAGATTCTTCCAGAAGGTACTGGTATGTGATGATAATGCTGAGGACAGTCGCTTGAACTTTACCATTTTTACTTGATAAGCAACAGTTACTGCTAACCAATGTATCATGCATAACATGGCTGTGCACTGCTAACATGAGATCTAAGGAGACAGTCATGTCCAAACTACTACCTTGATTGTAGGGATAGCAGCAATCCTTAATCTTTTTTTTTAATTCATTTGTTAACTTGGTAAGCCCACTGGACACAGGTGCCCCTTTTCAGGGGCAACCTGGCAGCACTGAATGGTTAAATGATTTCCTCAGAGGTACACATATGGCAAATGGATGTAGTAAGACTAAAGCTGTATACCTTGGACTGCAGGAAGTAGCCCATTAGCATCTCAGAACCTCAGCCAATTGCACTTTGAGACACACAGGCAGCTGCAGGGCACTGGTACTACTTCTAAGAGTCCATGTTATCTCCAGAAAGATTTCCTGTGCCCTTCAAATAAAACTTCATAGCATTCTAAACAAAATAAATCACTATGTCATAGCTTGCTGTAAAGCACCTTCCATGTCAATTGGTAACCAAGAAAAATTTCCAAATGTACTAACGGATTTGCCCATAAATTATAATACTTTTATGTCTTTCGGCTTTTCCCGGTTAGGGGTCATCACAGCAGAACTCCAGTCCACTAATGATTGGCGGTGAGTTTTTACGGTGTCGAATTGCCAGCCCAGCCCCCAACCTTCAAGGAAGGTACACCCACACACGCATGCACCTACCTGCATGTCTTTAAATTCACTTGACAGCAGGAAGAACATGCAGATCCTGCATAGAAGGTGGTCCAGCCGAGAATCAAACCGGAGAACCTCTTGCTGTGAGGCAACAATGCTAACTGCTGCACCACCGCAGCCTCAAATTATAATACTTTTATGATGGGTATTTTAATATTTCAGCTATTAGATGGCAGTCTTACATCACTAATTGTGAACATGCTCAACAGTTCCTTGACCTAATAAATGCAAATACCTGTAATAAGCAGTGAATTTACCCTCCAGGGTCCTAATATTCTGCATTTTTTAAATATCTTTATTAAAGACGACATCTTTTAAAAGTGACAGGTGTACACATAAAGTCACAGAAAGGAAAGCAAAGCATAACGGCACTTCTGTTATTATTTTCATGTAGTATGCATATGTTTTCTTTTCAACAATTTGCATTCACTCCAACATTACATTGCTCAGTTCCTGCCTTCTCTTAAATGTTACTTGTCCTCCTGAATATCATTCTGCTTGCATTGTTCCCACACATCCCATTTAGCTCTGTGTATTTGCTCCTTTCCTTTTCTAAAGATCCCACCTCCATCTTTTTATGTTCGTGAAACATTCAATACGTCAGTTATGGGTGGCTCAGATTTTGATTTCCATTTTCTAGTAGTTGCTTTTTTGGCTGCCAGTAGCATTAGACTTAGTAACACCTTACTATGTCTAGGCAATTCAGATCCTGTATCCCAGCTCAATGGAGTAATTTCCTAACTTACAGTCATTTGTTTCCCCAGCATTTCTGACAAAGTTCTCTGTAGGGAATTTTTAAAATCCTACCTACTCATTACATTCCCAAAAGCATGCCCCCAATTACTTCTCTCATTCTCATCTCACCTCCAGCATTTGTTATCTGAGATCTGCTTGTGGGGCAACAATACTTATGAAAAAAACTTCCATGCAAAATTCCTAGGCATTCTAAACTTTGTTGCATACTTGGGGGCATTACAGAATATGTCATCAGCTTATAAATTGCCTTTTCAATCTCTCTCTCTCTCTCTCTCTTTCCAATCTTTTATAACCTCTTCTAATTGATTCATATTGTATCATGTGATATATTATATGTCCTACAAATTATCCCAGCATCTTCCATTCTAGACTCAACTAAAAACTCACCAGAACTGGTGTTTAATTAGCATTCCCATATCACTTCCTGTTCACCTATACTCCATTATTAATCCCTATTAGGGAAGCCAGTGTCTAACCTGAAATCCAGATTTCTGCTTGGTCTCATCCCACTATATTACAATTCCTTCCCTAGTTATTTGCTCCCAATACCTTAGTGCTGTTGCTAATTTTCCCATTTAAATTCCAGCACCCCCCCCCCTTTACTTATTTTCTATAACCACACTTACAGTTATCCATATTGATAAAATCTTTCTTCATTCCAATATTGGTTTAGTTTGTAGAATACTTTCTGTTACCATATAAATATAATCTGTATAGTGGTTGCTGTTCTCCTTAAAGGGCTGCATTCAAAATCCTTCTCTCTCTCTCCCTATCTCTTGAATCAACCCGTTTCATCATTATTCATTTTCACTTTAAATTATGGCCGTCTGCTTCTGCTATATATATGAGCCTCACCTGAGTAGTTGTAAAGTAACCCTTCACCTTGTTCTATGGGGAGAATCAATTTATCTCACGTAATTTTTACCCTTTTCTTTTTCCAGATAAATTCCTTCAACTTTTTATTAATTATCATCCATAATTCTCCTCTAGATGATACAAGTATGTCCTGTACATAAAACGAAGACTAAAACATATTCACTGCTTGTATATTACTATCCATATCTATAATCAAAAGCTTCCAGCTGTTCTGCTGTTCTGTTTTTATTACCTTTCATTTAGTCTTAGGTTAGCCTTAGAATCCTTTTAAACCAATGCACCTAAATACTCTATCTTAACATGCCTCAATAAATATTAGTATTGATGAGTCAATTCATGTGGGGGGTACATAGTTTACAGCTATAGCCATTGTTTTATCTTCATTTATTTTATATCCCCAAAAGACTAGAAACTGTCTAATGATATTCCACAACACTGAAATGTCCTTTTCTGGATGTATCAAGTACAAAATTATATCATCTGCAAATAAAGCTTTTCTTGAATACCACACCAGTTATATCCTTGAAATTGTGAGTCCCATATTTTCTTTGTGAGTGCACCTAAATACAAAGCAGACAGCAAAGAGGCAACAGGAAATCCCTGCCAGGTTCTTTTGTTCAAACATATTGTCACTCGTCCAGTCAGGATAAAATAGGCGATTCCTTGTGGGTTCGGTTCAAGAAACTTTTTTATGTAGAAACGGGTTCACTATATATGATCGAAAGTTCATATGACTGAAGCCCATTTGACTGAGACCAAATGACAGAAAGTTCATTTGACCGAAAACCCATATGACCTAAAACTCATTTGACTGGAAAACCAGCACTGGCAGGTATATGCCCTGTTCCCCACTGTAGTGCGACCCTGGAGTGAGAATATAAAGTTAGGGGCAGTGTGTGGGGCACAGCCCACCCACATTGGGGGGTTTGGGGAGCTTAGCCCCCCACATTTTGCAACCAGTTTTTACTGATATTATATGCTTTAATGCATTTTTAATGGATACCCATGTATGTAATAGTGCATAAACTGCAATTATGTGGGGGGGGGGTGAAGCCCCCCACAGCCCCCTAACTTTATATTCTCACTCCAGGGTTGCACTACAGTGGTGAACAGGGCATATACCTGTCAGTGTGGTCATTTGGTCTCAGTCAAATGGGCTTCGGTCATATGAACTTTCGGTCATATGTAGTAAACCCGTACAAACACATAAGGACTGAGGCTTAAAACTTTAACTTAAATAAACTTATAAACAAATTAGCTATTACACTCATACGTGCTCACTCTCTGGATGCACTCTCAAAATGGCACTGAAGCTAGCATGCTGTTGCTGTTTATATGCACATGCAGACATTGAAATGCTTCTTAAAGGTACAACACACACACACACACACACACACACACACACACACACACACACACACACACACACATACTATTCTACATCCTCCCTCTTTGAGAAATGGGTCATGCAATATTGACGACCTTAATTGACATGCAATCAATACTAATAATTCTTTATCATGCAATTATACAGAACTAAATACATATAGACAATTATGTCCAGGTTGCTGTGACACTAGGTCTGGCAATACGACCAAATCGTGTGACATAGAAATTAGAATTAGGTTTAGCAACTGAGACTGTCTCTGCTGAATGTTCAACTTTAGGGCATCAGGAACATCATCAGGAATGGAAGTAGAAGTTAAGACACATTCTGCAACAGGAACATTGCCTGGATTGCTCTGAGATCTAGAGTCTGTATTACAGGAACAATGCTGTGATATCGATTCTGATACAAGAAGATGTATGAGATTTCTCCTGTACTCCACACCCTCAGAGTCTACGAAGTAGGATCTTGGCTCAGTACATATACCTGTTACTTGACCAATCCAGTCGAAACCTTTCACTGTTTGTATCCTCACTGTCTCTCCTTCTTTCAATGGATGAAGAAATCAACTCGATTTATCAAAGCTGTACTTCTGGAAAGGATACTTTCTGAATAACTGGGGTCTAATTGTTCTGTTGTTCTTAGCTTTAGGCCACAGGAAACTGGAACTAATAGGCAATGTTGTTCTGGTTTGCCTACATAGAAGTCTCTGAGCAGGCAAGCCAAGTATATCATCACGGGGTATGTTTCTGGGATTAAACAAATTCAAAAAGACATCGGTATTATCATGCTTTGACCTCTGAAGTAATTGCTTTGCATTGTGTACTGCACGTTCAGCTAGTCCATTTGACTGTGGATATTCTGGACTACTGGTAATATGTACAAAGTCCCATTCTTTTGCAAATTTCTGAAACAACTGACTGGTAAATTGGGTATCATTGTCAAAAATAACTTTGTGTGGACTACCATGGACTGAGAAATGACATTTCAACTTGGTGATAATAGCAGTGGATATTAGATTAGGTAGTAAATCAATCTCAAACCAGTTTGAATAAAAGTCTGCCAACACTAAGTAATGCTGATTGTTCCACTCAAATATATCAGTGGCTACTGTTGACCAAGGTAGTTAGGAACTTGACTTAGCTGAAGTGGTTCATTTTGCAAATCCGATTTAGTACTATTGCATACTGAACAAAAAGAAAGTACTTTATCAATGTCTTTTACTAGAGAAGGCCAAAATACTAGTTTTCTCACCCTTCTTTTGGTAGATTTGGAACCTGGGTGACCATGATGCAAGATCTGGATACATTCATGTTGTAAGGAAGCAGGAACAACAGATCTAGGACCTTTGAAAAGAATGCCATCTTCCATCAACATCTCATCTCTGTAAGGAAAATAAGCTTGCACTTCAGGTGGTACACTAGATTGCTTTGACGGCCATCCAACATTAATGTAGTGGCTGAGCTTTTGCAAAACAGGATCAGTCTTTGTATGATCTCTCAGCTCATCAAGTCTCGTGGCAGAAAAATGATGCACTTCCATGACATCAAAGTCAAAATTCTATACATGAACCTGTTCCTTTGTATTTCTTGGTGATCTGGATAAGGTATCAGTCAGATAAAGAAGTTTGCTTTTTGTATAGACCATTTTGAAGTTGTACTTTTGCAATTTGAGCATCATTTTTTGTAATCTCGCTGGAGCTGAATGCATAGGCTTCTTTAGAATAGTAACTAGAGGTTGGTGATCAGTTTCAGTCTGAATAACTCGACTATAGATATAATCATGAAACTCTGAACATGCAAATACTATTTCCAAAAGTTCTTTCTCAATTTGAGCATATTGCATTTCAGTTTGGGTAAGAGTTATAGATGCATAGGCTATTGATCTGCCCTCTTGAAGAATAACTGTGCCAAGACCAAATTTTGAAGCATCACAGGAAAGAGTTACTGGTTTATTGACGTCAATAAAAAAATAGATTTAATCATGAAACTTTGAACATTCAAATACTATTGCCAAAAGTTCTTTCTCAATTTGAGCATATTGCATTTCAGTTTGGGTAAGAGTTCTAGATGCATAGGCCACTGATCTGCCCTCTTGAAGAATAACTGCACTAAGACCAAATTTTGAAGCTTCACAGGAAAGACTTACTGGTTTATTGACATCATAGTATCTTAATGTAGGTGGGGTAGCAGTTTTCTGCTTAAGGTCTCCAAATGCCTTCTGGTGCTGTTCCATCCAAGACCGTGTAACATTTTTGCGCATCAGCTCTCTGACAAGTGCTGTCAACTCAATGAAGTCTGGTATAAATTTGCCTAAGTAGTTGACCATACCAAGAAAAAGTTGTAGAGCCTGAACATTATCTGGAGTTGGCGTTTCAAGAATGTCTGATTACTTGGACTAATCTAGTTGCAAGCCAGTGTTGGTAAATAAATGACCTACATATGTAACTTCTGGTAGTCTGAATTTGCACTTTAGAAGATTGAGCTTTAAGTTGACTTCACATGCTCTGTCTAGAGCTTTCTAAAGGTTTCTGTCATGCTCTGATTCACCATTGCCTCCAACCAATAAATCATCTACTGTTATGGCACAAGGATAACCTGAAAAAAATTGCTCCATTAAACGCTGAAAGAATTCACTTGCAGAATTTATTCCAAATGGCATCCTGAGGAATCTATATCTGACAAACAGGGTACTGAAAGTAGTCAGTAATGAGGATTTGAGATCAAATATCACTTGCCAAAATGAACGTTTTGCATCTAAGACAGAAAAAAACAGTGGCATTTGGTATTAGGGCTGTGACTTCCTTGACTTTACGCATTGGATGGTGCGGTTTCTTTAATGCTTTGTTCAAATCTCTTGGGTCAATACATATTCTGATTTCATCTGAGGCTTTTTGTGGGCTGCTACCATGGACAACACCCATTCAGTCTGTTCTGTAACTGGACAAATTATACTTTGCTGCACCATTTTATCCAGCTGAGCTTTAACTTTATTCTGCATAGCTATCTGAACTTTTCTTGCTGGTCTGACCACTGGACTGATCTCTGGGTCTAACTTTATAGAATACACAACTGGAAGTTTGCCTAACTTGTTATCGAAAACATCAGCATACTCGGAGAAAATAGCTTCAGTAAAATTGGAACTAGGATATGTGCTTATATGATGAACTTTTTTGGTAAAAGAAAACAAATTCATTCTCAAACTGTCTCTGAGACCCACTAATGACTGCACAGTCTTCGGACTATGTAAAATAACAAGCTGTAACAGATCCTAGCCAAATAACATGGAGGCAATACTGAGCCTTCGGTTTGAATTTCTTCACCTCCATAAGCAGCACATTTTGCACAACTGGCTTCACTGAGTTGTTCATTAGTTCTCACCTTAGTAAATGTGTCTGCTGACATAACATTACACTTTGAGCCATTGTCCACTTTAAGCTTGGTGGCTTTACCATTGATCTGGACAGCACAAAACACTTCATTCTTTGCCAACAAATTTATTGCAATGTCCTTTTCACCAATTACTGGTATACCATCTATGTAGAAAGTAGAAGTGCAGCTCTCTATATGATCAACTTGCTTCTTTGAGCGACCCTTCTTTGTAACTGTGTGATTTACTTGATTTGCAAAACTTTTGAAAATAGTTCCATTTTTTACACCTGTGACACTGCTGACCAAATGCTAAGCATTTTTCTGTTTCAGACTCATGATTGGCACCACAGTTGTGACAGTTAACAATAAACCTGGATCTGGGTTTTGCTGACTCACCCTTGTACTGCACTGAGCATGTCCTTTTTTAGAACCTGCTGGAAAACTATGGGGTCTCCCAGGAAAACCCACAGATGTTGCAGCTGCATTGTGCTTAGGCCTGCTGCTGCTAGCCATGTGTTGCATGCTGTCTACATTTGCTCTGGACCCTGCTGAAACCATGCTCTTATCACTTACAAGCATACTTGTGTGCCTTTCTGTAACTTCATAGATTTGACAAATCTCAATAGCTTTGCTCAGCATTAAATCACTGTCAAGAAGCAACATCTTTCTCACTGCAGCACTATTAATACCACATATGTCTGTCCTTTATTAACTCATCTTTTAAGTCACCAAACCAACACGTTTTAGCTTTGTTTCTCAGATCAGTAATGTAAGCTGCAAATGTTTCCCCTGGTTTTTCATCTCTTGTGTAAAACAAATGCCTCTGTAATGTAATATTTGTCTGGGTATTACACATTTCCCTGAACTTGCACTTCAGACACTTGGGGTCTTCCCTTGATTCAGCCTGTACAACAATACGATGATTTGTGCCTTCTCCCTCATATACTGGAGGTGCATACACAAATGAACACTCCCTTTCAATGGTTTCTGACCCAGCTAGATCTAGCAAAATAATGCCCTGGTGTGTGTATGTTTGTCAGAATAAACTGCTTGTATAAAAATATTGTACTCTTGCTCAAATATTCTCCAGTTCTCTGCAATATTCTGATCAAACACCAATGGTGATGTTTTCAAAATCTGTCTGCCATATTAACAGATACCAGTAAAGGCTTTTGCAAGTATGCACAAACACACATGCATATATATATGCCAGAAATGTATGCCAGAATTTCTAACTAAGCCCAATAGCACAACAAGCCTCTGAATAACTGAACTTGTGAAATAAATCTCTCGGGAACTGTAATACTCTTAAAATCACTCTACTTTAAGAAATCACCTCTTTTCAAAACAACTGCACTATGTGACTGAACTAGGCAGAAAAATCCCACAGTAAGAAACATTTCAAAGTAACTGCACTTTGCAAATAACCAGCACACAGCACACTGAAACTTTCCCAAAATGGCTGTACTTTGCTAAATAACTCTTTACAGTGCAAGAAACACACTATAATGATGGCAGTTTGTGAATAGATACACCCAGTACAAGAAACTTTTCAAAATACCTCTATTTTGACTGTACTTTTTAGTTTCACTTTGCGCACAAATACACTCTTCAGAATAAATGCACAGTAATAAGCACACACTGTAAGCACTTTGACACACTTTAAGATACTTTGAATAACTCCAGGTATGCCCTGAATACAATGCGAAATAGTAGTTATGCCAAATCACAGTACTTTGCCAAAAAACATGCAGTCGCCTTGCTTTATTTATGCTTAATGTGCTGTTTTTGCCCTAATTGTATTCGTTTTGCTTGTTTAATCTTTATCCATGCCCATTGTACTTTTCTTGTGCTCATTTTACTCTAAACATGCCTGTTCTATTTTAAACATGCTTGTTTTGCAATTCCAAGGTAATTCTGAACCCCTTATGTGGTTTTCTAATAATCGGTTTATCAAATATCTTAATTTTAAACATTTTGTTTAATTAATAAACCTTTTGGGCCTCTCACTTGTTTAATAATGCAGTTTGTGCCCTTGTAATGCTCCGTTTATCTTTTTTATAAAAGAAATCATTTGTGCAAGTTTTCATTACCTTTGGTTCCTTTCTGGCCCTTTTTCGTGATTGTTTCTCTTAGTTTACCTTCACTGTTAACTCTCTGCCTCATAGCTCTGAAAAGCAGTCTCTGGAATCCCGGTTCTGATGCCATGTCGCTTGTCCAGTTAGGATAAAATAGACAAGTCTTTGTGGGTTCTGTTCAAGCAGCTTTATTATGTACAAACCCGTCAGGATTGAGGCTTAATAACTTTAACTTAGATAAACTTATAAACAAAGTAGTTATTACACTCATACATGCTCACTCTCTGACTGCACTCTCAAAATGGCACTGAAGCTAGCATGTGCTTGCTATTTATATGCACGTGCCGACCTTGAAACTCTTTTTAAAGGTACAACACACACACGCACTATTCTACACATATCTTGTCAGAAAGAAACCCTTCCACTTTGATTCTTGCCTCCAATCCTTCATATATCTTCCTTATTACCCCAATTATTCCATCAGGGAAAACAAATACTACCATTGTTCTCCTCAAAAAATTCCAGATGAATCAAGCAAATATTTTCTCTGCATTAAGATCCACCAACAATAGCAGTGTTTTCACACACTCTGCTTCCCATTGTTCTTTTAATATTGTCAAATTGTTTGCCTCCCTCCACAAAACAACATTTACCCATATCTATCATTTTGACGACACCTTAGCATTTTCCAAGATCCTGGTACTATTCCCTCTTTTAAATATTGTTAAACAGGACCTTTCAGATCTTTATATCACTGTCTTCCCTCTTAACTTCCAAACTTCCACAGGCATGCCATCTGTTCTGTTCACCATTTTTATCTTGTCCTTTCCTTTCTTAACTATTAATTCTTGAGCCTCATCTTCCTCTAACCTTGACATAGAAAAGTCTTATATAAATATTTCCATTTGTATTTTTTATTGGTTTCCATGTTCCTGTGCTGTATACAAATGTTTATAGAATTTCTGACATATCTCTAATACTTCTGTAAGATTTCTGGTTATCTTTTTTTCTCACAGGCTCCCTAAAATGGCTACAACCCTTTCTACTTTATGTTGCCTAAATTGTTGTGCTAAAATATTTTGTGCTTTGCAGTTGCTATAAAAATACTTGCTTGACGGCATGCATGTTATCCAAAGGTTCCCTTATTTTCCCTGCAACACTCAATTGCTGATCTTCTTCTGTGAAATTCTCTTTCTTCTGCAATACTTTAACATTTAAGAACCCTCTAAATATTTCCTATTACTTATTTTCTATACCCCTTTTTCTCTTATTTTTGCTATATTTTAAACTCCATTTTCATTTTATCCCACTCCCTATCTCTCCCTTCTGAAGAAATTTCTAACTTTCCTAATAGTTCTTGAATCTTTTCCACCAGCAATCCCTTAAATTCCTCACTTTTAACAGATACATAAGAAAGCATCAGTGTCTCATTTTTACTTCATTAAACTGCAACTTTATCTTATGTCTTTATTGGTACATGATCTGAAGAACTTATTGGATATGTCTTAAAGCTGTCAATTAAATACCCACGCTCAAGTGAAATATAATTTCTATGCAGTCTAGCCCAGATATTGTACCTTGGGAATAATATGTCAATTCTGTCTTGAGTTCCTGCTAGTAAATTCACATATTGCATTACCAGATATACTCATACAGTTACTCACAAATCTACCCTCTTTTGTTATGTTTCCCTCCTCTGCCCTCCTGATACTTCAACACTATTTCAAATTAGGTCAGAGTCCTCACCAATAAATAATATTCCCTGCTGAAAGCTAATTATTTCTCCCCAAATCATCTTAAGCTCCACAATAGCAGTTTTAGGTGGAATATAAGTGCAGGCCGGTGCAGTTTTCCTTCCCTGCCAGTAACCCCTAATTACCACAAATCTACCATTATTTTTATTATTATTTTTATTTTTTCTTCTTTCACTATTGGAGCCCATCCAATCTATTTTAACTCACAGCAATCACACGGAACTATATATACACTTTCCAAAAAGGGAAGTTACCCCTCCGTATGGGGACAGTTGTCCCATATACACTGCTACACCAACAGGCTTCATGTATTCTAAACTTTATTTATTCATTTATTAATTTGTCTTTCTTTACCAGGAAAGTCTGACTGAGTAATACCCATTTTCAGCGGAGGCCCGGGGAGAAAAGCTCCATTTGCTTACATTGCATTATACAAAGTTCCAGTTAAACACAAAGTAGTTACATTTCTATTTACATTTACACACAAACAGTAGTTACATTGATGCCTTTTAAGATTTCACAGAGATGGAAGTTACTAAAGAGAAAGCACAAATGCAACTTAGTGGATTGTGCAGGCAGCAGTTGTGTATAAAAATTGTTCTGCCTTTTCAGTAAGAGGCTGAAAACAATGTTTAAGGAGAGTATATGGCTAGTATCATACAGTGAACACAAAGTTTTAACCAGGCTTGGTTAAGATGTCATTTAAGCAGTGGTTAAAAACTACAGTAGAGAGTTGATTATCCAAATGTCAGGTATCTGAATTGTAAATTATCTGAACGCAGCCTTCCTAAAGAGTTGCATCTGTGCATGCGTCATTGCTCTTCTACATGCGTCTTTTTGACCACATGAAATTTAGCATTCATTGCTGCTTCACAGAATTTAACATCTATTGCTGGTTCCTCTTCATGGAATTCACGAAGTAAGAGTGTGTGTGTGTGTGTGTGTGAGTGTAACCACGCCAGATTCCCAACTTTATTTTATTGTTATTTTAACTACCACATTTTCGAAGGTTGAAGTTTAATAAGCTATGCGAGGGCACAGCATGCATTATGCACTGGTATTGGTGTGACTTTGTAGTAAGCGTGTATCATTTAAAGTACCTCGCTGGTTTTCAAATGTCGTCCAGGCTCTGGAGGTGCCTCTTTCATTTCCGTTGCACGTTTAGAAGGAACTGACCCCATCATTACATTTTTTTGCAAACCCAGCCAGTTTGACATATTAATGCAATGAATTACAAACACAGTCTGCTGTTTTTTCTGTGTGTGCTAGTGGAGGAGGGAAGAAAACTGGTGTAAAAAAATGCCTTGAGTAATGTCAGCCATTATGGTCTAATATGTATAGCATCCCAGAGAGAAGGCTGCATGGATTTTAGAGTAAAGCTCTCCAATTCAGTACAGAAATCATGTAAATAAGGGACAAAAACATGATGCATTCATTGTATGATACATTGGCTGACAGTGAGACAACATGCTGGGGTCCTGTACAAGGTCAAGAATGTTGGTTTGATGCATGCATGCTCCATTTTCCAGTATTTACAGTATAACAACAGAGAGAGAGAGAGAGAAAGACAGAAAGAGATGGTCCTACAACCTAAAAAAATCAGAATGCACCTGTGCCAGTCAGAATGAAATATTCAAGTGCTTTTTCTCACACAAATTCTGTTTGTGTTTTGCTGTGTAGCATTTTGAGTGATTGTTTAAAACAAAGAATGAATGAATTGGCTTTTTCGGTAGTTGTTTTTCAGTAGAATCTCAAACAGTGTG